>NW_026705263.1:0-600000 GCF_029867415.1 Vicia villosa
GGGTAAGAAGCAGAAGAAGTTTGAGGCTGTGGTCGAAGCTGTTCAGAAGGTATCCAAAGGTATACATATCTCTGAACCTGATTCTACTCCTTCTTTACGTTCAGAAGTTGCATCAATAGCGGTTGCCCCTATCCCTGAACCAGAAACAGCCCCATCAGAATCACCTATAAACATCCATGTTCTTAAACCTCCATCTTCTCCTGTAACAATTCCTTCTTCTCCACCCACAATCTATCCTGTTTTGGATATACCACCCCTTCAAACTCTCTTTCCACCTCACACAAATATCCCCATCTCTCAACCTCCTCCCCATGCAAACTTTGAATCCATTCCTTCCACCTCTCAAAACAACCAAAGTGGTTCTGATCTTCCAAACTCTGCATCACATGAGCAACTGCTCCGTGACTGCAACTACACTCCAAAGCCTCGTCCTGAAGCTGAACTGGTTGTGTTAGAGTCTGATAATGAAGCAGAATCTTCTTATAGGTTGGATAGAGAACCTCAACCCTATTCTGTCCCTAACCCTGTTTCTTCTCGAACCATTATAAAATCCCGCTTAGTCTACCCTATTGGTGTAACTTTTGAAAAGGTAAAGAGGAATCTCAGAAGTATCTTTGATACCCTCAGAATTGCTGAAAGTTCTGGCTTGAATAACGTCGCTATGCGGAAGTTCTGGAGAATCTTACGCAGAGAAACAGATGCTTACTTTATAGAACTTCAGGAAGCTTGTGTAGAAGCTGCTCCACGGCCTCGTGGAATTCTGAGAAGTTATGAAGACTTCTAGTTTGCTCGTCTCGGAGGGAGATATACCTTGGAAGAGAAGCAGTTTGTGGATGAATTGGAAGAAGCAAGACTTGCTGCTGCAATGGAAGCTAACCCTTGCAGGGAAATTGTGGTCTGGAGACCTCAATATCCTGTTCTGCTCGGAGACTTCAAGACTCTCTTTGATTTTCTGAGGGAAAACCCTTCTAAGAAAGACCCAAGCTTGGTCATTCCGGAAGTTGTTGACCCACCAGAAGTTGAAGGTCCTTCTGCCCCTAGGAATCTAGCTACCATTCTTCAGGCACTTGAGAATGGAGATTCTGAGATTCCGGCTGCAGAATATGAAGATGCTTCTATGCAAGAAGCAGATGTAGAAGATCATGCTGCTGAAACAGTTCCTGTTAAGGAAAACCCTGCAAATGATCTATCAATGGAAGCTACAGATCACAATGTCATCCCTGTGGATAGAAGCTGTGAAGCTTCTTCTGATGAACCTTCCCGTATCGCAAGGACTCTGGAAGTTATTCAGAAGAACCAGGATGAGCAAAGCTCAGTCAATGCTGAGTTTAGAGCTTTCATGGAGAGGCAGAATGAGCACAACAATGGGGTTCAAGATATGCTGGCCAAGATCTTGTCGAAGCTAGGGTCATCTTAGATTGAGTCTTAGTTGTTTTGTTTTCGTTTTTTGCTTTGCTGCATCTGTTTTGTGCATCTTCTCTTGCTTATTCTCTTGTACTTCTGTACTTCTGTCTTCTTGAGCTTAAATGAAAGTTATCTCTTTCTTCTATCTGTTTCCTTTTGTTTTTCATCTGAATCTTTTATGTTTTTGATGTTATGACAAAAAAGGGGGAGAAAATGTGATAAATGATCTGATTAATATTATCAGTTACCGGGTAAAAAGGCCCCACATTTCTAACAGAACTTGCAAAGCTCTATGGTTTTTAAGTGTTGACTTGCAGGAATTGAAGATCTCTTCAAGAAGAAGCAATTCTAAAGAATCAAGCTCTTGGATTCTTGAAGCAAGCTGAGTGCTATGAAGCTTCAAAATCAGAAGCAAGAAGCAAGAAGGAAGAATGTTCAGATATTCTGATGATAGAATATGCTCTGAAACATTATGTCCATTTGTTTTGATACATATTATGTGGCTCTGATACACATTATATGTTCTAACTCATTCATGCTGACTTTTGTCGTTTAGCGTTGTTCTGTAACATTTCAGGATGTAGAGATGCTCTGATGATGCTCTGGTACATTCAACAATGTTCTGATACAATCTAGCATGAAGTGATGTAAGAAGAAATTCAAGCTCTGAAGCTGTCCGATGGAAGCAAGAATCAGAAGCTGTGAATGTTCTGAAGATCAAAGAAATTCAAGTTCTGAAGCTGTCCGATGGAAGCAAGAATCAGAAGCTGTGAATGTTCTGAAGATCAAAGAAATTCAAGTTCTGAAGCTGTCCGATGGAAGCAAGAATCAGAAGCCATGAATGTTCTGAAGATCAAGCACTGTGAACGTCTCTACTGAAATACTCAGGGAAGTCTTTTTAAATTCTTCTAGTATTAATTTCAGGGGGAGATTATCTATCTCAGGGGGAGATTGTAAATCTCAGGGGGAGACATATTCACATGCTTATGCTTTAGCTGTGTAATTGTCTTTAGCCGTCTGCTCTTTCTGATCGCAAATTCATATCATTTATATATGTTTTTGTCATCATCAAAAAGGGGGAGATTGTTAGAACAAGATTTGTTCTGATCAATATTCTTAGTTTTGATGATAACAAGGATATGAATTTTGAATGAGATGATGTGGTACTCTAATACACTGCAATTTCCCTTTCAGGAAATATATAAAGAGTATGCACAAATCAGCGCTCAGAAGCTTTGACTCAGAAGGTTCAGCATGCAACATCAGAACATGGTCTGGCAAGACATCAGAAGATGGTCAAGCAGAATCAGAACATGGGTCTATGGAAGCATCAAAAGAACTTGAGATCAGAAGCAGAAGCACTGAAGTTCTCATGGTATCACGCTCAGAAGCACTTCAAGGTCAGAAGACAAGAAGATGCTTTGCACCAAGCTGTTTGACTCTGATGATATTCAAACGTCGTATACACAAACATCAGATCAGAAGCAAGTACAAGATGGCAGGCTACGCTGACTGACAAAAGGAACGTTAGAAGCTATTAAAGGCAACGTCAGTAGACACAGCGTAAACAAGGCTCGAGGTAGTTGACAAAAGAGTGAAACATTAAATGCAATGCTGTACGGAATACGCAAAGCATTAAATGCTCCCAACGGTCATCTTCTCAAGTGCCTATAAATATGAAGTTCTGATGAGAAGCAAGGTTACCGATTCTGACGAATTCTGTGAATACAAACTTGCTGAAACGCTGTTCAAATCAAAGCTCTCAAACATCATCTTCATCAAAGCTCACTAAATTGCTGTTGTAATATATTAGTGAGATTAAGCTTAAACTGTAAGAGAAATATCACTGTTGTGATTATAGCTTTTCAGAAGCATTGTAATACTCTTAGAATTGATTACATTAATTTGTAAGTAACTAGAGTGATCAAGTGTGATCAGGATACTCTAGGAAGTCTTAGCTTGTGTCTAAGCAGTTGTAACTAGAGTGATCACGTGGTGGTCAGGATACTCTAGAAAGTCTTAGCCTGTGTCTAAGAAATTGTTCCTGGAGTGATCAGGTTGTGATCAGGATACTCTAGAAGACTTAGTCGCGGACTAAGTGGAAAACCATTGTAATCTGTTGAGATTAGTGGATTAAATCCTCAGGTGAGGTAAATCACTCCAAGGGGGTGGACTGGAGTAGTTTAGTTAACAACAAACCAGGATAAAAATAACTGTGCAATTTGTTTTTATCGTTCAAGTTTTTAGACTACACTTATTCAAACCCCCCCTTTCTAAGTGTTTTTCTATCCTTCAATCTCCTCTCTCAATCTTCAAACTCCCATCTCACCTCCAAAATCTAAACTCCCTAGATCTTCTGTTGATGCAAGTTTTGAGTTTATATCTAACAAGGTCAGAACAGGTTTAGATGTTCTGAAGGTTGCTCATGAATCCAAGATGGATCATGTAGCTGCTGGGAAGCTCTAGAGAGCTTTCAAATGGGAGATTCAGTCTGATCTTCTGGATCTTAAGAAGGATTGTCTAGCTGCTGCTCCTGGACCTTCTGGAGTATGATGATGGAAGGTACTATCACCCCATCACCAGCTGGAAGCCTCTTGAAGAGAAGGAGTTTGTGGATGAACTTGCAGAAGAGAATCCTCTGGCAATCGTTGTATGGAAGCCACACTCATACAAGGTTCTTACTGGAGATTTTCAGTTTTTATTCAACTGGCTAAGGGAGCACCCCTTTGATAAGGCACCAAATATGGTATATCCAGAAGTTGAATACCCTCCAGAACCAGAGACTCCAACCCCTCTAGAAAATCTAGCTGCAATTCTTGAAGGCCTAGAACATCCTACTACAGAGATTCCTGTTGAGAAAATCATGAAGATGTTCTGATGGTTGAAGCTGAGGCTGCAAACAATGCTGTTCTGGACAACAACTTTGATGCTACTTCTGCTGGTCCTTCTGCTTCTGTGCTGATAAACACTATGAAGGAGCTCCAACAGAATCAAGCTACCTTGGCTCTTCGTCTGGACAAGCAAGAGGATACAAATGTTGAGTTCATATCTTTCATGCAGACTCAAAAGGAAGCTACCGAGAAGCAAGTTGAAGACAATGCTGAGATTAAGAACCTTATGGCCGTCTTAGCTTCTAAGTTTAGCCAGTCGTAGCCTGTCTTTAGTCTTAGTGTATTTTCTTTGTTTTCTGCATCTGCTTGAATTGCATCTGTTTCTGTATTGATATCTTCTGATTAATCAATGAAATATTATCTGTTCTTTCTTCACTCTGTGTGTCTTTTTCATTTGAATATTTATGCTTTTTGATGTTATGACAAAAAGGGGGAGAAATGTGATAATTGATTTGGTTTATTATATCAGTTGCTAAGATTAAGTCTCAACATTTCCTAACATTATTTGCAAGTTCTTCTGTCTTTGATGGTTTTTGCAGGAATGTGATTGATCGGTAAAATAACAAGTGTACTATTTTGCCTCTGTAGTAATAAAGGGACAATTCCCCGAATATCGAATCTCGAGGACTGCTTGACAAATAAGAGTTTTATCAATATTTCAATTAAACAAAAGCTAAGGTTTTGGTTTTGTTGGATTAAATCCTTTCAAAGAAATAATAACGAGAAAATAAATTGATTTTTATTATCAAATATATGAGATGCTAGGGAGAGTGGTTGATTTGGCATGTAACACTCAGAATTGAGATCTCTTCAACAAGTTCATAACATTCAGTTACCAATCTTTAGGATGTTTTCTCCTAAGCCCTTAGTGAGAAAACCTTTGGTCTTCCAACCTAATTCCTAAGTCCTTAGGAACCTAAATTGAAACCAAGCCTTTATTTGATCAAGATTATATGATGATTATAGGGTATCCCTAGTCCTAGGTGATATCTACTATACTCAAATTATGCACAAACCCTAACAACTACAGTCCTGTACCTGTTAGCCATGGATTAATCCTTATTTGACCGATAAAGAAAACATGAAGAACATTGCATAAATTAATTGAATACTATAAACCAATGTATTGACGAAATCACAAATTCATAGTTATTACAAAACCAAATCAGGACCACCCCCTAGCATTGGGGGGTTTAGCCTCTCATAATATTCAAGAAAGACATAATAAAGAATGTAGACATTACTCAAAAATAATGGTGACTTTGATCTTCAATGGTGGAAACCCTTGAATCCCTCCGTCTCCAAAACCCTTGATGAAGCTATCTTCTCTCCTCTGTGATTTTCTATCGTCTGATGCCAAAAGTCCCCAAAATAATTCTCTAAAACTCAACTAAATAGTCTAGGTACAAATCTCAGCCAAATGGAATGTCTAAAGTGCCCCCAAAGTGGAGATTTAATGAAAAAGCCCTAAAATTGGAAGTTTTCTCGCTCCTAGCAACCCTGGCCGTGCAAGGCAGCACGGGCCGTGTTGCTTGCTTTCCTATTATTTCTTTTTGCTTCAGCCATCCTGATACAGGCCGTGTCAGGCCACACGACCCCCCGTGTCAGATCCCTGTTTTTTGTATGGAGAAATGTCATTCATCTGACACGGGCCGTGTCAGGCCACACGACCCCCCATGTCAGACTCCAGTATTTCATTACTTCATCTTCAAACCTTTCCCATCTCCTTCCATTGTTGCACTGACGCTTTAGACTCTTCAACCAAAACTGAAACATGTACAAAACCAACCAAACGGCATCAAAAGCATCTAAATAACTTAAATTAAAACATAATGCAAAGTAAACATAAAAGCAATCAAACATGAGATACTTAAACAAAAACAATAAAACTTTGATCAAAGTGTTACCGAATCGACATATTTAGACCGAATACAAGACGGAAATTAGGTAGAAATGGTGACCGATCAGTGATATTCTGACAATGCTCAAAGTGAGAAGCAAATACATGGGGAAAAGAAATTCTAAAGCTCTTGAAGATTTGAAGCAAGCTGAGTGCGCAAGTTTCAAATCCAGAAGCAAGAAATGCTGAGATCAGAAGCAAGAAGAATGCTATGATACATTATTCAATTGATTACAAAGAGAAATTCAAAGCTCTGCAACTGTCCAATGGAAGCTCTGAAGAGAAGCTCTGAATGTTCTGAAGTTCTATTCAAAGTGAAAGTCTCAACTGAAATGGAAAAATACTCAGGGAAGTCTTTATTTTTAAATTCTTCTAGTATTAATTTTAGGGGGAGATTGTTAATATCAGGGGGAGACATATTCACACACTCTGATTATGTGCTTATGCTATATCTGTGTAATTGTCTTTGTTCATCTGATATTATGGATACAAATTCATATCAATTATATATGTTTTTGTCATCATAAAAAAGGGGGAGATTGTTAGAACAAGAATTGTTCTGATCAATATTCCGTGTTTTGATGATAACATTATATATGAATTTTGTATAAGATAACGTGGTACTCTAATCCTATGCATTTTCCATTTCAGGAAATATATAAAGAGTATGCACAAATCAGCACTCAGAAGCAACTGACTCATAAGGTTCTGGATGGCTTCATCAGAACATGCTCTAGCAAGACATCAAAAGATGGTCAAGCAGAATCAGAACATGAACTGAAAGCATCAGAAGAATGAAAGTCAGAAGAACAAGCTCTGAAGTTCTGATGGTATCACGCTCAAGCTCTTCAAAGTGATCGCGACTTTACGTGTCTATAAATCTGATAACTGCAAGTGCACAGTCGTGTCGTGTAGTTTTAAAAGATATCGAATCCACAGGGACTATGAATCGATCTACCGTTATCTAAGGTTACTATGTAAAGCTAGGAGTACTAAAATTTCGATTGTTCCTAAGGGAAAGTGATTGTGAGAAAATAAAGAATAATAATAAAAGACAGGTATCAGTATGTATTTTGTTTAACTAAAGGTAATCCGAAGGTCCATTGGCTTTTGCATAATTAAATTAATAATCTTTACTAATTCCAATTGATTAAAAATCCTCGTCTCAAACTTTCGCTCTGTTGATTCAGACTACTATCCTAATCCTAATGTACGCTTTCGCCATCCCATTAGATTTTAGAAGAGCTTTTTGGAAACAATGTAATTAATAAAATGCCTATTTTACGAGGTTGTTATCTATTTGAATCTCCTAATCTCAAACTTTCGCTCTGTTGACTCGGAGCAAGCTAATAACCCTAACGTACGCTTTCGCCATCCCGCTCGAGTGTAAAAACAATTTTTGAAAATAAATAAGTTCCAATTAGTTTTAATACGCTTTCGCCATCCTTAAAACTAATGTCCTATGTCTACTATCCAGTTAAAGTCCTCAAACTTTCGCTCTATTGGTTTTAACCTTTGACCGTCCTAAGCCCTCAAACTTTCGCTCTATCGGTTTTAAGACTTACTAATTAAATTAGACATACAAACCAAAAATAAGTGATAATTAATAAAACATAATTTAAGCCAATTTATTTCGGATCCCTACGGTTAACTTACTTTACATACCGACACCTTTAGTAATTTAGCCAGACATATTAATACGATTAAACATACATATATCGGTTCGGTTCATAATAACAAGCATATTAAATGGCATATAATATATCATGCAATAATAATATAAATAAAGGCGGTAAATAAAAACCTGAATTAAATAAATCTGAATTGAATTGAATCTTGAAGTACTCGAACTTCCACCACAGGTTGGCTGGATCGTTCTTCGGAATTTAAATGGCAGAAAATAAAAACAAGGAAATAAAACAATAAATCTAACGTAAGGCTAGATCTACGAAAAGTTCACAACAATTTCCAGTGTAGAAATCGTTGTGAGAAAATAAACGGTTAAATGAAAGCAGAATAAGGAAAAGCAGTTCGCGGTACAATTTCGGCAGCACTTCGTTGGCAGGAAATCAGACCGATTGAAGTGAAGTGGCTGGTCCTATTTATAGGAGGGGCTTTGCAGTTGCTTTGCGTGAAAAGAGGAACTTCTGCAGACTGGGACGTGGAGACGTGCGTCTCCTATTCTTCAGGGAGACTTGAGACGTGCGTCTCAAGTGGAGAGAAATTAGGGAGGTGGAGACGTGCGTCTCCCTTTTGCTGAGGTGGCAGAGACGTGCGTCTCTGCTTACTTGTGTGGCTTGGGCTGCTTTCCTTCGTGGGTTGGATTGCTTCATTGGGCCTTTGGGTCTCTTTCAGCACACTTGGCCTTTAATTGCACTCCCTTTTTACTTCAGCACCCAATTTACGTCTTTTAGGCATAGATAAGGGTCGTTTTGGCTCCATTTCTTCTCTTTTTCACAATTCGGCATAATAAGAGTGTAAAACCTGAAACAAAGCAAAAACTCGCGTAATATCATAATAAATTAACATAATAAACGGAAAATGCTATAAATATCCATGGATTTTAAGCTAAATATACGATATAAAATCGTGTTATCAAATTCCCCCAGACTTGAACCTTTGCTTGTCCTCAAGCAAAATAATAAGATAAAGATAAATGAAACACACTTCCACCACGTCGTTCAGTCATACTCAGCTACATAGTGTTCTTATTCGAAAATAATGATAATGATCCTAGCAATAGACTTATAGTAACAACACTAAACAACTCCCAGTATGCATACCAATCCGAATCATGCCATTATAGCTCGACCTTTTTGACTTGTCATCATGTTTCACCCTTTTCATTCGCGCGCAATCACATTAAGCCCATTATCTTGACACGCACATAGAAGAGTAGTCGGTTAGTGACTATGATCCTTCTCATGGAGTTCTGGCACAATATGTGGTATACTCCTTAGCATTCACTTGTAGATTGTGGGGAATCGGACAATAGTCCTTCCTACCAAGTTCATTACCAGATGACTTCTGAACCAATCGACAGTGAGTTTTTAAATTCTTTGTATTTGAGATTTGCGACCGTTAGGTTAAATGATCTTGTGAGGATCACCTTACTTAGTAGGCACATTTCTTCTTATGGTTGAGCACATAATTATTATGAGGATCATACACTTATATTCATCGACTCTCTGCGTAGTTTGTATCTAAGACGGTGCCGACTGCTAGAATAAACTACTAAGGGTTATTTCAAAACTTAAAGTCGGTGGTTTTGGTATAACGGGTACTCAAATCGGTTACGCATACTCGGGGTTTTAGAGTGTTGGGACAATAAGGATATTGACTATATTCAGTTTCAGTGCGTTGAGTGTTTGAGTAGCTTTGTATTTCTCGAACGTGTGGGGTTTGCGTTTATCGTTTAGGAGCAAAATTTTTGTTATGGCTCAAGAAAATGGAAGAAATTGAAATAACTACGGAATTATACATATAAGACTTAAATTCCATAAATATTCTTTATTGAATTTGAAAAACATTACAAGGAAGGGAAATAACTGAAGGGAAAAATAAAACTAAAGGAAATAGAAATAGTACGACTCCCCCAGACTTAGATGATGCAATGTCCTCAGTGCATAAGAACTACTCCTCATTGTTGCGGCTGCGAGAACTGCTCGCGCCTCTTGTACGAACACGGCGACGTCTATCAGGAGAGTCATTCACACGAATGTCAAGATCATGCAAGTATGTAGCAATTTCAGCGTATTGACTTTCGTTCCTAATAGCATAGTCACGGTGCTCCTGTTGCATCTCTCGGATGAGCCTAATTGTTTCAGTTTGGTTTGTCTGCATAGCTTGAACGAGTTGATCTTGTCGTTGAATAGCAGCATACATGGCTTCAAGAGTGATAGGCGGAGGGTTGTTTGGAGGAGGTTGGTTGACATCAGCTTGCCCTTGGTTGAGTTCTTCTTCATTGGCATCCATAGGTTCATTAGGATGTTCTTGTTGGTCATCTTGAGGGTTGTCTTCAATAATACGGATATTGTTAAGCGCACAGTAGAGGAAAAATAATTCATTTTGGTTTACCTTGTGGTTGTTGGATCTCGCAAAAATAGTATGCCCCAAAACACGTTGAAAATAACGTATAGCGGGGTTTTGAATGTGGGAAGCATGGAGAGCTCTCCAACCGGTAGGATTTTCTCCAGTTAGATGGAACCAAAATTCAAAAGCGAGTTCTTCCCAGGATCGACCATTGAGTTCTTGAAAGATTGAGCGGTGAGCAATTGGTGCATGATTAAAATGTAAATATGAAGCTACGACATCTTGATCTAGAGCATATTCACGGTTGAACATCCGGAATTGGATGCTACCGGTTGAGAGTGGTTGATTAGAGGGAGTGTCGTAGTTGAAAGAACTCAAAAATTCTAAGACGAGCGGCTCATAAGTAGGTACGGGTTCGGTACAAAGATGGTGGAGGCTAGATTTGGTGAGCAGACGGGTAACACCATCAATGAGACCCAAAGTTTCTAGACATTCGGTGTTCACAAATTTTGTGGGAACAACCGAGCGTTCGTAGAAAGCGATATATTTTGTTCGTTGAGCATCATTGTCATCATCTCGGAAGATAATGTTTGAAAGGTCGGGAGGTGGTCGCTCGGGACGCTCACTACGAATTAATGAACGTGGAGGCATGGTGAGTATGGAAATGAAAAAGATAGAAATGTAGTGTAGAAAAAAAATAGAGAATGGTATGAAAGTTGTGAAGAAGAAGAGTGGTGGTGGTGTGGTTTTATAGTAAGGTTTGAAAACGGTGTGGTTAATGGAAAATTAAAATGGATTAATGGTGGTGTTTGAAGTTTGAATAGAATAGAGAAATGGGAAATGAATGGAGTTTAAGAGGTGAATGATGGAGGATGAATGAGGTTAATGGAGTTTAAATGGAATAAATAGGGGAAGAATGAAGAAAATTGAAAGATGAATTTTGAAATTCAAATTCAAAATTCAAGAGGGAAAGAGAGTGGTCTGCGTGGTCAAACAGACTGCTGGCCTTGGGAGACGTGCGTCTCAAGCAGCCAGTCTGCTGGGGCAGAGCATGGAGACGTGCGTCTCCTGTTCCTTTGGTTCGTGTCAGCTGGCCCCACACAGATGGAGACGTGCGTCTCCTGTTGTAGGCAGGTGGGTCACGCATGCAAGTGACCAGACAGTGCTGACAGATACCATTAATATTGTCCATCAGTTCATAACAGTGTCGGATTTTAATACTATTAACAGCAAAAAATTATAGGGAAGTATATATATAGCAGTCAATAGCAGTGTAACATAACACAGTAGCAGTAATCAAAAGAATTTTGCATTTAATATTAAACCACTACTGAGTGTTAACAGAAGCAGAAAGCAAAAGTGCAGAAAAATGTAAATCTAAACTAGGAATAGAAATTACTAAAACTAGAATAAAATCTAATAGTCTAATACGGTAACATCTAGCCACGTCTATTGTTGTTCTGATTAGACTGAATGTGTTTGAAAACTTCGTCGAACTGAGCATTTACTGTGTCGATAAAATCGAAGAAATGCATTTGCAAAGTGTGTAGCTCGTTGCGCACATGTTGTACATCTTGTTGTAGCGCAGCGATGGCTTGCTCGTGCGTATTCAGATTAGGCATTCTTTGATTTACCGATGCGGTAGATGTAGCGGGTTGTTGTTGCTCGACCTCGACATCAGTCATATCAACAGTGTAGTCATCAACAGAATTTTCAGAACGAGTTTCAGGCTCATACTCAGATATAGGTTCATCAATAGGAAGAGGTTCGTAATCAGGAATGGGTTCATCAACGGGAAGAGGTTCATAATAACCAGGAGGTGTTTCAGGTTCAGATTCAGATGCAGGCATTTCCTCATCAAAATGTTCATAAGCTTGAGGAGTTTCAGGTGATGGCTCTCTCTCAGGAATCTGACCATAGTAAAGCCAGTTGGCAGGGTTGTGCACACTCGTCCTAGGATTCGGTAAGGTGAACTGATACCAAACTTTGTTATCAATGAGCAATTCAAAACGATCAGGTCCAAGATTACCGATGATACCTCGATTAAAGCAGAAAGTGATGTCCATAGAGGTATGGGTACCATAAGGTGTCAATCTAAGCAAAGGCATTCTCATTCCTATGGCATTAGCAATCATAGTGACAAATCCGCCGATCCTAATGGGTGAAACTTCGTCTTGCGTGATGCGCTCGAAGTTTGTTAGCATGAATGCGATGGCATTGACCAGGCGATTCTGAGATGTACAAAACATGATGAACAACTCTTCTCTAGTAACTTCAGTGACATTATCGGGCTTTCCAAAAATATAGTGAGCAAGGATCTTGTGAAAGTAGCGGAAAGCAGGATTGTGGATGTTCTCAGATTGAAATTCATTCTCTTCAGGGTTGTCGTTTCCAGTGATCTTGCCCCAGTATTTTTCCAACTCCCAGTATGGAAGATTTTCTTCAGCTACTTGGGCGTATGCATCAGGTCCATGAGGTAGTTCTAACATTTCAGCAAAATCTCGGATGCAGAAATTAAACTCCATACCAAAGAGTCTAAAGAGAATAACTCCTTTTTTCAGTCCTTGTCCACAGTTTGGAAGATAGGTCAGGGAGCTCAAGAATTCCAGAGTGAGCTTCCGATAAGTGCTAAACTTGCGGAACAAGTGAGAACCGGTCCAACCAATTTGGTTAAGCAGGTGTAGGATGCTTTCTTCGATACCAAGTTTCACCATAGTTGGTTGGTGAGGATAGCAAGTCAACTCCATGTGTCTTCCAGCCAGCTTGTTAAATCTTGCTTCTTGTCCTCTACCACGGAACACAACTTCCATATTGTCAACTTCTTGCATCGTAGTTAGTAGTTAAATGAAAAACCTAGAAGTTGAAAATATTGAGATTAAGTTAGAACTAGGCTAGTGTTCATTTTTTTTTTTAAAAGAAAAAAAATAAAATTAAATAAAACAAGTTATAATAATAATTATAATTATAAAAAGGAAGTATTTTCTCGAATTAGGATAGCGGCTATAATTATAATAATTATTATAAGATGTATGAAAAAATAAGAAAATTAAAATCTAGAATAATTAAAAATAGAATAGTTAAATGAAATTTAAAGATTAAAATTTTTAAAATTAAAATAAGATAAAAATAAAAAGAATAAATAAATGTGGGTTGTCTCCCACCAAGCGCTTTGTTTAATGTCGTAAGCTCGACGATTTTAAAATAGAAAACTATTTTTTCGAAAGAGCGGGCAGTTCGTCAAGTTTAAAAACTTCGATGTTTTCATCGTATTCGAGATGATGGTAATACTTAAGACGTTGCCCATTTACGACAAAAGGTTTGACGGTTTCTCCTTTGATTTCTATCGCTCCACTTGGAAATATGTTAGTTATTTCGAAAGGGCCAGACCATCTAGATCGTAACTTACCAGGAAATAATTTTAGTCTAGAATTAAATAAGAGCACTTTATCGCCTATGCTAAAATTTTTCCTAGATATACGCTTGTCGTGCCATTTTTTCGTTCGCTCTTTATAGATTTTGGCGTTTTCGTAAGCGTCTTGTCTAAGTTCTTCTAATTCGTTTATGTCTAGAAGTCGTTTCTCACCAGCGGCAGTGTAGTTTAGGTTTAAGTTCTTAATAGCCCAGTAGGCTTTATGTTCTAACTCTACCGGTAGGTGGCATGATTTTCCATAAACGAGTTTGAATGGGGTAGTTCCTATTGGAGTTTTGAAAGCTGTCCTATAAGCCCATAAAGCTTCATTTAGCTTGGTTGACCAATCTTTCCTAGATATAGCAACAGTTTTCTCCAATATTTGTTTTATTTCGCGGTTAGACACTTCTACTTGTCCGCTTGTTTAAGGATGGTATGGTGTGGCTATTCGATGATTCACTCCATATTTTCGAAGGAGTTTCTCAAGTATTCTTGAAATGAAATGGGAACCACCATCGCTAATCACCAATCTTGGCACACCGAATCTAGGAAAGATGACGTTTTTGAAAAGTTTGATAACTACTCGTGTATCGTTTGTAGGAGAAGCAATAGCTTCTATCCATTTTGAAACGTAATCGACGGCTACGAGTATATATTGATTTCCAAACGATGACGGAAACGGTCCCATGAAGTCTATTCCCCAGACGTCAAATATTTCTACTTCAAGAATGCCTTTTTGAGGCATTTCATCGCGTCTTGAAATGTTTCCAGTTAGTTGGCATCTATCACAGCTTAGTACAGCAAAATAAACGTCTTTCCACAGGTTGGGCCAGAAAAGTCCAGATTGAAGGATTTTGGCGCAGGTTCTAGATGTGCTATGGTGTCCTCCACACGGTGCAGAATGACAGCGTGTTATTATGCTTCTTATCTCTTCCTCGGGTACACAATGTCTAAAGATTCCATCGGGGCCTCTTTTGAACAAGAGTGGGTCGTCCCAATAGTAATGTTTTAGGTCGTGGAAGAATTTCTTCTTCTGTTGGTAACTTAGATCAGGAGGAAGCACACCAGCAGCTAGGTAATTTACGAAATCTGCATACCAAGGTGCGTCAGATCGGGCTAAAGCTATTTCAGCTAATTTGTCGGTTTCAGAGTTTGGATGGTATGGTTCGAATTCATTTGCTTCTAATTGGGCGATGAGTCTTTCATAAGGGAAATCATCGTCGATTGGTACTTGTTCGGGTTTCAGATTTTCCAATCGAGAGAGGTGATCTGCTACGACATTTTCAGTGCCTTTCTTATCTTTAATTTCCAGGTCGAACTCTTGTAGTAACAAGATCCATCTCAAAAGTCTTGGTTTAGCGTCCTTTTTGGTTAGGAGGTACCTAATGGCGGCGTGGTCAGTGTATATGATTATTTTGGCTCCTACCAGGTAAGAACGGAATTTGTCTAATGCAAATACGACAGCTAATAATTCTTTTTCTGTCGTGGCATAATTCATCTGAGCTTCGTCTAGGGTTCTACTCGCATAATATATGACATGCAGTTTCTTATCTTTTCTTTGTCCTAGAACGGCTCCTACAGCATAATCACTCGCGTCACACATTATTTCGAAAGGTTCATTCCAGTCGGGAGGTTGCATAATTGGCGCAGAGATTAATGCTTGTTTAAGCGTTTGAAATGCTTCAGTGCATTTATCGGTGAAAATAAATTCGGCGTCTTTCATGAGTAGTTCAGTTAAGGGTTTGGTTATTTTAGAGAAATCTTTAATGAAGCGTCGGTAAAAACCAGCGTGTCCCAGAAAACTTCTTATTTCTCTAACGGTTTTGGGAGGTTGAAGGTTTTCGATAATTTCGATTTTTGCTTTATCAACTTCGATTCCTCTATCGGATACGATGTGTCCAAGTACAATTCCTTGTCGAACCATGAAATGGCATTTTTCCCAATTAAGGACTAGGTTTACGCTTACGCATCGTTTAAGCACCATTTCAAGGTTTTCTAAACATGTTTCAAAACTTCCTCCACAGACAGAGAAGTCGTCCATAAAGACCTCCATTATTCCATCTAGGAAATCGGCAAATATTGCCATCATGCATCTTTGGAAGGTCGCGGGTGCATTGCAGAGCCCAAAAGGCATTCGTCTATAAGCGAATGTACCATAAGGACAGGTGAATGTGGTCTTCTCTTGGTCGTCAGGGTGGATAGGAATTTGGAAAAATCCGGAGTATCCATCCAGATAACAAAAATGTGAGTGTTTAGCTAGGCGTTCGAGCATTTGATCTATGAAAGGTAAAGGGAAATGGTCTTTTCGGGTAGCT
Source organism: Vicia villosa (assembly GCF_029867415.1). Taxonomy (NCBI): domain Eukaryota; kingdom Viridiplantae; phylum Streptophyta; class Magnoliopsida; order Fabales; family Fabaceae; genus Vicia; species Vicia villosa. The sequence goes on from NW_026705263.1 coordinate 15,952, forward strand.
TTATTTAGCTTCCTATAGTCAATGCACATTCTCCATCCAGTTTGGGTACGTTGTGCTACAGATTCTCCTTTTGCATTAGTGATTACAGTGACTCCTCCTTTCTTCGGTACGACGTGAACAGGACTAACCCATTTACTATCGGATATAGGATATATTATTCCAGCTTCTAGCAGTTTTTGGATTTCCTTTTTAACCACATCGCTCATAATAGGATTTATTCGCCTTTGATGTTCCCTAGAGGTTTTACTATCGTCTTCGAGCATAATGCGGTGCATACACAGAGAAGGGCTTATACCTTTCAGATCTGATATGTTGTATCCTAAAGCGGTAGGGTATTTTCTTAGGACATTAAGTAATTTTTCAGTCTCGGTTCGTCCTAAGTTGGCGTTCACTATAACTGGTCGGTTTAGTTCTTCGTCTAGAAATGCGTATCTAAGATCGGTAGGAAGTGTTTTCAGCTCTATAGCAGGTTTCTTAGGTCCAGGTATAGGATCAGGAGTTAAAGCTAAGCATTCACTCAGGTGGTTATCTTGATATTCCTCACGCCAGTTGTCATCTTCAAGAATTGGCGGCATAGGAATTCTTAAGATCTCGGTTTCCTTATTTGGTTCGGATTTTATTTCCTTGACACACTCGTCGATTATGTCAGCAGAACAGCATGTGTCAATTATAGAAGGTGCTTTTAGGAATTGGGAAAGGATAAATTCTATTTTCTCTTCTCCTACTTCGAAAGTAAGCTTTCCTCGCTTTACATCTATAATTGCACCAGCGGTTGCTAAAAATGGTCTTCCTAATATGATCGGGATGTTAGAATCTTCTTGGATATCCATAATGATGAAGTCAGTTGGGATGTAGAATTGACCTACACGAACAGGGATATTCTCTAACATTCCTACAGGGTACTTAACTGAACGGTCTGCTAGTTGAAGAGACATTCTTGTTGCTTTAAGCTCACCTAGATTGAGTTTCTTACAGGTTGAAAGAGGCATCAAACTAACACTAGCTCCTAAATCGCATAAGGCTTTTTCTATGATGGTTTTTCCAATTACGCAGGGTATAGAGAAACTACCAGGGTCTTTCAGTTTTGGAGGCATGTTATTTTGGATGATAGCGCTACATTCAGCGGTAAGCGTTATAGTTTCGTTATCCTCGAGTTTCTTTTTGTTTGATAAGATTTCTTTTAAGAACTTAGCGTACGAAGGCATCTCAGTTATGGCTTCTGTGAACGGTATGGTTATGTTTAATTGCTTCAGAAGTTCTACAAATCTTTTAAATTGCGCTTCGGTTTTTGATTTAGCTAATCTCTGAGGGTAAGGAATTGGTGGCTTATAAGGTGGTGGTGGAACATAAGGTTTCTCTTTTTCGGGTTCCACTTCGTTATTGTTCTCATCAGTCTTAGCAGTTTGTTCATCAGTTGTTTTCTTTTGGGTTTCCTTTGGCTCTTGTTGTGACATGGGTACGTTTTGAGTTCTAGGATCTATGGGTCCATCGTAATTCGTTCCACTTCGTAGTGTTATCGCGTTCGCATGTCCTTTAAGATTGGGTTGAGGTTGAGCAGGAAACGTGCCAGCAGGGGCAGCAGTAGGTGCTTGTTGTTGAGCTACTTGTGAGATTTGAGTTTCTAACATTTTGTTATGCGTAGCTAAAGCATCTACTTTGTTCGATAGTTGTTTTAGTTGCTCGCTATTGTGGATGTTTTGATTCAGGAAGTCCTTATTGGTTTGTTGTTGGGAAGCTATGAAGTTCTCCATCATGATTTCTAGATTTGACTTCCTAGGGGTGTTTTGAGCAGCTACAGGCGCTTTTTGGTAGCCAGGTGGTACAGCAGGTGCTTGTCCAGGCGCGTACAACGCATTGTTGTTCTTATAAGAAAAGTTCGGGTGGTTTTTCCATCCAGGGTTGTACGTGTTAGAATAAGGGTTTCCTTGAGCGTAATTTACTTGATCAGATGGGACTCCAGTCAAGAGTTGGCATTCAGCAACTACATGCCCAGTCAATCCACAAATCTCGCAGTTAGGTGTTACAGCGGCAGCGGTGGCTGAAGGAGTGATGGTCAAATTCTCGATCTTTTGAGTTAAAGCGTCTACTTTAGCGTTAACGCGGTCTATACCACTTATTTCGTACATTCCTCCTTTGGTTTGGGCTTTCTCTAGAGCGGCTCGTTCTCCACCCCATTGGTAATGGTTTTGTGCCATGTTCTCTATGAGTTTGTATGCTTCATCATGGGGTTTGTCCATTAATGCTCCGCCAGCAGCGGCATCTATAGTCATTTTAGTGTTATATAAGAGACCACCATAGAAAGTATGGATGATCAGCCATGGTTCGAGTCCATGATGAGGGCATATTCTAAGCATGTCCTTGTAACGTTCCCAAGCTTCGAAGAGTGATTCGTTATCTTTCTGGGTAAATCCGTTGATTTGACCTCTAAGCATAGCAGTTTTGCTAGGCGGAAAGTATCTCGCTAAGAATACTCTCTTCAATTCGTCCCACGTAGTTATGGAATTGGAAGGCAGGGATTGAAGCCACGCTCTCGCTCTATCTCTCAAGGAGAAAGGGAAAAGGCGTAATCGAATAGCTTCGGAACTAACGTTGTTGGCTTTGATAGTGTCGGCATATTGCACGAACACGGATAAATGGAGATTGGGGTCATCAACAGGGCTTCCAGAGAATTGATTCTGTTGAACAGCTTGGACCAGTGAAGGTTTCAGTTCGAAATTGTTCGCTTCAATCGCAGGTGGTGCGATACTTGAATGCGGTTCAGCGCGCGAAGGAGCGGCATAGTCTCTAAGAGGACGAATAGCAGCCATCTCTAACTTCGGGGTAATTAGATTGATTTGATCAGTAAAAATCAATTCCTGATTAATCGAAATTTCTGCTACTTCGGGAAGATTGCGAGCTCGTCGTTTAACGTTAATGAAACGTTCGATCTCGTTAATTCGTTGTATTAAATCTCCTCCTTGTGAACGAGTATTTGGCATACAATCGTTCAGAATGAAAGGGAAGGATTATCCTAGTCTCTACGGTGTAACAGTGAGTTACGATATCGACTTAAATAGTCCCCGGCAACGGCGCCAAAAACTTGATCGCGACTTTACGTGTCTATAAATCTGATAACTGCAAGTGCACAGTCGTGTCGTGTAGTTTTAAAAGATATCGAATCCACAGGGACTATGAATCGATCTACCGTTATCTAAGGTTACTATGTAAAGCTAGGAGTACTAAAATTTCGATTGTTCCTAAGGGAAAGTGATTGTGAGAAAATAAAGAATAATAATAAAAGACAGGTATCAGTATGTATTTCGTTTAACTAAAGGTAATCCGAAGGTCCATTGGCTTTTGCATAATTAAATTAAAAATCTTTACTAATTCCAATTGATTAAAAATCCTCGTCTCAAACTTTCGCTCTGTTGATTCAGACTACTATCCTAATCCTAATGTACGCTTTCGCCATCCCATTAGATTTTAAAAGAGCTTTTTGGAAACAATGTAATTAATAAAATGCCTATTTTACGAGGTTGTTATCTATTTGAATCTCCTAATCTCAAACTTTCGCTCTGTTGACTCGGAGCAAGCTAATAACCCTAACGTACGCTTTCGCCATCCCGCTCGAGTGTAAAAACAATTTTTGAAAATAAATAAGTTCCAATTAGTTTTAATACGCTTTCGCCATCCTTAAAACTAACGTCCTATGTCTACTATCCAGTTAAAGTCCTCAAACTTTCGCTCTATTGGTTTTAACCTTTGACCGTCCTAAGCCCTCAAACTTTCGCTCTATCGGTTTTAAGACTTACTAATTAAATTAGACATACAAACCAAAAATAAGTGATAATTAATAAAACATAATTTAAGCCAATTTATTTCGGATCCCTACGGTTAACTTACTTTACATACCGACACCTTTAGTAATTTAGCCAGACATATTAATACGATTAAACATACATATATCGGTTCGGTTCATAATAACAGGCATATTAAATGGCATATAATATATCATGCAATAATAATATAAATAAAGGCGGTAAATAAAAACCTGAATTAAATAAATCTGAATTGAATTGAATCTTGAAGTACTCGAACTTCCACCACAGGTTGGCTGGATCGTTCTTCGGAATTTAAATGGCAGAAAATAAAAACAAGGAAATAAAACAATAAATCTAACGTAAGGCTAGATCTACGAAAAGTTCACAACAATTTCCAGTGTAGAAATCGTTGTGAGAAAATAAACGGTTAAATGAAAGCAGAATAAGGAAAAGCAGTTCGCGGTACAATTTCGGCAGCACTTCGTTGGCAGGAAATCGGACCGATTGAAGTGAAGTGGCTGGTCCTATTTATAGGAGGGGCTTTGCAGTTGCTTTGCGTGAAAAGAGGAACTTCTGCAGACTGGGACGTGGAGACGTGCGTCTCCTATTCTTCAGGGAGACTTGAGACGTGCGTCTCAAGTGGAGAGAATTTAGGGAGGTGGAGACGTGCGTCTCCCTTTTGCTGAGGTGGCAGAGACGTGCGTCTCTGCTTACTTGTGTGGCTTGGGCTGCTTTCCTTCGTGGGTTGGATTGCTTCATTGGGCCTTTGGGTCTCTTTCAGCACACTTGGCCTTTAATTGCACTCCCTTTTTACTTCAGCACCCAATTTACGTCTTTTAGGCATAGATAAGGGTCGTTTTGGCTCCATTTCTTCTCTTTTTCACAATTCGGCATAATAAGAGTGTAAAACCTAAAACAAAGCAAAAACTCGCGTAATATCATAATAAATTAACATAATAAACGGAAAATGCTATAAATATCCATGGATTTTAAGCTAAATATACGATATAAAATCGTGTTATCACAAAGTCAGAAGACAGAAGATGCTCTGCACCAAGATGATTGACTCTGATATTCAAACGTTGTTATCTACAAAATCTGAGTCCAGAAGCAAGTACAAGATGAAAGGCTGAAACGTCTAATCTCTGATTGACAAAAGGAACGTTAGAAGCTACAAAAGGCAAAGTCAGTAAAAGCAGCAAAAGCAAGGCTCGAGGTAGTTGACAAAAGTGTGAAACATTAAATGCAGCGTTGTACTATTCACGCAAAGCATTAAATGCTCCCAACGGTCATTTCCTCTCAGCGCCTATAAATAGAAGTTCTGATCAGAAGCAAAGTAGAACACTTGTGCAAATATACTGAAACGCTGTCAAATTCAAAAGCTTACGAACTTCATCTTCAACCTCACAAACTCTTGTAATATTTAGTGAGTGTTAAGTTTAGAACTTAAGAGAAATATCACTGTTGTGATTACAGCTTTATTAGAAGCAAATCTATACTCTTGTAAACTTTATTTTTACATTGATTGTAAAAGGATTCCTAGAGTGATCAAGTTGTAATCTGTAGACTCTAGAAGACTTAGAGGTTATCTAAGTGGAAAACCATTGTAATCAATTGGATTAGTGGGTTATGCGAAAAAAGACACACTACAATTAAACTTTTTACTTGGAGTTATTTGATGTTTACGGGTTATGCGAAAAAAGACACACTACAATAAATAATGCTTTTAACCTCAGACACAAAATGCATTTTACCTCAGATAAAGTAGCAAGGTAACAAATGGTGTCATGAAAAGTTTCCACTTAACACCTCGGTGATTACAAAATTGAGGGATATAGTTATGTGCACATGGGTTCGAACCCCAACATTGCACTTTTATTATTTTCCAAACTAACATATCTTTTATCTCGGTTTATTCAAAAAACCGAGGGGTGTAATTTTTTTTAAGTTGCTACATTGTTTACCCAGAATATTACATTATTTACTCAAAATTGCATTGTTTACACAAAATATTAAAATTAAAATAAAATTCAAATTCCCTAAAGTCCAAGATAAAAATCAAATTTCCTAGGAATTTAGATAAAAATTAAATTCCCTCAAGATTTAGACTTTAGATCTTCGAATTTATTGAATCTTGGGGAATATCTTCTATTGATAAATTCGAATCTTGGAGAATCCTATTAAGTCTAAATATATATATGTAACATTAAAATGTTAATAAACATTAATATGTTAGTTTATAAAAAAAGTTTAAATTTTAACGTTTTAATGTTAATATCAGTTTTAATGTTAACGTTTAAATTTTTCTAAGTATAAGTATAAAAAAGTCATAAGTTATAACAGAGTAAATGTGTAGTTCGGTTGGTAGCTTGCTTGCATAATAATCACATGAAACCGGGTTCAAAACCTGGCTGAGACAATTTTTTAATGAAATCAAATGCCCAGTCAGCCAAACATGGAATAGCATGGAACAGGGGGTTCCTGAAAACAGAATCTTTTTTTTTAAGGGGTCAAGGCTAAATTTTTTTTAATAAGGGGAAAACCGAATCTCGCTAATTTGGCAGGGGGTAAATAGTATTTAAACCAAAAATAAATCATTTTCGGTGCAAATAAATATTCAAGAAAACAAACTTTGAACCCAGAAAATTTTCTACTCTTGCAATCCATCATAGAGAACTTTTCCAAGCGTCCTTAGGTTTCAAGAGATATGTTTCATTTAGGTTACATTTTCAACATTCAATATGTTTTATAATGGATGTCTCTTCGGTTTCACGTGGATCACTAATGGCAGCGTCTTGAGCATTGATAATCATTAAATGGACTGCAAATATTTGTTAAGGGCGATGTATATAGTATAGAAAAAACACTTAACTATCACCTCGGTCATGACAAATCACCAAGGTGAATGCGCATTTTATTTTATTTGTAATTACATTATTTTCACAAAATATTAAAAATATATTGTATGCAACAAACCTGCAATGATATCAAGATTTAGATTCTAACGGTCCAATGCAATATGCTAGAGATCTGTTTATAGGGCCAATGAGAATTTTTATTTTCTGCACTTGCAATTCATCCCAGAGATATGTTGTAGCGGTGGTAAATATTTTCTCTCTTCGAGCGGTTTCTTATTATTAATTTTATTTTCTGCACTTACAATTCATCTCATGATTAATTTTAGTTTTAGTTTTTATTTTTTTGTCTCGTAATGTCACACCATAGTGCTCTACATTTTTTATAGTTGAGACTTGAGACATTGTCCTCATGTTAAGTTTAGGGGCGTGGTGATGTTTGTTCAAGTTGTTTGTTTAATTTCTACGATAAATGAAGTTTATGATTAATATTTAATGAATTTTTTAAACTTTTTAATATAAAAAAGAGAAAGAATATTAATAATTATTTTATTTTGTTGTTAACGGAATTTCAATTTAAAACTTTGGAATTGGTATGGATTGTTGAAAAATGTTATAAATGAAATTTGAACCAAAAAGAAGAAATAGTTATGCATAAATGGAACTTTCAAGTGATTACCCATAGTATGACTATAGAAATATAAAAGTTTTCAGAATTTAGCCTAGTTTGATTTGTTTTAGATATAGAATAAGCTTACTTTAAGACTATGTTTAGAGACGGGAATACTCTTAAATATGCTAACAAATCAGGGTTAATGCATAAGAAAATGGTAAATATATTGAATAAGTTCATGTGCCTGAAACTGAAGGAGCAATAAGTGTTTCACTAATTTGTTGGACTCATTACAAATGAAATATCGTCATATGTAGGCCTAAGTTTTGCAATGTATTGTTTCAAATGAAATAACTTAATTTCAAATCTTTTAAAAAATATTAGGGTTGAAAAAAATAGTGCTAAACTTGAGTTTTTGAAAAAAAAAATGTTGGATCTCAATGATATTAAGTGTTTTTTATGTTTGTAGTTTATTAAAAAATCATTTTTGAGATTTTGTAGAAAAATGGTAGTTTTGATGTTTATAGTTAACAAAAATTTTGTTTAGATTTTTGAGAAAAATGTTCATTGTTTTGATGTTTATGAAAAAAAAGTGTGCAATTTCAAACAAAAACTAAATGTTATTTAAGTTAACTCTTATATAAATTAATCTTGTTTGCCTGAGTTTATTTTGGAAAAAAAAATCTCTCTAGATTTTGCATTTTTTTCTTAATACCTTATATGTTTGTAGGGTACTGGATAATTTTTATTTATTTTTAAAAGCAATATTTAATGATGTTGGTGTGAGCTTAAAATATTTTTTAAAAAAAATATCACACTATGTCAAATTTGTCTTTTAGCAGCACCCCTACGAAAGCGCTTTTAGGAAAAAGCGCTGGTATAGGTTTCGCTAAAAACAAAATAAAAAAACACGCAAAAAAGCGCTCTTATAGGGGGGGTTACGAAAGCGCTTTCAAAAAGCGCTGGTAAAGGCATGGGTACGAAAGCGCTTCTCAAAAGCGCTCTTATAGGGGGGTTATGAAAGCGCTTTCAAAAGTGCTGCTATAGGGGGTGGGGTACAAGAGCGCTTTTACCCTAAAAAGCGCTGGTATAGGTATGGTTACAAAAACGCTTTTGAAAAGTGCTCTCGTAGCTTATTTAAAATTAAAAAATTTAAAACAAAAGTAACAAAAACACGCGTTTTGCCTCTCATTCTTCCTTGTTCTTCTCTTCTCCCTCGCGCCGTCTTCGTTGTTCTTGCCCTCGCTGTCACCGTTCTTCTCCTCGCCGTCACTCCTCGCTGATAACAACCATCTCCTCGCCGTCACTCCTCGCCGTCACCGTCACTGTTCTCCTCGCGTCACAGTTGTCCTTGCCGTCGTTCTTCTTCCTTCCTTCGTCGTGTCTCCGGCCAGGTATCACTTCTTCTCTTCCATTTCTTCTATTTTAGGGTTTATTCTTGTAACACTGTGGAGAACATAACTTTGCTATGAAATGAGATTCCAGAAGTTGTTCACCTGATCTTGCTTAAGTTCTGTTCGATTGTCTCTTAAATTTTGTTTTTTTTTCATATTCTTTTGATTTTGGTTTTCTTCCATTAGCTTAATTGATTTCATTTTGTTCTTTGAAGCTTGCTTTACTCAAGCTCGGTTAAAGATTTGTAGAATTTTTTCCAGCAGCTTAGTTTGGTGTTTCATTCCACTAACGCTTTTGAAGACTTGTAGAATTTCTTCAGGTATTCAATCTGTCTATATACTGTGTTGTTACCTTAGATATAATGTTGTTAATATCTGAACAGTTAATCATGTTCTGGCCTTGTGGTTCATTCTGTCTATATACTGTGGTTCAATGGTGCTCTTGTGTCTATCTTTGTGTTTCTTGAAAGCTTCTTATTCATGTTTATTAGTGTTGGATAATGAGATAGTTAAGTTAGGTTGGTTATAAGTAGAAGTAAGTAAGTACTAGAAAGAGATAGTTAATGTATTGCTGTGAAATTTGATCTTTGTATATTCATCTAACATTCTTCATATCCCAGAGTGATTAAGGATTTTCTTCTTTCACTGGAACAAATATTTGAGCATTTCGATTTTGTAAATTCGAAAAGTCTAGAACATATGAACTACTTACTGCATTTTTCAAAAATTGAAAGTGTTTAACTAATTGACCAAAATTTATGTTTTTTACTTTATTGGTTAAAATGGTGTCTTAGTTTTTAGATGTTTGAAAGTGATTCTCTAGTTAAAAGAAGGATAATTAAACATTGTACCAATTTATGTTTGATGACAAATAAGTTATAAATAGTTATATTACATGTATCTTTCTGGTCCCCTCATAAAATAATTCCAAGTCCCGCCACTGTGTACATGTCACATGATATTTTTCTGTTCTATAACTTTTGAAGTCAATTGAATGTGTAATGATATGAACCAAAACAACCGGAAAAAAGAATCAGAATTTAAACAAATAAATATATTCAAAAGAGATGAAAATGGGAATTGGATTGGATTTAGTGACTTTATACCATAATTAGAAGTTCAAACTTAATGCAACGTATGTTTGAGATGGTTACTGATGACCATCCCTTAAAAATAAAAGAATGGCTCCTGATGGCCATGCTTCGAGAATGAAGACTTCTAAGTTCGTTATGAAGATAATGAATACTGAAGCTAGTAGAAGTATATGTCTTCGAGGACTTAGACAAAATTTATGAAATATGTTCAAGTATTATTACTTAGCGTGTTTTCGTAGTGTTTTTAAATACACTGCCACGCGTCGAAGAAGGACTAAGGCGGAAAGATTTGAAATTCGAAGACGGTTTCGTAACTGTCTAAATAACAGATGGCGTCCCTGGAGTTCTTATGAGAAACGTGGCATTAGATTAGCGTAGGGCCGTTAAGGTCGAAATTAGTATAAATAGGAGTCTTAATGTTAGGATTCTGTGTGTTCATTTTGTACAAATCACTCACATATTACTCAAGTATCAAGTGTTAAGAGAAAGAGTTCGCTGAGAAAATGTACGTATGACACCACCATTTTAATACATGTGTATTCTCTTTCGTTTTCAAATATCTTTCAGTATTATTGCATTTCATTTACTTCTTGCCATTTACATTTCTGTATTTTTACTTTCATGTCATTTACTTTTGAAGTATTTAACATTCCTGCATTTTAAGATTCTTCATGCTTTAACAATACTTTCATTTCATATGTTATTTTACTTATTCTTTTACTAAAATTATACTTACGTATAACCAAGTGATTGTCAAGACTACTCGTTTTATTCGAAACAATTCTTATTAACAAAGACGAATCATGACTATGGTTCGAATGACCATTGATAACAATCTTTTTGACTATGTGTCCTAGGATCAATCTAGTCGATCCTGCGAGTAACCAAATCATATTTATTTTAGTTTGGAAGACTAGCGGTTGTTTACCGGAAATCACCGTAAACAAATTGGCACACCCGGTGGGACGGTGTCAAGCAGATTGTTTTAATCAATTGTTTTATTTTTGTCTAGACAATATCAAGACCTTGTATGAACCTTAGGAACGGTAAGTTAACAAATAGTGCACAACCGATTCCCAAACGAAGGTACAACAAGAAAATGGTCGTTACGGCCAGTGCAGGGGGTGACCAAGGTCCCCCACAAGGTTCAGGATCAGGAGCGGCAAATTCGACTTCTAGTCAGGGAACACGGGATACACAGGGTCCAAATGGATCGAGACCTGCAGATAATTCCCAGGCTATGCCTGAAAATAATACAGGACCTTCAGGGACTATTCCAGTTTCAGTATCGACAACCGCACCTTCATCCACAAGCGCAGAGGAAATACCGTTTTCCTCGACAAATGCTGCGAATAACTTGTTTGGCCAAGGCACGAATTCTACTTTCGAGTGGAGGCCAATTAATCCATACGGAATGCCATATCCATTAGGAACAGGCGTACGAGGGGCAGGGCCCACATATGCCACAACTAACAATGCGACGTTTTCACCGAATGTTGGTTCAGTGGGTCGAAGTGCACACAACACTAGTTTTTCTACCCAGATGCCCTATTTTACCACAAATAACCAAGCAGCATTTCGGCAAGAAATGGATGCAAGCAACCATGATATGTTAGAGGTCTTGGCCAAAGAATTGGCTTCAATTTTGAACCCACTAGCGACAAATATTGCTAATACAAATCGGGATAATGTGGAAACTTTCCAAAAGATATCATCCCAAATGAATCAAATGGCAGATTTCATGGGAGTGCCACAACCAAGAAGGAAAGACAAACAGCCTTCGAATCAAGAAGAGAGGCCCATTTTGGAACGTATACAAGATGTGGTTCCACCATCTAGGACAGCCACTAGAGATGTAGGCCCCTCACGAAGAACAGAGATGACCGAAGGGACTCCAGTAATTAATTTAGAGGCTTCAAACCAAAGAACCGTTCCCGTTCGACAGGAAACGGAAGAAGAGAGACCCAGATTAAGGATCGTGGGTAGAGACGAGCATCCAGATGAGATTGTCCAAAGAGTCAGAAGAGAAAATCTGGCTACAGAAAATAACTTAACTGCCATGATAGAAAGGGTTATGGCCAATAATGGCCTTAGTACTGGACTTCGACGTCCAAATTATACATCCCCCATATCAGATTATATCATGCAGACAGAGTTGCCTAGGGGCACTAAGGTACCCAAATTTACAAAGTTTTCAGGCGAAACTAACGAGTCAACGGTGGAACATATTGCTAGATATTTGACAGAAGCAGGGGACTTAGCAGGAAACGAAGATCTAAGGATCAAATATTTCCCTAGTTCGCTAACAAAGAATGCTTTCATTTGGTTCACTACCCTGCCACCAAATTCAATAGATGCATGGGCACACTTAGAAAGGCTTTTCCATGAACAATTCTATATAGGCCAAACTAAGATAAGTCTGAAAGAATTGGCCAGTATTAAAAGAAAGTTCACAGAACCAATTGATGATTACTTGAATAGGTTCCGTCTGTTGAAATCAAGGTGTTTTACAACAGTCCCAGAGCATGAACTAGTCGAAATGGCTGCAGGTGGTCTAGATTATTCAATTAGAAAGAAACTAGATACCCAATACCTTAGGGATATGGCCCAGTTGGCAGATAGGGTTCGACAGGTCGAACGCTTGAAGGCAGAAAAGGTTAGAGCAAATAAAAGTTATAAGAAGGAAAGGGTAGCGTACGTCGAAGCTGAAGACGCTGATGATGAGTCTTTCAATGACTCGTATAACCCTGAAGAAGTCGAAATAGACTTAGCTGAGTTAAAAGAAGCGCCACCTTATGCCTGCAAATTGTTAAACCCTGCAAATGGAAAAAATCCAGTAGAAAACGATAAGAATGATAGGTTCCCTAAGAAAACCTATACATTCGACGTTACCAAGTGTGATGAAATATTTGATTTACTGGTAAAAGATGGCCAAATGATACTGCCTCCAAATTCCAAAATTCCTCCGTTGGAACAACGGAAGAAAAGAGGTTTTTGTAAATATCATGGTTTTTTAGGCCATAAAACTTCACAATGTTTTCTTTTCAGGGATCTAATTCAAAATGCTATCAAAGATGGAAGGTTGAAGTTTGCTGATAAGACCAAGAGTCACATGAAGGTCGATACCAATCCCCTGAACATTGCTGACGCTAGCCTCTGTGAGCTAGAAGATATCAACATGGTGGAGGCATCTGAAGTCGAAGTTGCGGAAACCAAAACAATGTTCAATGGAAAGCAGGCTACTGAGAGCCTAAATGATGATATACTCTTCAATACTGATGTTGAAGAATCTTCCAAGACAGAGATACCTGAAGGGTCGAAGGAAGACAACAGTGAGGCCACTGAAGACCTCAGAATGAAACTCCAGAAAATCCAAATCTCTGAAGTTCCTCCAGCAGTTGTTAACATGGTCAGCGCCAGACGTCCAGTGTCTGAATTTGGCGAATTAGAGACATGGCTGACGAGGCAAAATGGGGGCATCGAAGCTCCTCCAAAAGGTGAAAGCCTCAAAGACTACCTTTGGAACTGCCATGAGAGGAATGGTGGAAAACAATGGATGTGTCCAAGGTGTTCGATCATGCTGAATCGAAGGGTCGAAGCTAACTTCGAAAGGGCTCGACGTGAAAGATGGGAACACCCAGGGAGAGAACCAAATCCCCTACTACAAGTGTACCCAAGGATGGAGGAAAGCTTAGTAGGATTTTTGGTCAGATGCCACAAAGGGAACACTGAAGTTGCACAATGCCCCAGATGTGGGGCAGACTATGATGAGATGTTGGCAAGATCTTTCGAACGTGTGTACTGCTACATGGGTCGAGAAACTCAGGGGTTGCGTCCTAACCTATACGGTTTCGACATATGGACTCCAACGAAGAGGCCTGATAACCCACACCCCAGAGCTCGAAGGGTAACATTCAAAGTCCTTGCATATGCACCCAGGGATAGATGGGTGCAAGCTAATGCAAGAAACAATAACTGGCGAAGTTGGGACCAAGGAGGAAGAACTGCAGTGGCATACAGGAAGCAATTTCAAAAACCAAATCGAGAGGCGTATCGACTGGAGAATTACAAAGGAAAAAATCCTATGTCCCGTTCCCAGTGGAGAAGGCATCAGAGAATAAAAAAGGCTCAAAAGGAATACAGACCAAGAGAAGTTGGAGATTCTAGTAGCAACCAAGTCCCACACCAGGGGGCAAAGTCAAACAAACCTCCGGTGGAACTTAGGCTCTTCGAAGCTGAAAACATTTTAGAAGAGGAAGAAAAGATGCGCTCCAACTCCTGGAAAGAAGAGGATAGAATGACAAACGATTTCGATTCTGATGGAGTATCGTCTAGAAACCTCAATTGCAACGTTGTATCCGTACTCCCTCATGAGTTTAATCAGGAGACTGAAGTTGAAGACTGCGAAGAGGCTGATATCGAGGAAATGGCGAAGCACAAGCCTGTGTGTTATCATGTGTTGAATAATGGTGCAGTTGAAGAATAGAACGCTTTCTTCGAAAGGCCTGATGAGGGTATGCGAAATCATTTGAAGCCACTCTATATCAGGGCTAAAATTGAGAATGTTGGCATTAATAAAGTCCTAGTCGATGGGGGAGCAGCGGTGAACCTAATGCCTCAATACATGCTAAAGAGAATTGGTATGTTCGATACTGATATAAGGCCACATAACATGGTCTTATCTAACTACGAAGGCAAGATAGGACAAACATTGGGAGTCGTTCAGGTCAATTTGACAGTGGGCTCAGTCACAAGGCCAACTATGTTCATGGTTATACCAGCAAAAGCAAATTACAACCTTTTGCTTGGTAGGGAATGGATTCATGGGGTGGCAGTTGTGCCCTCCACAATGCATCAAAGGGTGACAATTTGGAGGGAAGATGGTATAGTGGAGAATATCGAAGGAGATCAGAGTTACTATATGGCTGAAGTTAACCAGGTGAATAAAACCAACTTCGATAGGAACCTGGCAAACATAAGTCCTTGTCATGCTGCAAAAGAGATGTACGCCCCAAATAAGAATGCATTGTATTACTTAACTTTACACCCAAATGGATTCCAGTGGGATAGAGAGATCATGGATGGTCCAGCAGATACAGCACAATTGGAGAATTATCCAGCAGTACGGCCAACAGGCTGGGACGATGACATTAATAATGTCTGAGTCTTCCTTCTTCGAAAAGATTTCGGCTTACGTGGCCGAGAACAAAAGGAAGGCGGCTCTCGAAGCCGAACTATCAAATGCAAAGATGGACGCAGTTCTAACCAAAAAAGGAGTAACAGAGTTAGAGGTACATACGAGTTTCGAATCCTCTGGAGACCCGGTTCAAGTCGAAAAGATCATGAGAGAAGAATCGAGTCAAAGGTTAGATGCAATTTACGACGAAGAACCTTTGGGATTTGAAAAAGACCCAATGGCGTCGAACATAAAGATGTTGGCTCAAGATCCACTTGAAGAAGTAAATCTTGGAGACATGGATCAAAAAAGAATAACATACATCAGCGCGAAACTAGAACCAGAACTAAAAGCAACGGTCATCAAAATGTTGAAAGAAAACAGAGATTTTTTTGCTTGGGATTATGATGAGATGCCTGGTCTAGGACGAGACTTGGTTGAATTGAAACTACCAATAAAAGAAGGGAAGAAGCCTGTAAAGCAAACTCCTAGGAGATTCGCGCCAGAGATTCATTCGAAGATTAAAGCAGAGGTCGAAAGGCTTCTATGTTGCAAGTTTATCCGAACTACAAGGTATGTTGAATGGATTGCTAATATAGTACCTGTAATTAAAAAGAATGGTTCATTAAGAGTATGCATAGACTTTCGTGATCTTAATGCAGCCACTCCTAAAGAAGAATATCCCATGCCTGTAGCAGAAATGCTAGTAGACTCAGCCGCAGGCTTCGAGTATTTGAGCATGTTGGATGGATATTCTGGATACAATCAGATCTTTATTGCAGAGGATGATGTATCCAAAACAGCATTTCGTTGCCCAGGGGCAATAGGCACTTACGAATGGGTTGTAATGCCTTTTGGTTTAAAAAATGCTGGGGCAACTTATCAAAGAGCAATGAATTCTATATTCCATGACTTTATAGAAACATTCATGCAAGTATATATAGATGACATTGTAGTAAAGTCTACCTCGGGTATGAGTCATCTCGACCATTTGAGCCAATCATTCGAAAGAATGAGGAAACATGGCTTGAAGATGAACCCCCTCAAATGTGCTTTCTTTGTGCAGGCAGGTGATTTCTTGGGTTTCGTAGTCCACAAAAAAGGAATAGAAATTAACCAGAACAAGACGAAAGCCATAATGGAAACCAAGTCTCCGTCCACAAAGAAAGAACTACAATCATTATTGGGAAAGATAAATTTCTTAAGGAGATTTATCTCTAATTTGAGTGGACGCACGCAAGCTTTCTCACCTCTACTACGGCTTAAGCAAGGAGAATTTGAATGGCGTGCTGAAC
This sequence comes from Vicia villosa, assembly GCF_029867415.1. Taxonomy (NCBI): domain Eukaryota; kingdom Viridiplantae; phylum Streptophyta; class Magnoliopsida; order Fabales; family Fabaceae; genus Vicia; species Vicia villosa. The sequence continues at coordinate 32,179 of NW_026705263.1, forward strand.
ATCAAGAAGCTTTCGATCAGATCAAGCAATACTTGATTTTTCCACCAATCTTATCTTCCCCAAATGGGAAGAAGCACATGCGCCTATACATTTCAGCGTCGGATAAAACAATAGGCAGCATGCTGGCGCAAGAAGATGAGAATGGCATCGAAAGAGCCATTTACTACTTAAGTAGAGTACTCAATGATGCAGAGACTAGATATACTGCTATAGAAAAGCTCTGCCTTTGCTTGTATTTCTCTTGTATCAAACTTAAGTATTATATAAAGCTAGTTGATGTTTATGTTTCATCTCATTGTGATGTTATTAAACATATGTTATCCAAGCCAATACTACATAGTCGAATTGGTAAGTGGGCTTTAGCCCTTACTGAATATTCATTAATATTTCAGCCTCTCAAGGCAATGAAAGGTCAAATTGTGTCAGACTTCATTGTCGACCATGCAGTAGTTGAGAGTCATCAACAGTATGTGGGTTTAAAACCCTGGAAGTTATACTTCGATGGTTCAACGCATAGAGAAGGAACTGGAGTTGGAATGTTGATAATTTCTCCTGATGGAATTCCAACAAAGCTCAAGTATAAAATCGAAGGTCCATTATGCTCCAACAACGAAGCTGAATACGAAGCATTAATTGCTGGACTTGAAGCTTTGTTAGAATTGGGGGCAACCAGAGTCGAAATTAAAGGAGACTCCGAATTGGTCATTAAACAATTGACAAAGGAATACAAGTGCATCAAAGAAAATTTGATCATGTATTTTGTCATAGCAAATAGGCTACTCAAGAAATTCGAATATGTGGAATTAAAACACATATCAAGGATAAATAACCAAGAAGCAAATGACTTGGCACAATTAGCTTCAGGATACAAAGTATCAAAAGAGAAGTCAGAGGAATTGATTGAAGTAAGAGGGAGAGCAATGTCTACTAAACTTTCCCCAGGTGACCTAGAGAATTCACAATTGGGTTATGCCAACAAAGAAGAATTCGAAGTATTAAATATAGACTCATTAGCAGATACAGATTGGAGGAGTCCAATAATAAACTATCTAAAAAATCCTTCGACGGATACAGACATGAAAATCAAATATAGAGCCCTGTCATATTTCCTGATGGGAAATGAATTGTTCAAGAAAACTCCTGAAGGGGTATTATTGAAATGCTTAGGTGAAGCAGAAGCATATCTGGCCCTGTCGAACGTACATAGTGGAGCATGTGGTGCACATCAAGCAGGGCACAAGATGAAATGGCTTTTGTTTCGTTATGGGATGTACTGGCCTTCGATGTTAAAAGATTGCATAGAGTTTGCGAAAGGGTATCAAGAGTGCCAAGAACATGCAGGTATCCAACACGCTCCAGCAAACGAATTAAGTACAATAGTGAAACCTTGGCCTTTTAGGGGATGGGCATTAGATTTGATTGGAGAAATTCACCCTAAGTCGTCTAAAGGTCAAAGGTACATATTAGTAGGAATAGACTATTTCACGAAATGGGTCGAAGCAATACCACTGGCGAATGTGGATCAAGAGGCCGTGATTGAGTTTATTCAGAAACATATTATATATAGGTTTGGAATCCCAGAAAGTATAACAACTGATCAAGGATCAGTCTTTACTGGACGAAAAATGCAAGACTTTGCCAAAGATATAGGTTTCAAGTTATTTACTTCTACACCTTACTATGCTCAAGCAAATGGACAAGTTGAAGCAGCAAACAAAATAATAATTGGCCTTATTAAAAAACATGTGGGAAAGAAACCCAAGAATTGGCATAAGACTTTGGACCAAGCACTTTGGGCTTGTCGAACATCTCCAAAAGAAGCTACAAACACAACTCCTTTCCAGTTGACGTTTGGACATGATGCAGTACTTCCAATCGAGATATATTTGCAATCAGTAAGAATACAAAGGCAAGCAGATATTCCTCCCAACGTATACTGGGAGTTAATGATGAATGAGTTGGTAGATTTGGACGAAGACAGGCTTCGAGCACTGGAAATGATAAAAAGACAAAAGGAAAGAGTGTCCAGAGCATACAACAAAAAGGTGAAAGGTAAAACATTTATTAATAATGACCTAGTTTGGAAAGTTATTTTACCTATAGATTGAAAGAATCCGGCACTTGGTAAATGGTCCCCACACTGGGAAGGACCCTTTCGAATCTTAAAGATATTTTCGAACAATGCTTACGAAATTGAAGAATTGGCAGAAGATCGTAGGATCTTGAGAGTAAACGGGAAATATTTGAAGAGATATAAACCAAGCATGTACGAAGTAAAGATTGCAAAAACGTAGACATTCAGGGTACTACGAAGCCAAAATGGTCAGGCATATATCAAAACATATACGTTGCATTGATCAAAATGGCTTTATAATAAGAATGGGTTGATAAGGTAAAAGAAAAAAAAAGTCAGTCAAAAAATTGTCTGAATCCAAACCTTCAGGTATTGGAGTCAAGACACGAACATGTTCAAGATCTATATGAAGATGTCCTTTGAAAGTATCCAAGGTGTGCTTAGTCGGAGCCACTCGTTCAGCACATTTTTTAGTACTTTCTCGAAGATCTCTTAAAACGTTGCCACACACAAACCAATTTGGAAAAGGGGGGCTCAGAGCCACACCAAAATCCGCACTTGGTAGTGGAGGGAATTTTGGAGGATTAAGTTTGAAATCCACTTCATAACGTAGTTCTGGTCGAACATACGAGGGCAATTTCAACTTATCCAGTTTGGCGGAAAACGTTTCGCGCAAAATGACTGCGGCCTCACGAACGGTCCGACTAAGATCATCAGGCTTGTAGATAGTTTCAAAGAATTTTTGAAAAGCTTGGATTTCTTTAATGTGAGTCGAGGTACCTTTTTGAAAATTCTCCTGCACATCAGCAAAAGCTGCAGTTAGTTCTTGAGTAAGACTATCGGCATCAAAGATTTGAGAAGTATAGTAATCCGTCCACCACTGATGAAAGTCTGGTGTAGTATAAAAAGCAGGTTCGAAAGGAATAGGAGAAAGATTGGCGACGCCAACGTATTTGTTGATTTTGGATTCACATTCTTCTTCAGTCAGGTACAAGGTATGGAAACACATATGGTTCCTTTTCTCATATAAACACTTGGGTTTTACTTGAACCAACCCAAACTGTCTCGAAACCAGATTCGATTGGTAGCATACAAGGACACATTGACCTTTTGATGGTCGAAGGCGATGAGAAAACAACCTTGGGGTCAGAAAGGCCTCCCAAATTTCCATAGACTCAGTTTGTTGATCCTGAGATGTTGATGGGAACTTTCGAGTAAACCATTCAGGACCAATTGTTCTGTGTACGAACGGAGCCATAGAAGGATCGAACTGATTGCGCTGGGCGAACATCATTGAATATGCTAGAAAATGTTCACGAAGCTTCCCAGTTTCTTCTTTTGGAGTTAGGTAAGCCAACCTGGTTCCTTCTATAGTTCGATTCTTAATTTTGTTATCTTCTTCGTTGACATTGCCTCGAAAAGGAAGATGAGTTTCGAACGTAGCATTAAGCCACAGTTGCAGTAGCCAGAAAGGACCAGCAAAAAGCAGAGTGCCAGTTTTGTAGTGTTTGGTAAGGTTCGAAGCTTCGCTAAGATTTTCATAAAGAGATCCTAAAAGTAACTGGCTTAGGTTGAGCTTTCTTCCAGCATGTAGCTGATTAGCCATGCAAAGGTTTCTCTTTGCGACCTGTATGGATCTTGAGCAGAAGGCACATCGTGAGAGCCATAATGCCAAGAAAGCAATATGCTCTTCATCAGAAAATTCTTCTTGCGTTTTGTTATGGTGCTTCTGAATGAATGCGGTATAAGTAACTGTCGATTCATTAAAACCGATAGTATCAGTATCCATCTCATTGGGATCGAAGGTCTCCCCAGTTGGTCAAAGTCCCGTAATAGCAGCTATATCAAAGAGAGTGGGGGTAACTATCCCACATGGGAGATGGAAAGTGTTGTGAGAAGCATCCCAAAAGTGAACCGCTGCTACTAACATGGGTTGGTTATATTCTAAGCCTGTTTTTGACAGTTGAATTAAATCATATATGCCTAACGATTTCCAGAAAGATCCTTTCGTTCTCTCTACTTTTTCTAACCAGGCATAGTACAAATCAGGATCTTTGGCTAAAGGGATTGACCTAAACACTTTTATAAAGTTGGTCATATAGTTTAACCTAATTTTCGCCAAAGCCAAAGGGGTCACAGTTGAAGTTTCTTCAGTATTAGCAGATTCTCCTAAGGGGGAACGACCATCTTCATCTATTTTATTCTTACTAACTAAGGGTCTAGTTTTGTAATAAGCGGGGAAGAATCTGTTCATAGATGAATTGTTTTCACCTGGTAATGGACCCATAAAAGCAAGAGGTTTTCCAGAAAGTTCAAAGGGAATGATTACCTGGGAAGCGTAAATAGCGCGCACTTCTGCGGTATTAGGGTTTGGAATGTGTTCTTGTTCCCCAGACCGCGTTGTTGTTTGGAGCTTCAGAACAGGTTGAAGAACATTTGAAGATGAAGCCATGGAGAGGTTTTGATTGGAAAAGTAAGCTTTTTAAAAGGGTTGAGAGTGTTTTTTTTCCTTTTGAAGAGGATGAAGAAGTAGGAATGAAAAGTTGTATAAAAGTGCAAGACCAAGTATTTAAAGGTTTAACGGAAACCCTTTTTAAATCTTTTTGGGTAAAAACCAAGGGACACGTGGCGGCTAGTGATTTAATCCAACGGCGGTCGAATAAATTAGCTTTACTCCTAGTATGTAGGAGTAATGATCAAGAAGTAAGGTCAAAAACGTGGGAATGTAAGTTGTGAGAAGACATCTTTGAAAATGACAAGACATTTTGGAAACAGGGTCAGCAATGATTGTGACGTTAGTCAGCAATCTTGGAACTTTCAAAGATCAATAAGAGACGAAATCTTATGATGGCAAAAAACGCCTATTTCTCTTGATTGTCGAAACAGGCATTTATTGGGGGCAATTTGTTAGCTGGAGATTTCGTTTTATAAATTGGTTCTTCGAAGAAGTAAAAATTCGAAGGAAAGATGGTTACTGATGACCATCCCTTAAAAATAAAAGAATGGCTCCTGATGGCCATGCTTCGAGAATGAAGACTTCTAAGTTCGTTATGAAGATAATGAATACTGAAGCTAGTAGAAGTATATGTCTTCGAGGACATAGACAAAATTTATGAAATATGTTCAAGTATTATTACTTAGCGTGTTTTCGTAGTGTTTTTAAATACACTGCCACGCGTCGAAGAAGGACTCAGGCGGGAAGATTTGAAATTCGAAGACGGTTTCGTAACTGTCTAAATAACAGATGGCGTCCCTGGAGTTCTTATGAGAAACGTGGCATTAGATTAGCGTAGGGCCGTTAAGGTCGAAATTAGTATAAATAGGAGTCTTAATGTTAGGATTCTGTGTGTTCATTTTGTACAAATCACTCACATATTACTCAAGTATCAAGTGTTAAGAGAAAGAGTTCGCTGAGAAAATGTACGTATGACACCACCATTTTAATACATGTGTATTCTCTTTCGTTTTCAAATATCTTTCAGTATTATTGCATTTCATTTACTTCTTGCCATTTACATTTCTGTATTTTTACTTTCATGTCATTTACTTTTGAAGTATTTAACATTCCTGCATTTTAAGATTCTTTATGCTTTAACAATACTTTCATTTCATATGTTATTTTACTTATTCTTTTACTAAAATTATACTTACGTATAACCAAGTGATTGTCAAGACTACTCGTTTTATTCGAAACAATTCTTATTAACGAAGACGAATCATGACTATGGTTCGAATGACCATTGATAACAATCTTTTTGACTATGTGTCCTAGGATCAATCTAGTCGATCCTGCGAGTAACCAAATCATATTTATTATAGTTTGGAAGACTAGCGGTTGTTTACCGGAAATCACCGTAAACAGCTTGCTTGTGTAAAGCCTTATTGTAGGAAATTAATATTCTTATTTACAAGAATATTGTCATGGTCTTGTATGCTATACCAATAGTTCAGGCAAGTAAATTTAAGGTGGATAAAAGAATGACAAAATCACAATTACCTAGAAGAGAAGTTAAAAATCCAAATCTTTTTATAGTAAGTTCTCTTGTTGGAAAATCTAATATTCCAATTATAGTAGGTTCTCTTGTTGGAAAATCTAATATTGCAAACGAGTTGTAGTTGTGGACTTATATTACCTTGAAATAATGTGCTTTATTCAATTTGTACCGATTGTTATATATTCAATTTGTATAGTTTTTTTCAATTTGTATTCCGATTGTTACAATACTTATTCAATTTTGGTGCATATTTTCGTTTTGTACATAACTTTTGAACCATGTATCCGTTTGTCGACTTCTTTACATGTAACTATACTATTTTGACGATTCCGGAGCTGCTCATGCACTTATCTTTACATTTCGGGACTGTTTTTTTTATCGGTTTTGCTTCTGCCCGTAATCAAAAGCCGGGCTTAGGGTCTGAATTTCGGAAAACCGACTTTATTTTTGAGTCCGTGGGGACGTTTTACCATAGCCATGTAAATTTCGTTCAATTCCGACAACTTTCTTTTTTTGACGCTTATTTTGATTTCACCGATTTCGATTCCGATTTACTTGTACATGCATGGTTTGACTTCCATTTGACTTGTATAGATTGTTAGCTTATTAATAGTGTACTAATGTGCTTTAGTTTGTTTGATACAGGTTCAATGGCTAGTAATCAAGAAAACTCACACGAAAACTCACAAGATAGAGATGCTCCGGATACAAATGCTCCACCTGATACATCATCAAAAGAAGTTGCACGAGGCATCACCATTATGAAGGGAATCATTCGACATAGAGACCAAGGATTAATATATAATTTGGAATGGAATTCTGATAACCAACCAATTGGTTCTAATTCTGCAAAGTTGACAAGCTATATTGGTACACTTGTACGTATGCATATTCCAGTCTCCGTAGCTAAATGGAATCTGAAAAGCAAAGAGTTGGACGAGAAAAAAGGCGCGATTTAGGACGAGCTTAAGGTATCATATATGGTTGTTGTTATTATCTTGACGATAATTTGTTTAAATTACTTATACTAACACACTCTATGCGTATGTTTTTTTGCAGAGGTCTTTTAACATACCAGATGAGCGTAAACGCTACATACTTGGTTTGGCCGGAAAAAGATATAGAGGGTGGAAAGCTTTTTTAACAAACACCTATCTTAAGGATAAAGATGGAAACTTTCTTGAAGAGGCACCGGGACGGCCAAAAAAATATGAGCTATTCATTGATGAAGAAGATTGGGCTAAGTTTTTAGAGCAAAGAGATGAAGCTTTTCGGAAAAGGAGTTCCACAAATAGTGCGAGAGCATCAAAACCCGCGTATCCATACAAAAAAGGGCGTTTGGGATATGCACGCTTAGAGGAAAAAATTGTAAATAAATAGAAATGCGTTTTAATTAATTGTCTAAATGTGTTTTATTTGATGATTTTATCATTTGTGTCAATGCATAGTTAGAGGAGACGAAAAGTGAGGAAACCTCACTTCCAGTACATGTGTTGTGGAAGGAAGCTCGTGTGGGCAAGAATCACGTTGTCGATCCCGATGTTCAAAGAGTTTATGCTAAATGTGTAAGTATAACACTGTGTCTTTAATTAAATCAAATTTTTTTTAATATATAATTGATTTTTTATCTCCACTAATAATTATTGAAATGTAAATGAATTACAGGAGACCATGTCGCAATCGGTAACCACCGGTGAGGACCAGGATGATAGGAGCGTACTTAGTAGAGAACTAGATGCTCCTGAGTATCCTGGTCGGGTGAGGGGTAAAGGTCATGGTGTGACTCCAACCTCTTTTTACAAGCATTCTAGGAGAAGAAATCCTACCGATGAAGAAGTGTTGCAAAAATTGCAGGAATTACAAGCACAAGTCTCTGAATTACAAAGAGATAAAGAGATGTATATGAGAGAAAAGTGCAATACTTCATCGGTGAAAGAAACTAGTGATAAAGCTAGTATCAACTGTCAAAGAAAATTTCCCGAGGTAATTATAAATTTTTTTTCCTTACAAATTGTTCTATTTTATTAATGATAATGACTCTATATTTACTATTGGTTTAGGGCATTTTATCTTGCCAACTATACTTATCGTCACCGAATTATCGCCTAGTTGGCAAGGGAAAAGTGCACAACACTTTGGGAGATTTACTTCACCATAGACCGCTCCTGGATGGACACCTGAAAGTATCAGTTAATGTTGTATAAGATCATGATGCGGTGCTACCGGTACCTGACATGGTCTCAGAGACAACATTGCTGCGAGATGCAATAGGGTCATTTGTTGCACGGCCCTCGGAGCTCATTATCATTGGTGATGAGGTATATTGAAAACCATTATGAATCATTTAGTTTTTGAATGTCAATTCTGCACCGTTACGTTAATTATTTTTTACATTTTAATTTTAGACTGCTCCTACAAAACCCGCAATTAAGGGTAAAGGGATTTTACAGGAGGAGGAGTCTGTTGCATCACTAAAAGAGGTACATTTAAAGTGTTAATATATAATCTGAATCTAAAACTGCATGATTTATATTTTACCTAACTTATATGATTTTTAGGCATCTGCTCGGGAGTCACAACAAGTGACGCAGCAAGTTCGTAGCGTACCACCCAAGGGTCCTCCGAAGCTAGCGGCAAAAAAAGGTGGTGCTTTTGTGCCTCGATACCGGACGACGCTCGGAACACTTGTTGATATGTCTGATTTGAAGGATGGTGCCTTCCGTGAAATCAATATGGATGAAGGTACCTTTGGTATTGAATTCCTGTCAAATATTGCACTAGATGACTTGGAAGAGATTTTTACGCATGAACAACTAGGCGTCGGTAATATGCACTCATACATCCGGTAATATTCACTCATCCGATATATTATTTAATTAGTCGAACAATTTATTTACACATTTCAATGAAAATAATCTAATGTTTATTATGTTTTTATTTAAGGTTGTTGTATGACAAAGTGTTACGCGGGACTGCATTATCAAACAGATTCCGTTTCGTGTCTTCCGCCCATTGCAGCGGAATGAAAATTGCTACGGAACCGGAATCAGTTAGACAGCGCTTAGTCGATAGATTCCTGTCCATCGGCAATACAGAAAGTCTGATTCTTTGGGCGTATAATACCCGACCAGTAGGGTTAGTTTCTCATTCTTGGTTCATCTAATCTTTGTTTCTTTTGCGTAGCAAAATTTTCATATAAACTATTGTTTTAATTTATAGAGCACACTGGTTGTTGCTTGCTATCAACCCTATAAGAGAAGTGGTATATTTTCTGAATTCGGTAGATGGTGAGTGGACCAATTATCCGGCTATGAAGTCAATGATTGATACGTAAGTGGGATCGTTCTAAATATTCGTGTATATTTATATATTTAATTATTTGTGAGATTGATCTAAACATATGCTTTTATATTTTTGTTAGATCAATACAAGTGTTCCGAAGTCAAAGAGACGCACAGGTATCCCGGACTAAATCAAACAACATTACTTGGATCAAAGTGGAGGTACATTAATTTTCACAATTTTGCTTATAATATTTATGCTACTTGATAAAATAAGACAACTATAAAATCTTATTTGTTTTTCTATGTAGTGTCCGATACAGCGAAACAGTTCAGATTGCGGATACTATGTTTTGAGGTTTATGAAAGAAATCATTCAAACGAATCAATTAGAGATTCCAATCACGGTATGGATTTATAACTTAAGATAATTTCTTATAATTTATTACATTTAACTAAATCATTCATATTATGTTTTTGTTATGTAGTACTTTGATGACTTCTCTGCTGCTTCTTACACGAGACTTAAGTTGGAAGAAATCAAAGAAGAATTGTGTCAATTTTATATTCAGCAACTATTCATATAGGTATGAATACATTATTGTGTGAACAGTTTTATGAATACATTATTTTGATAATGACTTTGTGTTTGAGTTTCTTTGGTGGATGTTGGTTCATTTTGCTTAATTAATATTAGTTGACGATGATGACGTTGTTATATGAATCATGTTTGTTTTTGTTGTTGTTAAGTGGTGCTGATAGTTTGATTTGAAACTGGATTGATGACACATTACATTGGTGGATTGATGACACATTACAATATTGGTGGATTGATTTGAAACTGATAGTTTGTTTCATGTTTGTTTTTGTTGTTGTTGAGCCTTTAATTGACCGTGTTGTTCTGTTCATACTTTGCAGGACCAGGCCGGGAAACGATCAAACTTTTGAAGTATAATATTATAATACTCTAGGTGGTTACTAACTTTGTTTATACTGTTGCCAATATTTGAAGTATAATACTGATTTAGTTTGTTTGACATGAGTTAGTTACATGTGAATTGAACTATAATGATGTATATATATAATTTTGGATATTATAATGGTATTATATTTGTATATATATTGTCCTACCTATGGTTGAAAATATATCACAGGTCGAAAATATATTACAGGTCGAAAATATTACAGGTTGAAAATATATTACAGGTCGAAAATATTACAGGTTGAAAATAAATATAAAATACCTCATTTAGCAACGACAACGCTTTTAAAAAACGCTCTTAAAGGGTCGCCTACTAAAGCGCTTTATTACTAAAAGCGCTGCCTAAGATTAAAAAAAAGTATAAAAAACAAAAAAAACACAAGCTACGAAAGCGCTTCTGGAGAAAAGCGCTCTTATAGGGAGGGCTACCAGAGCACTTTTCTGGAAAAAACGCTGCTATAGGGGGGGCTACGAGAGCGCTTTTGGAGTTTCAAAAGCGTTGTCGTTACCTACGGCAGCGCTGGCTTTGGCAGCGCTTTAAAGCGTTGTCGTTACCTTTTCCGTAGTAGTGTCATGATAAGGTTTGTAACATCATTTTAAAAATAAAAAAAATAAAACACATCGATAAAAATAATCAATATCGTTATTTCAAAATAAACAAAGTAAATCTTTTCAAAACTAAAATTTGATGACGAATTGCAAAATTTAAACAAAAAAAAATCTTTTTATATACGACCAACTAGGATAATATACATATGTTTCATATGTTAAGACCAAAGTATAAGGTCCTGAATAATTACAACCTGATCATCAAGTATGTAAGTTAGAAAGACAAGTAGGTGTGACTTGTCCCATAGACGCCATATACCTAGAGCCTAAGAAAAATCAACATAGCCAAGAAAAAGGATTGCAATCCAACCAAGGTTAACTCATATCTAAGAAACTCATATGAACCTCCAAAAAATATTTAATATAGAAAAAGTCAGCCAAATATAAGGCCACAAAAAAAAAAGAGGCTACACCCTTAGCCATATATACAAGTAAGGCCTCAATCTATATCAACATAATTTAGAATAATAACATGGGTTTCTGATGACATTCATCATTACATGATTTTTATGAGGAAATTCAGATGAATTTAGAAGAATAATAACCAAAATGCTATGTAAAAATGTGAAGAATTGAGAAAAAAGCCAAGGCAAAGAAGAAACAAAGAAATAGTGAAAAAATGAAGAAAAAAAGAAATGCTTATGGATTTCTCACGCCCGCGATGCATCCTATCACGTCGACATGAGGCTTGCATCGTGGCGTGATACAAACTTGTCGCGGCGCGATGAGGAGCTTTTTGGCTGATGCGCAATTTTCTATTTGAAGGGTTGTGTAATACGGTGAACTGACTTTAAAGAAATGTGCGGATAGCAAGAGTCGCCACCGACTTTTATTTTATCCAAATTATCAGAAAGGCTAAAAGAATAGGAAAATACCTTTTAAATAAAAACTGAGTTCGGGGGGTAATTTATGCAAAGGGAAGGTGTAAGGAATCCTTTGCATCCATGGTTTACCATGGGCTCTTAATTGCTTTGCTCTTTAGTTTTGAAGCCAAAAGTTTCAGAAATGTAGAAGAAGAAGAAACAAGGACTTTAGCTCATAAATGAGCGTAGCCTTTTTGAAAGTTTATGAAAAAGTGTAAGAAAAAGATTTTTTTTTAAACCAGAGCAAAGCAATTAGGGGCAAATTACCTGGTTAGATGAAAAATGTTCTTTTTAGCCTTTCAGGGCTATCCCTACCATAAGAGGGTAAGGAAGTCCTTTGATTTGGAGGTTGAAGGGTCGTCGAATTATCGTTCGCCACAAGACTGTCCCATGCCATAGAGGGGCAGGTAGTCTAAGGGAAGGATCAGAATAGCCATTTTTCGTTGAGGCAACCAGAGGATACCTCAGCATTTCGTAGGCAACATCGAGGGACGAGATCATATTTGGCTAATCGAAGGCAGCATCATTAGGGACTTATGATCTTTGAATGAACCGAGGGCAACATTGCTGAGGTATCCTCGTATTCGAGGGACTTGGCTATTCTGCATTTAAAACACAAGGCAACAGGCAACAGGCAACAGGCATTAAGAGGGGTACCATAAAAGGTGCGTGTGTGCAACAATCACGTGATCAGATTCAGAATAAATTATCTTGTAATTAAATGACTCTAATTCAATTCAAGGTTACCACTCCCTAGGATTACTAACCACACAATAATATAATGACAGGTTAAGTGCCTTCAAGGCCAAACAATACACCAGGAGGCAGTTACAAAAATATTATGGGGAAGGGGAAAAAGAAACCAGGGGATCGGCAGTGCAATATGTCTGACGCAAGTAATAATTAAAGGAAATAAATCAGATAGGTTTTAGGGTTACCGACTTTTGAGCTTTGACGGTTGGCTAACCCTGAAAATTGGGAAAAAGAGAAAACAAATACAAAGGGGTGAGTGCATTATTAATTCATTGACAGTTAAAGCTAACCCTAATTTAATAAAAAAAAAGGCAAAAGAAAATTAAAAAATAAAATATAAAATAGGACTTAGCTTTTGATCTGATATGGTTCGTAGTCGGGGGCAGCCTCAGGGTTAACCCTGAAAAATTGGCAAAGCAAAGGCAGACAGAAAAAGAAGTGAGTGTAGGCGGAGTTCATTATATTTGAAGGCAAACCCTAATTTTAAATAAAATAACAAATACTTAAATAAGGGTTGGATCGGGACTTAGCTTCGTAATAGGCGTGGCGCACAGTCGAGAAAAACCCTGTTGCTAACCCTAAAAAACGCACAAAGAAATATTTTTTCAGTGTAGGGAATGATCTTCGTAAACCCTTATTAGGGTACGAATTAAAAGAATAAATGATCGATTTAATTAATTATTGGTTTTTCAACCTAATTAATTAAATCGATGGCGAAAATAAATTCGATTAAATATATGACATTCCCATAAATTTTTACTAATTAAAACAAATAATTAAGATTTTATAAAATTGTTTGAATAAATAAAACTAATTTAATAATATAATTAAAATGATTAAAATAAATATTTTATTATATTAAAAAAAAAGAATTTTAGTAAAAACTAGTTTATTAGAAAAAGGTATATAAAAAGAAGAGAAACAATATATATATATATATATATATATATATATATATATATATATATATATATATATATATATATATATATATATATATATATATATATATATATATATATATATATATATATATATATATATATATATAACAAATATTAAGTTGTGTAATTAAAAATAAAAAAATTGAAAAAAACTTAACTTCTGATCCAGTGTGGCATTCTCTGAGGGAGCATGGTAGTCGCGCAGGCTGAGAGCTGTTGGATGGATTGTTAATGAAATCTGATGGTGGAGATGACGAGGGAGCATGGCACGCGTGTGCGTCTTAACGCACTGGAACGTCTGAAGTTTGAAACAAATTGCGCACGCGAATTGGCCAATGGGGGGGCGACGCGTCATCGTCTTCAACCTTCCCTCCGTCGTCTTAGCTCTGGTAACGACCTATAGCTACAGTTGCATTCGTAGCTACATCCTACACCCTACGAATACATGCAAACATACACAGAAATATTTCGCGAGGCCATGGATGGCTTCGTCTAGGTCTCCTGATTCTAACCATGGCCCTTATTTGATCCAATTTTTCCTGTATAAAGAAACCCTAATTGAAACTAAAGAACCCTAGCAATGGCGTTCTATGTCAATCGTGAATTATAGCGCAATTAAACATCCATAAACACGCACATCAATATCACAAACCCTAATATACATCCAAAACATGTTTATATGCCATGAATTATGCGAATCGAATCAAGAAAAATTTCGAAAAACCTTGGCTTAATGGAGATAGTTCTGGAGTTGTTGATGTCGTGCAAGTATCCAGTTAGCTTCAATGGATGCCAAGAAACGTATTAGGATTGGAGAGAGCTCCTGAGTAGGCCTGCAACTCTGAATTGATGTTTGAAATTTTCTTGATTGTTAGAGCACGGGTTTAGGGTTCCTTTTGGCAGAGAATTCGTAACCCTATCATCTGTGTTGCTTGTGTACTTATAGAGGGTGAGTTAGGGTTGATCAAAACAGAAAAAATCTCATTCAATCAATTAATGGAAATTTGATTGAAATATGATTTTTAAAGTTTCTAAGTATGGCCAAATTGATCCAATCTCTTGCCAATCCTTATTCCACGAAATTGAATCAAATATATATGTTAATTGATGATTAAATGTGATTGAAATTGAGACAAAATCAAATCTTTTCAATATTTTTTCAAATATTGATTAAATATATGATTTTTTAATGAAAATAAAATGCAATTAAAATCAAATTTTAATCATATTTTCGTGGCTTTAAGATTGGAGGTCCTTGATGACTTGGGGAACAAGATTGGGCCATAAAAACTTGGGCTCCTTTGCAAAAGAAATCAATTTGAGGCCTTTTGTTTCACATTTTCCCTCTCAAATTTGTCCAACTTTGACAAGGCCTATCTCCCTCAATTTTTTTAGGTATGGAGGAGTTCTAGGACTTTTTAGAAATCTTGATGAGTCCTCTAACCGGTGTTTTTGGTCTCATGTCAAAATAATTTTCCATGCTCCTTGTGTGCTCTTTTGAAAAAGATGACTTTTGGTTGACTTTTAAAAAGGACCTATAATGTTTTGATCCATATCTCTCAAATGAAGCATTTTTAGACTTGGCATGTGAGAGACAAATTTGTAGA
This sequence comes from Vicia villosa, assembly GCF_029867415.1. Taxonomy (NCBI): domain Eukaryota; kingdom Viridiplantae; phylum Streptophyta; class Magnoliopsida; order Fabales; family Fabaceae; genus Vicia; species Vicia villosa. The sequence goes on from NW_026705263.1 coordinate 47,287, forward strand.
GAATTCAATTTCCTTCAAAATGAGCTTTGGATGGAAAATTTCTGATGTTCCATGTAGGAGTTATGGCTGGTCAAAGTTTAGTTGACTTTCTCCTATGAAAACCCTAATTTAGAAACTTTTGGAACTGTTGATTTATGATCTTTCCTTGATGAACCATGATCAATTCTTGATCAAATGGTGAATGATACTTCAATATGAGGATGTTGACAAAAAATCAGGAGTTTTGACTGTACTTTGACCACAGTTGACTTATAGGTCAGACCAGTCGACTGTTGACTTTCTGAGCAATTGAGTGATCAATCTTTTTAATTGAGACCTGAAATTTGTCATGGAGGTAGTGCGGGGTATTATAGACCATATGGGATGCTTTGGAGCCTTTAGTTCATTGATTTTCCTTCAGAACAACAAAACCTAATTCCTTGGACCTTGTTTAGGAGGGGTGTCTTAGAGCCATGTGTCTTGTCTTGAGTTTGAACAAGAGAAATAGTATGGGCAAATTTTGGGGTATGACAGGTTGGTTTGCTACTTTTCAAGGGTTCTAAATTTTAGAGAGAAAGGGATGCATAGGGACATTCAAGGGACTATTTTGGAGCATATTAGAGTCATTGGAGAGCAATTCTTCCATAGATTTTGATGATGAAGACTTTTAAACTCATAGTATTTGTTAAATTACCAATGAGTAGCTAAATTTCTCTAGATTAGGTCTCTTTGAGACAAACCTCATTATTACTCTGTTGGATCATACATCTGCTTAAGATTTGTTAAGTACTTTTAATGTTGTTATCTTATTTAAATTTGTCTTATGTTTAACGTTTTTTGTCGCTTATGAGTGTACAAATCGATCTAGATATTTATGGATTTATGTTAGAATGATTCTCAGGTCCTTACCTAGAAAATTTGACATGAAGGTAACAACTATTGAAGAAGCTCAAGACATCAACATCATGAGTGTTGATGAACTTTTTAGGTCACTTCATACTTTTGAACTAGTTATTAGTGTCAAGTCTAAGAAAAAGAACAAGCTCAAGACAACATAACTTTTGTATCTAATGTCGAAGATGAAGAAGGTCAAGCTAATCTGGATACTTATGAAGGACTGTCTAATACCATTGTGCTACTTGGGAAGTGTTAGCTGAAGATTTCGTTTAGAAAGAATATCCTTTGAAGAGTTAGAATTCGAAGGAAGATGGTTACTGATGACCATTTCTGAGTTTAAAGATGGCTACTGATGGCCACGTTTCGAGAATGATTGTTTAAGTTGAAATGAAGATAGTTAGAGATGGAGCTAGTTCGAAGAGAATCATCTTTGAGACTTAAACGTTTTTTGCAAAATACGTAAAGTACTGAAGCTTAATGTGTTTTCGTGGCATTCTCGGTTCTGATCACGTTGCCACACGTCGAAAGAGGATTCAGGCGGGAGGATTTGAATTTCAAAGTAGTTTGTGTAACTGCACAAAGACAGATGGCATCCCTGGGATTCTTGTGGTCAACGTGGCATCAGATTAGTGTAGGACCGTTAGGGTCGAAATTAGTATAAATAAGGGTCTTAATGTTAGGATTCCGTGTGTTCATTTTGTACAAATCACTCACAAACCACTCAAGTATCAAGTGTTTAGAGAACGAGTTCGCTGAGAAATGTACGTATGACACCAACACCAGTTTAATACATTTGTATCTTTCTTTATTCAAGTATCTTTTCATTATTACTGCTTTCGTTTACTTTCTGTTATTTACAGTTCTGCAATTATTTTATCTTGTCTAACTTTTATTTCGAAGCATTTTACCTTCCTGCATTTAACATTCTTGCACGTTACATTCTTGCACTTTACATTTCCGCAGTTTATACGCTTTATTTATACTTTTTTGTCGAAAGACATACTTACGTATATAACAAGTGTTGTATTGTTAAGTGAATATTCATTCGATCACATCACACACAAGTTTTCTTGAAGTCAGAACAAACAAGCATGAATCAAATCATATCGAAAGACAATTGTTTGACTATGTCCTAGGATCAATCTAGTCGATCCTGCAAGTAACCAAAGTATATTTTATAGTTTGGAGGACTAGCGGTTGTTTACCAGAAATCACCGTAAACAAATTGGCACGCCCAGTGGGACTGTGTCAAACAGATTGTTATTAATTGATTGTTTTGTTTTGTCTAGAAAATATCAAGACCTTGTATGAACCTTAGGAACGGTAAATTAACCAACAGTGCACAACCGATTCCTAAACGAAGGTACAACAAGAAAATGGTTAATGCGGCCAGTGGAGGGGGAGATCAAGATCCCCCACAAGGGTCAGGAACAGTAGCGGCAAATTCTACGCACGTTTCGACTTCTACTCAAGAGGCGCAGGCTATACCGGTTTCGACAGGATCTGAACCTATAGGTAGTTCCCAGGCGATACCCGAAAATACTACAGGGACGACAGGGACCGTGCCAGTTTCAAGTTCGACCACCGCGCCTCCATTCATCAGCGCAAGCGAGATACCACCTTCCTCGACAAACGCTGCAAGTTAGTTATTTTCCCCAGGGCCATCATCCACTTTCGAAGGTTGGAGACCCAACAATCCATATGGAATGCCATATTCATATATGACAGGATTGCGAGGATCAGGGCCTACATACACTACAACTAACCCGACGGCATTTTCGCCGAATGTCAGTTCGATAGGTCGAAGCGCACAAAACACTGACTTCTCTGCCCAAATGCCTCCCTTAACCACAAATAGTCAAGCAGCATTTCGACAGGAGATGGACGCCAGTAACCATGATATGTTAGGAGTCCTCGCTAAAGAATTGGGGTCGATTTTTAACCTATTAGTAGCAAACATTACAAGGACTAACCAAGGCAATGTGGAAACATATCAGAAAATATCGTCACAAATAGGGCGAATGGCGGATTTCTTAGGAGTCCCACAACCTAGGCGAAAAAGTAATCAACCCCCTTATCGAGAAGGTGAACCTATTATGGAACGTGTTCAAAATACGGCTCCTCCGCCTAGAGCAACAACTGCTGACGTAGTTCCTCCGCCTAGGGCAACCACCGCTGACATAGTTCCCCCACTTAGAATGGCAGCAATCGAAAGGAACCAATTAATTGACCTAGAAGGTTTGAGTCAAAGGACTATTCCTGTCCATCAGGAGATTGCAGAGGAAAGACCAAGGTTAAGGATATGAGGTAGGAACGAACACCTGGATGAAGTAGTTCAAAGGGTTAGAAGAGAGAATATGGCCACTGAAAATAACCTAACCACCATGATAGAGAGAATTATGGCCAATAATGGCCTCAATACTGGACTTCGACGTCCAAATTATACGTCCCCCATAGCAGAATATATTATGCAAACAGAATTGCCAAGGGGTACCAAAGTACCAAAATTTACTAAATTTTCAGGGGACACCAGTGAGTCAACCGTGGAACACATAGCCAGATATTTGACGGAAGCCAGAGATTTAGCAGGCAACGAGGACCTTAGGATTAAATACTTCCCCAGTTCGCTAACAAAAAATGCTTTTACTTGGTTTACCACCTTACCCCCAAATTCCATAGATGCATGGGCACACTTGGAGAGATTATTCCATGAACAATTCTATATGGGTCAAACCAAGATAAGCCTGAAAGAATTGGCTAGCATCAAGAGGAAGTTCACAGAGCCTATAGATGATTACTTAAACAAGTTCCGTTTGGAGAATTACAAAGGCAAAAATCCTATGTCAAGATCCCAATGGAGAAGGCACCAGAGGATGAAGAAGGCCCAAAGGGAATACAAACCAAGGGAGATTGGAGAGTCTAGTAGCAACCAAATCCCAACGCAGGGGGCAAGGACAAGTAAACCTCCAGTAGAACGCAAGTTGTTCGATTCTGAAAATGAGAAGGAGGAAGAAAAGATGCATCCAGCCCTTGGAAAGAAGACGATAGAATGACAAATGATTTCGACTCAGATGGAGTGTCATCAATAAACCTCAATTGCAATGTTGTGTCAGTACTCCTTCATGAGTTTAACCAAGAAACAGAAGTTGAAGATTGTGAGGAAACTGATATGGAAGAGATGGCCAAACACAAACCTGTGTGTTATTATGTGCTAAACAACCGGGCAGTCGAAGAGCAGAATGCTTTCTTCGAGAGGCCTGATGAAGGTATGAGAAATCATCTAAAACCACTCTACATAAGGGCTAAGATTGAAAATGTTGGTATTAACAAAGTCCTAGTAGATGGGGGGCGGCGGTGAACCTAATGCCCCAATATATGTTGAAAAGAATTGGTATGTTCGATACTGATATAAGGCCACATAACATGGTCTTGAATAACTACGAAGGCAAAATAGGGCAAACTGTTGGTGTCATTCAGGTAAATTTAACTGTGGGTTCGGTCACAAGACCAACGATGTTCATGGTGATACCAGCGAAGGCAAATTACAATCTTCTGCTAGGAAGAGAATGGATCCATGGAGTTGTTGCGGTGCCTTCGACAATGCATCAAAGACTAACCATTTGGAGGGAAGATGGTATAGTAGAGAACATTGAAGGGGATCAGAGTTACTACATGGATGAAGTTAATCAAGTCAATAAAACCAGTTTCGACAGGAATTTGGCGAACATAGGGCCTTGCCATGCTGCAGAAGATATATACCCCCCAAATAAGAATGCTTTATACTATTTGTCTTTACACCCAAATGGGTTCCAATGGAATAGAGAAATAATGGACGGTCCATAAGATACCGCACCAATAGGGCATTTTCCAACAATACGGCCAACATGCTGGGACGACGACGTTGATGATGTCTGAATCATCTTTCTTCGAAAAGATTTCGGCTTACATAGCCGAGAACAAAAGAAAGACGGCTCTCGAAGCCGAATTATCAAACGTGATTGTTGATACAGTTTCAAGAAAGGAAGAAACGACAGATTCTGGTATACATTCGATCCCTCAATTCCTTGGAGATACAGTTCAAGCCGAAAAAATGTCAGGTGAAGAGTTGAGTCAAAGGCTGGATGCAATCTACGACGAAGAACCTTTGGGATTCGAGAAAGACCCAATGGGGGCAAATATCAAAATGTTAGCCTAAGATCCACTCGAAGAAGTAAATCTCGGAGATGGAGATCAGAAGAGGGTAACATATGTCAGTGCAAAATTAGAGCCAGCATTGAAATCAAGAGTCATTAAGTTATTAAAAGAAAACAAAGATTTCTTTGCATGGGATTACGAAGAGATGCCTGGTTTAGGGCGAGATTTGGTCGAATTAAAGCTGCCCATAAAAGAAGGAAAAAAGCCCATCAAGCAGACTCCTAGGAGGTTCGCACCAGAAATTCATTTGAAGATCAAAGCAGAGGTCGAGAGACTTCTTCGGTGCAAATTCATCAGAACCACAAGGTATGTTGAGTGGATTGCTAATATTGTGCCGGTTATTAAAAAGAACGGTTCGTTAAGAGTATGCATAGATTTTCGTGATTTGAATGCAGCCACGCCTAAGGATGAATATCCCATGCCTGTGGCAGAAATGCTAGTAGATTCAGCCGCAGGCTTCGAATATCTAAGTATGTTGGATGGATATTCTGGGTATAACCAGATCTTCATTGCAGAAGAAGATGTGTCCAAAACAGCTTTTCGTTGCCCAGGGGCAATAGGCACCTACGAGTGGGTTGTAATGCCTTTTGGCCTAAAAAATGCTGGGGCAACTTATCAAAGAGCAATGAATTCTATATTCCATGATTTTATAGAAACTTTCATGCAAGTATACATAGATGACATTGTTGTAAAATCTGTTTCAGATAACAGTCATCTTGACCATCTGAGCCAATCATTCGAGAGAATGAGAAAACATGGCTTAAAGATGAACCCCCTTAAATGTGCTTTCTTTGTGCAGACTGGAGATTTCCTGGGTTTCGTAGTCCATAAGAAGGGAATAGAAATTAATCAAAATAAAACAAAAGCTATTATGGAAACAAAGCCTCCATCCACGAAGAAAGAGTTATAGTCATTACTAGGAAAGATAAACTTTTTGAGAAGATTTATCTCAAACTTGAGTGGACGCACGCAAGCCTTTTCCCCCTTACTTCGACTCAAGCAAGGAAAGTTTGAATGGCGTGCTGAACATCAAGAAGCTTTTGAAAAAATCAAGCAATACTTGATGCATCCACCAATATTGTCTCCCCCAGATGGGAAGAAGCACATGCGCCTGTATATTTCAGCTTCAGATAATACAATAGGCAGCATGTTAGCACAAGAAGGTGACAATGGCGTCGAAAGAGCTATTTATTATTTAAGTAGAATACTCAATGATGCAGAGACTAGGTATAGCGCAATAGAAAAACTCTGCCTTTGTTTATATTTCTCTTGTATCAAACTCAAGTATTATATAAAGCCAGTTGATGTTTATGTTTCGTCTCATTGTGATGTTATTAAACATATGCTATCAAAACCAATATTGCATAGTCGAATTGGCAAATGGGCTTTAGCCCTTACGGAGTACTCTTTGATATCTCAACCTCTTAAAGCAATGAAAGGTCAGATCGTATCAGATTTCATTGTTGACCATGCAGTGGTTGAGAACCCTCAACAATATGTAGACTTAAAGCCTTGGAAGTTATACTTCGATGGTTCGACTCATAAAGAAGGAACCGGTGTTGGAATACTGATAATTTCTCCTGATGGAATTCCAACAAAGCTCAAGTACAAGATTGAAGGTCCCTTATGCTCCAACAACGAAGCTGAATACGAAGCACTGATCGCTGGACTTGAACCTTTGTTAGAATTGGGGGCAACCAGAGTCGAAATTAAAGGAGACTTCGAACTAGTGATCAAGCAATTGACGAAGGAATACAAATGTATCAAAGAGAATTTGATCATGTATTTTGTCATAGCAAACAGGCTGCTTAAAAAATTCGAGTACGTGGATTTAAGTCACGTTTCAAGATTGAATAATCAAGAAGCAAATGATTTGGCACAATTAGCCTCAGGATACAGAGTATCAAAAGAAAAACTAGAAGAGCTGATCGAAGTAAGAGGCAAAGCAATGGCCACCAAGCTCTCCCCACGTGATCTGGAAAATTCACAATTAGGTTTTGCTAACAAAGAGGAGTTTGAAGTTTTAAATATAGACTCTTTAGCAGACACAGATTGGAGGAGTCCAATTGTGAACTATTTAAAGGATCCTTCGACAGACACAGATAGAAAGGTAAAGTATCGAGCCTTATCATATTTCTTGATGGGAAATGAATTGTTTAAGAAGACTCCTGAAGGAGTTTTGCTAAAGTGTCTGGGTGAAGCTGAAGCATATTTGGCTCTCTCGAATGTACATAGTGGAGCATGTGGTGCACACCAAGCGGGGCACAAAATGAAATGGCTTTTGTTTAGGTACGGAATGTATTGGCCCTCTATGTTAAAAGATTGCATAGAATTCGCTAAAGGATGTCAAGAGTGTCAAGAACATGCAGGTATTCAACATGCTCCTGCAAATGAATTAAGTTCAATAATAAAGCCATGGCCTTTCAGAGGTTGGGCACTAGACTTAATTGGGGAAATTCACCCCAAGTCTTCTAAAGGTCAAAGATATATCTTAGTGGGAATAGACTACTTCACAAAATGGGTCGAAGCAATACCACTTGCAAATGTGGATCAGGAGGCCGTGATTGAGTTTATTCAAGGACACATTATATATAGATTCGGAATCCCAGAGAGTATAACCACAGATCAAGGATCAGTGTTTACTGGGCGAAAGATGCAAGATTTCGCCAAAGAAATGGGGTTCAAGTTGTTTACCTCTACACCTTACTACGCTCAAGCAAATGGACAAGTTGAAGCAGCAAATAAGATAATAATTGGTCTCATAAAGAAACATGTAGGGAAAAAACCCAAGAGTTGGCATAAAACTTTAGACCAAGCACTCTGGGCTTGTCGAACATCGCCAAAAGAAGCTACAAACACTACACCTTTCCAATTGACGTTCGGACACGATGCAGTGCTTCCAGTTGAGATATACTTGCAGTCAGTCCGAATCCAAAGATAGGCAGAAATTCCTCCAAACATATATTGGGAATTTATGATGAACGAATTGGTAGATTTAGACGAAGACAGACTTCGAGCGCTCGAAATGATAAAAAGACAAAAAGAAAGGGTGTCCAGAGCATACAATAAAAAGGTGAAAGGTAAAACATTTATTAACAATGACTTAGTTTGGAAAGTTATTTTACCTATAGATCAAAAGAATCAAGCACTAGGTAAATGGTCCCCACATTGGGAAGGACCCTTTCGAATTTTAAAAGTATTCTCGAATAACGCTTACGAGATAGAAGAGTTGGCAGAAGATCGTAGGATATAAAAAATAAATGGGAAGTATCTGAAAAGATACAAACCAAGCATGCACGAAGTAAAGATTGCGAAAACGTAGATATTCGTGAAACCCTTCGTAGGCCAAAATGGTAAAACAAATACCAAAATGGCTTCATGTTTCAAACAAGATATGTGGTAAATAAAGTAAACACAGACAAAGCAATATCAAAATACATTTCATTAAGATTGGAAAAGGACACTGCATTTTTTGGAAAGTTATGTTTCCACTGACAAAGGACTACAGAAATAGAAGCATACTAGAGGCTATCAAAAAGAGGCATTCAAAAGATTTTGGGTAATAAAAACTAAGGCCTATAACACCTCCAGCAAAGCTTCAAACAAAACACCCTCTAGTTGATCCTTTGTTCTATACCCTTCAAAGATAGCAGGGGCAGGCTTTCTGCTTCGAATATGTCTAGGGATCCTGACCTACGCATTCTTCTCACTATACCCTTTTTGAGGAACATATAGGACAAGAATCTTCCATAAGGAAGGCACGTCACCACACCTTGACGAGAAGCAGCCATGGAAAAAGCTTCGACAAGCCCTTTGAAGATTAGCAATGGAAAGTTGATCTTCTTTCCCCGGAGGGCACATAGTATAAACTCCAGATCCTCCATCATGATGTTGTCTAGGTTATGGCTTCGTGGGCGGAAGTTGCCCACTAAAAGCTGGTGCCAAATCTTAATGACTTTAGCACTAAAGGGATCATTTTCCATGAGGGTCCTCAACATACGGTAGGTGGTCATGTTGATGGTGTTGTCATCAAACGATTCCCCAGAATTGTTACATCTCAGCAAGTCTGAGATGGTTGAAGGAGTGATAGTGATGTGAGCCCTTCGAACCTTAGATACGATGGTGGTTCTCCCTTCTGGATCTATGCGCAGGGACGCAAACATCCAGAAATCTGCTAACATGTTGGGATAAACAGACCCCTCCAGGATTTCGTGATAGAACTGGAGTTGTTGGTTAGCAAAGAGTGCGCTGAGGCTGATGTGATTCTCTTCAAACTCTTCCTCAGAAAGTTTGAACTCCTTTTTGATACAGGCTCTGATGGTATTGTAGGTCAAGGGTTGCGCCATTTGAGAGAAAGAATGCAAGAGATTTTTTGTCAAAATTCTGTGTTTGAAAGGATGCAAGGAGAAGAGAGCAAAGTTTGATAAGAGTTTGGGGAAAGTGTGAAGAAAGGAGTAGAATGCTAACGCTTTATATAGAATACGTTGACCAAAAGAACGGTTCATTTTTTAGTGTTGATTGGACTGCGTTTGGTATCCCCAAGAGAAGTTATGGCCTCCGCCGTTTCCCGCCTTGGAAGTTGAAGTGTAATCATGATTGAAAACTGATACACGCACGTCTCAAGTAGACATTTTGAAAAAGGTGATGTCATCATTTAATGATGGTTACAGCTAAGGGAAGTGGAAACGTCAAGTCTAGGCTTAAGAGGCTGCGAAGGGTAATCATGTCACGTGGGTGCATTATTAAAATCACTATGGCAATTGTTAGGAATTGCTAAAACGTTACTTATGACAAATGCAAAATTAGATATATGGAAGATGGAAAGACAAAGTTACTTATGTATTCCTGAGGAAAGTTTGATTACAGAGTAAAGAAATGAAAGAACTAAGTACGAAACACAAAAAATAGTACAAGGGCCAAAGTGGCTAATTAAAATCCTTGGGAAGATTATCTTTCATCTTCGAATACTGAGTTTCCCATAAGGACATATGACGTTCGATTAATGCCTGTTGTCTTTTCAATTCTTCGATCTCTGGCACTAGCTTCTGTGCCGTTTCGAAGTGTCGAATCCCTGACTGCGCCACTTCAGTCAATTCTTCCTGGTTGGTTTGTTGGATTTCTACTTGACGAGATTGGGCATTCTTTATCTTCTCTTCGAGGAGTTCAATTTCTTGCTTCCAAGATTTGATATTCGTTTCACAATCTTCATATTCCTGTTGTTTCTTTGAACGCTCAAGCTTAAGGGCGTCAGCCTTTTTTGTTGCATCATTTGCAGCTTTCCAAGAAGAACTATGAGAAGTCACCTTTGTTGTGAGTTGCTCGTCAATATTCCGTTTTCGAAGAAGATTATATTGGAGTTGATCAATCAAAGAACCCAGTAAAACAATCACTTCTGAGACTTCCTCTGAGACCCGAAGTAAGTCTACTTTCTTCAAAAGATTGTTTAAGCTATAACATTTGGTGGAGTCCCTGCGAAGGAGGTTGGTTTCAAAGAACTTTTCCCTTATTTGACGAAGGAGATTATGAATATCATCCTTGTCACCAGTACCCGCCAGGACATTAGAAGAAGTTCCAAGTCCAATGGGCGAAACGTTATCAACACTCATCATGGTCTTGAGGAAGCTTACGGGATCAGTTTTCTTGAGTTGCTCCAGTTCTGCAGGAGTAAGTGTTGCAGAGGCCTGCTTCGAAGTAGTCACAGGAGTGATTATAGTTCCGAAGGTCGAAGGTTCATGAAGGCCAGGTGTAGGCTGTTTTGAAGTTTCCTCTGTAGCATATTGCTCAGATATAGTGTCTTCGCTGCCAGTTGGTTGTCTGGCTGCATTATCACTATTCGAACATTGAGGGTTCTCCTCCATATTTTCATCTTGATGAATAGGTGGAGACTCATCATTTGAATGACTTTCTTCAGCAGGCACAGTTGGATTGATAGTTGCAAGAGGTTGAGTGTCTTCGAGAACTGGAGAAAGCACAGGAGATTTGTGTCGAGGAACACCTGTGTGGAATAGTTAGAATTGATAAAAATGGAAAGTTGCATGAAATTCGTCTGTCATTCGAAAAGGCAGACATTTACCTCGAAGACTGTCAAGATCAATGTTTAAACTTGAAGTTTTGAGATCAGAAGTTGCTGTGCCAGCATCATCCTGCATTTACAAGGTAAGATGTGAACTTAATCATTGGAATTAGAGTTTGAAAATGATTAAATTATGAAATCCAAATACCTTGGTTGGAATGTTGTCTGGGCTTGAGTTATGACTCTCCACAATGGGGATAGTACTAGCAGCCTTCAAAGGTGAGTCCTCAGAAGATACCTTGTCACTCGATGAAGTGAGCTTCGAAGTCCCAGATGCCTTTCCTTTGGTTGAAGGGGTGGCAACTTTCTGTCTTTTCTTTATTGCTTGTCTAGTACGAGGAGGAGATTTATCTTTGTCATCTGAAGCAGCTGTTTGAGGAACTTTTCGCTTCGAAGACGCTGGAGGTTTCGAGCTCTGAAATACATATTAAAACCAAGTGAGTAATATTCATTAAATTTCACAAGTTAAAATATAAGGTATGTATGTACCGTGGGTTTCTTGCCAGTGGTGACAGAATCACTCCCACTCGCTTTAGTATTCCTCGAAGCTCCAGAACCCTTCTGTACAGGGGCTTCCTTGATTTGTCTCTTTCGAGTAACGGCTGTGAACAAAATGTAAATCAGTACTTCAGTAAAAAAAAGAAAAGTTAGTCGAAAGATTGTCTAAACCCCAACCTTTGGGTATTGGAGTCAAGACGCGAACGTGCTCAAGACCTATATGAAGATGTCCTTTGAAAGTTTCCAAGGTATGCTTAGTCGGGACCACTCGTTCAGCGCGTTTTTTAGATTCTTCTTGAAGGATTTTTATGAGATTCCCACACACGAACCAGTCTGGAAAAGGAGGGATTAAAGCCACACCAAAATCAGCATTAGGTAGTGGAGGAAATTTTGGAGGATGAAGTTCGAAAGCCACTTTATAACGTAGTTCAGGTCGAACAGACGTGGGCAATTTCAACTTATCCAGTTTAGCAGAAAATTTTTCACGTAAAGTGACCGCAGCCTCACGAACGGTCCGACTAAGATCATTAGGCCTATAGATAGTTTCAAAGAATTTCTGAAATGCTTGGATTTCTTTAATGAGTCGAAGTACCTTTATGGAAATTCTCCTGCACATCAGCAAAAGCTTCAGTTAGTTCCCGAGTAAGGCTTTCAGCATCGAAGATTTGCGTGGAATAATAATCTGTCCACCATTGATGAAAATCTATGGTAGAGTAAAAAGCAGGTTCGAAAGAGACGGGAGACAAAGTGGTGATGCCAACATATTTGGAGATTTTTTACTCATATTCATCTTCTGCCAGATGCGAAGTGTGTAGACACATGTGATTCCTTTTGTCATATAAGCATTTTGGTTTGAGTTGAACCAACCCAAATTGTCTCGAAACCAGATTCGGTTGATAACAAAGAAGACAGCAGTGACTCTTTGGAGATCGAAGTCGATGATATAACAACTTTGGGGTGAGGAAAGCTTCCCAGATAACCATGGATTCAGCTTGTTGGTCGGAAGAAGCTGCTGGAAACTCTCGAGTAAACCATTCGGCACCCACCTTCCGTTGTACGAATGGAGCCATCGAGGGACTGAATTGATAACATTTAGCGAACATCATTATGTACGCCAATAAGGTTTCACGAAGCTTGCCAGTTTCTTCTTTCGGGGTTAGGTAAGCCAGTCTGGTTCCTTCTACTGTTCGATTCTTTATAATTGCACTTTATTCATCCACGACACTTTTGTATGGGAGATGAGCCTCAAAAGTGGCATTAAGCCATAGTTGCAACAACCAGAAAGGACCAGCAAAAAGAAGAGATCCTGTTTTGTAGTTCTTAACAAGGTCTGTTGCTTCACCAAGATTCTCGTAGAGAAATCCTAGAATTAACTGGCTTAGGTTTAACTTTTTCCCAGCATTTAGCTGGTTAGCCATGCAAAGGTATCTCTTTGCTACTTGAATGGACCTAGAACAAAAAACGCATCTCGAAAGCCAAAGTGCTAAGAACGTAATATGTTCTTCGTCTGAGACTTCTGTGGTTGTCTCGTTGTGGTATTGTTGAATGAAAGCAGTGTAAGTGACTGTTGCTTCATTAAAATTGATGGTGTCAGTATCCATGAAATTGGGGTCGAAGGTTTCCCCAGTTGGTCGAAGCCCTGTTATAGCAGCTACATCGAAGAGGGTAGGGGTAACCATTCCACATGGAAGGTGGAAAGTATTATGAGAAGCATCCAGGAAATAAATTGACGCTACTAACATGGTTTGGTTATATTCTAAACCTGTTTTGGATAACTGGATTAGATCATAAATCCCTAGTTGTTTCCAGAAATAAGCCTTTTGTTTTTCCACCTTCGCTAGCCAAGAGTAATACAGTTCAGGATCTTTTGCTAAAGGGATTGACCTAAAGACTTTCACAAAATTGGTTACATAGTTTAACCTAATTTTCTCTAAGACCAAAGGAGTTTTAGTTGAGGTTTATTTTGTGTTATCAGGATCAGCTGAGATTGGATGACCTTTTCATCTATCTTATTCTTGCTAATTAAAGGTCTAGTTTTATAATAAGCAGGGAAAAATTTACTCAAAGAGGGGTTGTTTCCTCCTGGTAAAGGACCCATGAAAGCATGAGTTTTTCCAGAAAGTTCAAAAGGAATGATTACCTGAGAAGCATAGATGGCGCGCGCCTCTGCATCATTTGGGTCTGGAATGTGTTCTTGATTCTTTATCTGTGTAGCCTTTTGAATCTTTTGAATGGGTTGAATAGCATTGGAAGAAGACGCCATGAGTAAATTTGATTTAAGAAATAGGTTAAACTAAAGCCAAAGAGGATTTTTCTTGTCTATGTTGAAGGCAAGGAAGTTAGGAGTGGAAGTTATGCGAGGGTAGAAGTTCAAGTATTTAAAGGTTTAACGGAAACCCTTTCAAATCTTTTGGGTAAAAGTCAAAAGACACGCGGCAGGCGCTGATTTAATCCAACGGAGGTTGGATAGTTATTAGCCTTACTCCTAGTATATATGAGTAATGATCATGAAGTAATGCCAGAACGTGGGAATGTAAGTTCTGAGAAGACATCTTTGAAAATGACAAGACGTTTTAAAAGTGGAGTCATAAATGATTATGACGTTAGTCAGTTGTCTTGGAACTCTAAGAAGTGAGTAAAACGAAATCTCATCATGACAAGAAATGCCTATTTCTCTTGTTTTCGAATCAGGCAATTATTGGGGGCAATTTGTTAGCTGAAGATTTCGTTTAGAAAGAATATCCTTTAAAGAGTTAGAATTCGAAGGAAGATGGTTACTGATGACCATTTCTGAGTTTAAAGATGGCTACTGATGGCCACGTTTCGAGAATGATTGTTTAAGTTGAAATGAAGATAGTTAGAGATGGAGCTAGTTCGAAGAGAATCATCTTTGAGACTTAAACGTTTTTTGCAAAATACGTAAAGTACTGAAGCTTAACGTGTTTTCTTGGCATTCTCGGTTCTGATCACGTTGCCACGCGTCGAAAGAGGATTCAGGCAGGAGGATTTGAATTTCGAAGTAGTTTGTGTAACTACACAAATACAGATGGCATCCCAGGGATTCTTGTGGTCAACGTGGCATCAGATTAGTGTAGGACCGTTAGGGTCGAAATTAGTATAAATAAGGGTCTTAATGTTAGGATTCCGTGTGTTCATTTTGTACAAATCACTCACAAACCACTCAAGTATCAAGTGTTTAAAGAACGAGTTCGCTGAGAAATGTACGTATGACACCAACACCAGTTTAATACATTTGTATCTTTCTTTATTCAAGTATCTTTTCATTATTACTGCTTTCGTTTACTTTCTGTTATTTACAGTTCTGCAATTCTTTTATCTTGTCTAACTTTTATTTCGAAGCATCTTACCTTCCTGCATTTAACATTCTTGCACGTTACATTCTTGCACTTTACATTTCCGCAGTTTATACACTTTATTTATACTTTTTTGTCGAAAGACATACTTACGTATTTAACAAGTGTTGTTTTGTTAAGTGAATATTCATTCGATCACATCACACACAAGTTTTCTTGAAGTCAGAACAAACAAGCATGAATCAAATCATATCGAAAGACAATTGTTTGACTATGTCCTAGGATCAATCTAGTCGATCTTGCAAGTAACCAAAGTATATTTTATAGTTTGGAGGACTAGCGGCTGTTTACCGGAAATCACCGTAAACAGGAAGAAATTCAATAGAGTATTAAAGAGACTAGACAGGAAAGGAAGATCAGATGTCAAGAACATCTCATCTGACATCAGCAAAAACTATGAGTCTCAAAGTAAAAACAGAACTAAGAATACATTCAATCAAAATAAGAGAGTTCAATGTAATGAATGTAAAGATTTTGGGCACATTAGAGCAAAATGTCTAACATACCTCAAGAAACAACAAAAAGGAATGTATGTTTATTTGGCTGAGGAGGATTTAGAGATTAAATCTACCAAGCATGTTAAAGCCTTTTCAGGAAGATGCAAGTCTACTAAAAATCTGGGTGAGGAGAAGGAACTATTTATCAAAGTGTCTGATCTTCAGAAAGAAGTTTTGCTACTGACATCTAAGCTTGAAACATGACCAAATCTATCAAAATGTTAAACAATTGGCAAGACACATTAAAACATATATTTTAAGCTGGAAAAGGTGTTGGGAATTCAACAAGAGTTGGATTTAATAAGGACTCTGGGTCAAAAATTGCTCATCTTAGAGATGGGGATGATATCCTGATGTCAAGAAAGAAGTTTGGACATTCTATAAGTCATCAGGGATCTTACATTAGACCTAAACATCAGCTCCTGAGATGTCATTGTTGTAGAAAATCTGGTCACACAAGACCCTTCTGCTACAAATTATATGGATATCCTAAACAAGTAAAGAAAATGAGTAGAAAGTGGAATTCTAAAAATGAGCACATCAGTATCATTGCTCATATCTCTTATAGAACTTTAACAAAAAAAGTTGTGTACCGTGGCAATGGATGGTCAATACATATGAAAAGGTTAGATCTGATGGAAATTGCAATATGTGGAATCCATAAGAAATTCCTAACACTTGCTTAATATCCAGTGGAGAGGTTTGTGATGAACTTTAAGTTGAAGCAAATTTAAAAAAATACTCATATAAAAAAAGATGGCATGACATTGGAATGTGATTATTTTAGTAACACTAATATAGTGAAAATTCTTACTCAACATGACATTACAGAGCAAATGGGTAAAGTTGGAATTTACATCCTATGATACATATTGCTGCTATTATAGTTTAGCCAAACATAAATGCCAATTACATAATTTAGAGAATTAACAATCTCCCCCTTTGGCTTAGTTTTAGCCAAAATAAGCCAAAGGGGGAGATTGTTAATTCTCTAAATTATGTAATTGGCAATTATGTTTGGCTAAACTATAATAGCAGCAATATGTATCATAGGATGTACAACTTGCGAATAAAAAACAAGTACAAAACAGGTACATCAAGAAGATGTCCTATGGAATGTTGGAACATGTTCTGGAATAACATGTCCTATAAGATGTCCTATGAGGGAGCAGAAGACGCCGCGCCTGCTGAGCTGAATTAATGAGATCCAGTTCGTTTTTAAAAGATGC
This sequence comes from Vicia villosa, assembly GCF_029867415.1. NCBI lineage: Eukaryota > Viridiplantae > Streptophyta > Magnoliopsida > Fabales > Fabaceae > Vicia > Vicia villosa. The sequence goes on from NW_026705263.1 coordinate 64,028, forward strand.
AGAATATTGAAAGGAATATTGTGTAATCCTATGTGACGCAGATTTAAAGGTTAATAGAATCAAATCAGATTTTGTGGAGAATATGCAGTTTCCAAATATGGAGATACTTTAAGAAACTAATAATTGAAGACCTTACTTGTAGCAGAAGTAAATGCTGATTTGTAACACCTAATGAAAGCTGTGATTACAAGCCCAAGTCCAATTGTGAATAGGTTATAAATAGAAGCTTACTAACCTAGGTTTTGAACTATCCGAATTCATTAATATGTAATCATTAGGGTTGAGTCTTAGGGCCACTCTCTAGGAGAGTTGGTAGAGGAACAATCCGAGTTAATGATTGTTCTATGTTCATACTCAAAAAACCAATAGGTAATCAATTGTGTTGTGTGAACCACCCAGGCTATGGGATGGTCACAATTCTTCTTGAAGCCTTTAAGTAAGAGAAGTATTATTCTTGGAGGAAGCTAATGAAGCAACTCCAAGTTGTGTTCCTGACTGAGTTACAAGCTAACAAACGGTGGAGTTTGGCTTGAAACTTAGCTAGGCATTGTTCTTATCATGTCGTGATAAGTATGGTCATGGAAGTGTGTCTTCCTGTTGGTGTTTTTTTGTTATTAGAGTTATCATGGAGTGGGATCTTCATGAGGAGACTAAGTTGTCGATGCAGTGGCTAAGGTGCAGACTGCTAGACATTACTGCGGTAATTGGGAGTGAGAGGGGTTTCTCATATCTAGAGAGGATCTAGGTAGAAGGGTCATTGGGTAGGGATTAAGTGAAGAGTTGTAAACGGGGTAGTTTAGCTCTGAAAGGAGAAGATTGGATTTTTTAGAGTCCAAGTCCATAATGTAACAGTCTATTAATAAGAAGTTACTAAACCTAGTTTTGCAAGCATTCACAAATAGAAATCGTGTTTGCAAAATAAGGGTTGATGTTTTGGGAGTCCTTTAAGTTTTTCGTGTGTTCTTCTTGTGTGATACTCATGTATCTTCTGATACAAAAGAGTTGAGTATTATTTTTTATCAAAGCTTTTTAGCAAGATCAAGTATTGTTTATTTAAAAGTGTAATCTTTCTATTCAGTTCCTCTTGTCACAAGGTGTGTGACTGTTTTTATCACTGTGGTGATTGGGAGTGGGATGTCGATTTCTCATATCTAGATGTTGATTTCTACTAGGTAGTGATTACGAGAAAACTTGTAAACTGAGACTATTTAGGCTTTGAACTAGTATTGCTGATAGTGAATTTCCTTCCTGGCTTGGTAGCCCCAAGATTAGGTGTTGTTGCACTGAGCTGTGCAGGTTAGAAGTGGAGAGTGGCTGGGACTGCATAGTTTTTGTACTGGTTTTTGCCCAACTGGTATAGCGCGCTCATCGCGCTTAGCGCGCCCTGCTACTTTTGTCCAGTGAATTCTTTTTAATGGTTCACTTGGCTAGCCTTTTTCCCACTTACACCAAGGCTTTATAGTATAGTATTTTATAGTTTTATTTTTAATTCTTTTGTATGTGTTTAGACACAAATTTTGGCCCGATTACTTGGAGTCGCATTTGGTAATTCTCCAATTTTGATTGATTCAACATGCTGATAACACGAAAACGTATCGTATATTTAGCTTAATTTACATGCATTATTATTCTATTTTATTTCGATTTTATTATTTTATTTTGTATTATGCCGGTATTTCTATTTGTTTTCAGGAATTTATTTAATCGGAGCTCGCAAAAGAAATAGTCGGAAAAAGGACTTAAAATGGAGAAGAATTGCTTAAAAGAACATTTAAATAAGGAGGTGCAAATAACAAGAAGAACCAGGCTCAAACACACGCAAGCCCAATATGCGCAAGAGTGAGTGGCACGTGACGGAAGGCACCCTGAGGCACCTGCCGGTCGGCACCAACCCCCCTACGTCGTCCGGCACCCCCTTGAATAATAGTGTGTGACGTTAGTCACACACCCAGGCCCAGAAGACGCAACTTTCCAACTCTCCGCCATTTTCTCCTCCGAAAGAACAGCAACAGCTACGGAACGTGATCAAACCCAAGAATCTGCAACTCTATAAATACCCCTCAAGAATCATTGAGAGGGAAACGCAATTTTTACCCTACTGCCGTCAATTAGTTCTTCTGCAATTTCCAGATTATGTTCTTATTTCCTCCCCGCTTCCGGCAATAGATTTCCACACCGGAAACTCTATTGCGATTTAGTTTTCTTTGTCAGCCTCAGATTTAGTTTTAGTTTTAGCGTCGAATTCAATTTTCAAAACTCAATTTCAGTCCCGGATTCAAGAACCAGTGCTGCTCTGTTTCAAATTCAGTTTTCTATATTAATTCATGTTCATTTAATTGCTTTAAATTATTACTGTCTGTTTATGTTAGTTAATAGAATTATGTCCGGATTAATTTTTACCTGCTATATCTATCCTGTTCCGTTTATTAAAACAATGTCCGTCTAAATACCTTTTATCGGTATGTAAGGTCACATAACCGAGGGAATCGAGTAACACTGTCGATGTAGTTTATTAATTGAATTTATTTGTCTAGATAATATTTCTAAACGCTTAATTAAACTGTTTTGTAACGAGAGTTAAAAACAATAGAAGTTAGGATCAATAAAAACGAGAGTTTGAGATTTTAACTGGACCTTAGAAATTAGGCATTAACCTTAAATACAGCGAGAGCGCTTTAAGGGTAATTAGTTTTCATTGGTTTTCAAAAATCACTTTGAACTTTAATTGATACAGCGAGAGCGCTCACTTAGGTTTAATAGTGAAATCATAATCAATAAACACGAGAGTGTGAGAGGAGGGTTTTTAAACTAATGATTTCTACAGAAAAGTGATTTTAAAATTACGATCCGCATCGATGGCTTACTAGATCCCCGAAGTCCGACCATTGCATACCGATATTATTATCCTAGATTTAATTTAATAATATTTCTTTTTAATTCCCGTCTGATCAATAATCAATTGAATATTAGCCTTAGATTTACGTAGTAACGATTAACTACATTAGGTCGATTCTTAGTCCCTGTGGGTTCGATATCTTTTAAAACTACGCGATAGACTGTGCACTTGCAGTCATAATCATAGACATATTCCATTGTCGCGATCAAGTTTTTGGCGCCGTTGCCGGGGGCCAATTTAGTCAATTTCGTAACTCCGTTGTTACACCGTATAGACTAAGGCATTAAAGAAAAAAAATAAAAATAAAAATAAAAAAAATAAAAAATAAAAAAATATATCTTATAATCCTAGGTATATGTATCACCCAAACTTTTTCTACAACTCCCATTCCCAATATCTCGAGGAACCCCACCCAAATTTCCCTTATGATTACCATTCCCAGTATCTCAAGGAATCACAAGAACCCCATGAATCCGACCTCGAAATATTATTGGGGAATTTCAACGCGTCACTACCTGATTCCCACCCAAGCTACCTCTTCAACCACCAATCCCAACATTTCGAGGAGTCTGAAGAATCCCACAATTCCAATTTCGAAACATTCATTGAGGATTTCAATTCAACACTAACTTATCCTCAACCGAATTTCCTCTATGATCACCACAACCAATATTTTGATGAGTCACCTGAATCCCATAAATCCGACCTTGAAATATTAATGGAGAATTTTATTGAAACGCAAACTCTTGCTAGGCTAGAATCTACGATGACGGAGTGCTTTGTGGAAACACAAAACGCGACGCTAACCCATTTTGAATAACCGCAAGAATCCCATAATTTCAAATTCGAAGCATCAATGGAGGATTCCGATGAGGCGCTAACTCACTCTAGCTTAGAATCTATGATGGAGCACTTTGTAGAGACCCAAACTGTCCAAAATGAAGATCTTAGAAAACAAAGTCTTCAAATTAATGAATCCCTTAGGCAACTGACAACTGTGGTTGAGTCTCTAGCGACTCACAACGAGGCCGTGGCGAGTCAAATCTCCTTGCTTGAACAAAAACATCTAGGACCCTTCCTTGAGGAGCATGTGGATATTGCAACAATCAGTAGTGAACAACAAAGTGAAAATCCTAAGGAGAGTCATTATGAGTTTGAGGAGAGTGATGAAGAGTTTGACGAAAGTAATATCGAGATTGAGGAGAGTTCCGGTGAGAAAAGAGTAATGACTAAGGAAGATCCACCAACACCATCCAAAAGAGAGGATGTAGAAGAAGTAGAGAAGGAAGCACCTATCGTTGTTCCTCCTCCCTATACCTCACCAATTCCTTTTCTGCAAAGTTTTATGGAAGCTAAGATAAACTATGTGAAGGTATTGGAAAATACCCACACCAATGTATCCTTTTTTGAAGTCTTGCATAAAAAGAGAAAGTTCGAGGACCATGAAACTAGGGATGTCATTATTGTTAAGAGGGGAAGGTTAGCATTTGAGGTGATGGCTGAAATCACTAAGCTCAAACTTGAAAAGCTGATACTTAGGATAGATCCAGAAACACCACCACAAGATCAAAAGAATGAACCACCCCATAGAAGAAAGAAAAGAAAAGGTGAGGGATATGTGAGATGGCTCGATAAGTGGCCATGGAAACCGACGATTACTAAAAGTTCAACCAAGGAGTTATTCTCGAGAGAACCACCATGAGTGCTTGCACTCTTAAGCCGTCGAGCTATCGACGTTAAATAAAGCGCTGCGTGGGAGGCAACCCACGAGCTTTCAATTTAATGTTTTCCATTTATTGTTTGAATTTGCAGAAAATAAAAGTATGGATCGCTTGTCACTTCTCAACCCTATCTAGGCGAAAAATCTATAGATGATCATCTTAAAACTGAGCCGGTCTCCACGCACATTCCTACGAGTGTTCCTGCTAGTGGTGACACAATTGATGAGGATGATTGGAGAAGGTATTTCCCCTGGACGCGGAGCAGATTTGGTCGTGATAGCCCGCCAGTAGCATCCATTCAGGTTCTGTCTTTCCTTTTCCACCTTTTATCAAAACATTGAGGACAATGTTTGGTTTAAGTGTGGGGGAGTAGCTTTACCGCTTTCATTTATTGCTTTATTTACTGTCTTCTAGTTGTGTTGTCGAGTCTCTATACGTGATTTTTTGTTGCTATTGAATTTCCCCGAAATTTTAAAATTTTAACCACCAACAAATATTTTCTTTTTTGACGCATGGCGCACACACTCTGAAAGTATAGAGGTTGTCACACTTTAGGCTTTGTTAGAAAGACTTGGAGATATTTCAACAACATCGATACTGTTCTGACACCCTAAACCCCTTAATTATGTGATATAAATTTGAGTACCCATTATGCCGAGACCTTTAGCTCAAGTTTTCAAAGTAGCTCTTAAGTAGTTTATATTAGCAGTCGACACCATCTTAAGCACAAACTACGTAGGGAGTCGATGAATATAAGTGAATGATCCTGTTTTTAATAAATAAATGATTTAATTGAAAAATAACCTTCTAAGTTAGGTGACCCTCACCCGGTCATTTAGCCCAACGGTTGTTAAGCCTATAAGGATTTAATAATAAGCACCAATTGTTGGTTGGCCCAGAGGTCACTGGTACTGGACTTGGTAGGGCGGACTATGGTCCGATCCCCCACCCGCAGTTAGGAAAAATGGGGCTGCACCACTTAAAAACTAGAACCCCTTGCTAAAGAAAAGAAAAAGGATCATAGTCGCTAACCGATTTCCCTACTATGTGCGTGTACGGATAACAGGCTTAATGTGATTTGTAACACCCCGTTAATTCTTATTTATTAATTTAATTAAGTTTTTAATTAAATTATTGGAATTAATATTTTATTGGGAATTATTTGGAAAATGATGAAATATTGGTTATTGGGCTTAGTGTGGTAGTTAGCAAAAGGTGGGTGTTAACTATGTAAGCCTATTAAGACAATTTCTATTTTTTTTCATAAAAATAAAGGAAATTGGGAAAAGAGAAGGTTAGAGGAAAAAGGGCAGAAGTCTGAGGAACAGAGAAGTACTTGAAAAGGAGAAGAGCCAAAGAGGAAGAGAACCTTCGAAGATTCGACTCTAAGGTAAGGGGGATTCTTCGGGTTAGTAATCCTTATGTGATTGTGGGTAGTAGAATTGATTAGGATTGTCGTTTAATTCAATAGAACGTGTCGGGTTTGGGAATTTTGTTAGGTTTTGATGAATCTTCATAATTTGGCATGATTTTGATAATAACAATGATATATGTTGTTAATAGATGTTTAAAACTTGTTTGAAATGTGTTATAATGTGTAATTTGGTGATGTTTGTGTGTAATATTCGTGTGTGGCCGAATTGGTGGAATGGGGTAAAGCATATTGCTGTCAAACTATGAATTTTTGTTGTGCAGGTACGTAGGAACCGGATCCTGTGTGGGAGGAACCGGTTTCCCCTTATAAAAACAGAGGCGTGAGAATTCTGGGTTGCTGGGAACCGGTTCCCAGATAGGGACAACCCGGTTCCCCATAGTAAAAATCAGAGATGAGTTTTGGGAAGCAGTCAGGAACCGGTTCCCGTGTGGGAGGAACCGGGTTCTACTGTGTGTTTTTAGAAAATTGTTTTTACTTTAAAAACCCATAACTTTTGATTCGAGTGTCTGATTTAAGTGCCGTTTGGGGCATTGCGAAGCTGAGTTAATGGACTATATGATGAATAGGTGATATGGATGTAAAGTTCGAGTTTTATATCGTGTTTATATTATTTATTGGGTGATGTCTTACATGTATGCATGTGATATATTTGTATGAATGCTAAAACATATGCATGCTTATTGGTGATGAATTTGTGACTGATAATGAGACGATGTATTACATCGGTTGGGTGATGTTGTAAGCATGTTATACGTGGCATTCATTCGCATACATTTTGGTGATGGATCCCGGTGATGAAAGTGGATCAAAATGGTGGGCATAATTCCCATTGTGAGGAATTTGTGCTGGTTGGACTGTATCTTGGTGATGAAAAAGATCAGTTGGATGGGTTTAGCCCATGTATGGTACCACATGCATAGTGTCAGTCCATTCATTGCATTATAGCCTGATATATCTGAATGTTTGTGCGATGTGATAGGTGATACTTATGCATTGATGCTTGCTTGTTGTAATAATTTCGAATACATGTATGGTTGAGTGGATGATAATTGCTATGAAATTTTATTGCTTATGACTGCATAATGCTCATTAATTCGAATGAAACTCACCCTTACTTTGATGATTTCAGATTAAGGAGTAGCGACATCTCGATTGGGTGAGGATAGCTCGTAGGCTAGTCCGTAGTTCGTGTCGAGTCATGCTCTGATTGTAACACTGGGATCGATAGTCTTAGAGTTACTTGTGATACACTGTTTTGCTATTATTGGTTTATGTACTGTTGATTTTATTGGAGATGTTTTATAACGTTGTTAAATGAGTTTTCGCTGTGCTGAACATATGTTTTGATATTTTGGATTATTCATAATAAAGCATGACAAACGACTTGGAGTTTCTTTATTAGATTAATTGTAACATCCTTGCTGTATGATTTACTCTGAGTATTATTGTATTCTTCGCGGGGGTTTTAGAAGGGTGTTACATGATTGCGCCTGAATGAAAAGAGTGAAAGAAAAACGAGAGATATAGGTTGAGTTATAATGGCATGATTCAGATTGGTTTGTATAAGGAGGGAGTTTTTGAACATTGTGTCGTTACGGTGTCCTTGGTTTTGAATATCTAGTACCTATCGATCTAACATTAGCCTAGCATCCACGTATGACTAAGAGTCGTGTCGTGCCTTTGTTTCAAAAACCATGCTTAATCATTTTCTTTTACTGTGTTGGTTGATTGCTTGAGGACAAGCAATGGTTTAAGTGTGGGGGTGTTGATAACACGTAAATGTGTCATATATTTGATTCGATTTACATAAATTATATCTTTATTTTCATTTAATTTTGTTGCTTTATATTAATATTATGCCGGTATTCTATTGTATTTTCAGGATTTAATGTTTACAAGCTCATGTGAGAAAAGGAAGAAAAAGAAGTAGAAATGAAGTAAAAATAGAACAAAATATAAAAGAAAAGGGAGGAGGTGAAGGAATGAAGAGGAAAAGGAACAAGGCCTAAAGCGTGACCAAGGCCCAAAGCGCAGGAATGACCAGTTGTAGCTTCCTGCCGGTCGTCACCAGCCCCTTCCTGCCGGTCAGCATACCTCCAAATTGTGTGACCCACGTCACACATTCTGTTACCCTCGTCACAGCTAGAACTCAGCACCACGTATAATTTTCCTGCGAAGTTTTCTCCAAAGTCCATCACTAATTCTTCCTATATTTTCTCAAGCCCAGTCTCCCGGATTACTCTCTCCAGATTCCTACAATTTCTCAACCTAAGCTTGGATACCATGAGTATAAATAATGATCATTTAGAAGCAAAGGAGGCTACGCCGTTTTTCTCTTCTTCGTCCATTTTTCTTCCTTGTTTAGTTTTTAGGCAGATTTTCTACCTTGTAAAAGTGGTAGTTTCTCACATCGAGGAACTACCACACTATTAAATTTAGTTTCTGTTTCCTTTCATTACGCGAAGATTATTTCAGAAGTTAATTCCAGTTTCTTTTATTTCATCATTTACAAGTTTCATTTTATGCTTTCTTATTATTTTCATTTACCGTCGTTAATTTAATCGCCATGTTCTTCTTAATTTCAATCCACTTGTTTAATTTGTTTACGCTTAATTCCATGTCCGGCTAAATTGTTTTGAGTCCGGTGTGTGAGGATCGTCGTCTCTGACGGGACTCGGTAATTATTTTATTAGCTTAAATTATTATTATTAAATTCTGTTTTGGCTTTAGTTTTTATTCTTAATTTAGGAAACCTTGTCACGAGAGTGAGAGGTTACTTACCACGATTTCGTCACGAGAGTGAGAAATCTATTAAGGTTCGAACCGGCACTACGAGAGCGTGGGGATCGAACCAGATAGTAAAAACTAGGCATTAATCTTGAACACAACGAGAGCGCTTTAGGATTAATTAGGACTTGTTTGGTTTTCAAAACGCGTTCTTTGATTTAAGTTGGCGAGCGAGAGCAGAATCCTACGGTTAAGGAGCGTGACTTTATTCAAGACCACGAGAGTGTGAGGTTTAGTCTTTATGCTAATATTTTCTACTAAATATGTTTTTAACAATTTTAATAAGCCAATGAATTACAGATTTCCCGAAGTACGCGGAATCACATTCCGGTCTCTCTTCTCCTATATTTATCTTAATCTTAGTTTTATTTCAGTTTCAGTTCTTAGGTTCCCCTTTTATCAAATATTCATTAGCCTTAGCTTTACAAAGCAACAATAGATTACAGTAGGTTGACATTGGTCTCTGTGGTTCGACAATCTTTTATCCTTTAACTACTTCTATCCTTCCACTATTATCCTTGGATAACTTCCATGTGAGAATGCCCATGCAACTAATCACCGCACAATGTATTTTATTCTTCCAAAAATAAACTGCTTTATTTTGTAAAGCCTTTTTATTTTCAAAAATTTACATTTCAAATGTACAACCATTGCCATAAATAACTTCCATGAATTTATATTTTTCCTGTAAAAACAAACTCACGAGTCATGATCACAAAAACTTCCATTTCACTTACTCACCGAACACACCAGTTTGCGAAGTTGTTGAAGGGGACGAGAAAGGACTTCAAATAAAGAGAATACAAACAATAGTTATTGAAGTAACTGATTCTGTGATGAAGATTCAAAACTTTTCTATCTAATTTGGTTCTTTCGGATAGAGGCGAAATTTGGAAGGAGAGAGTGGCTGACTTAGTGGGGAAGGACTCACTATGACTCTATTATCTGCCTTGTACAAAGCCCAAGGTTGTGGCTATTCTTGATGGGGAAAGATCTACCAGTTTGGGATATTTTGACTCAAAGGGGAATATCTGCCTTGTACAAAGCCCAAGGTTGAGGCTAACTCTACGGAGGGTTACTCTGTTGTGCAGATATTTGAAGGTTGACCCTACTGAGGAATTTGCTTTTATTAAGTAGGGATTGATGAATGAAAGACCCAGGTTTGAAGGTTGACTTTTTTGGGGAATTTGTTTGATTGAGACTGACCATAGGTTGACTCTACCGGGGAGTTTTGAAGGTTTGAAAGAAAGATGATGGAAGCTAACCCTTTACAGGGAATTTGGATTTGAAGGAATGATTTTGGAAGCTAACCCTTTCCATGGAATTTGAATTTAAAGGAATTGATTGGAAGCTGACCCTTTCTAGGGAATTTTGGATTTGAAGGAGTGGGTTTGGAGGCTAACCCTTTCCAGGGTTTTTATAAAATGAAGGATTGATTTATACTTCTAGTTTTAAGCCCAAGATTGAGGCTGACATGAATGGGGAAATTCCAGATGTGGAATCTAGACTCTACTAAGGAGAAGACTCACTGGAGATTGAAGATATGGGTGACAGAGACTGTCCATGTCTCTCATTCCAAAAGGTGAACTCAATACTGAGATTGAGACATTCTTGGCTTATTTGAGGTTTGGTTTAAAGAATAGAATAATCTCACCAGGGTAGGCTAAAAGGTGACTAAAGACCAGTTCCTTTGTTTATAAGAAACCTGATGGGTCCTTGTATACAGCTCAAGAGAAAGCTGTGAATATGCTTTTAAGAAGCCCGTGGGTCCTTGTATTGTAAACCCAAGAGGAGGCTAATCGAGGGTCATCGAGGGTCCTTGTTATAGCACCAGAGAAAGCTATGTTGGTTTTGAACTTAGTTTGGCTCTAAGCAAATGGGTAAGATGTTTCACCGCGAATAATTCATCTTGAGGTTTAACTAAGGAATTCTAATTAGGAAAGAGCCTTCACTGGGAAGACATTCTCAATCCAAGACCATAGTCCTATAACATATATATATATATATATATATATATATATATATATATATATATATATATATATATATATATATATATATATATATATATATAGAGAGAGTTTATTTATCCTAAGGTTTTTCTCAGACGGAGTTCTAAACAGTATATACAGTTTATATTTGACACTGATTTAAATGAAAGCTGGTAAATTGAAAGTTGTAAAGCCTAACCTGGATGAAGAGGAGGCCTTTGAAAGATGTATGTACAAAGGGGTTGAGACTTAGACTCGTGGAGAGGCCCATATGTAATTGATTTGAAATTGAAGTTGTTTTCAAAACAAATTGAGAGTTTGATTGAAAACAGTTGAACGTTTATTGAAAACAGTTTTGAAATGTTTTTGTTTTGAAAACAGAAGAAGTGAAGATGGACACTAGGTCACATAGGTATATGAAGAGTTTCACCGGGAATAATGCCCTTCAATACCGAGAAGAAAGTTTTGAAAACAAATGAGAAGTTTTCTTTTTAAAGATGGTTTGAAAACAAACTATGAAAAGAAAAGGTGTTGGGTCTTACACTCTATTAGAGGCCCATTGAAATTGATTTACTATTTATGAAAACAGTTGAAGATGTTTTGCTGGATGTAAGGTTTTTTTGAATTAAAACCTTAATCGCCTGTTTAATCGAGGTTTGAAAATAGTTTTTGAAAATTGACAAAAGTCAACTTAATTAGGGTAAAGACAAAGTCTATACCTAATTAAGACCTAAATGATTAGGGTTTTATCACAAAATATTTACAAAGTGATTAGGTTTTGAAAATTCAATGAAAACATGTATTAAAAGTATTTTATAATACTTAAAAACATACCATTTTAAACCTAATAAAAAAACATCAAAAAAGTAATATTTTTGTGATTTTTTTGATTATTCATAAAATAGATATGATAAATGAGAAGTGTGTGAAAAATCAAGTAAAAATGATTTAATTTGGTTGGTGAATTAATTGTGTGAAGTTTATGAAGAAAATGAAATAAAATAGTGGTAAAAAAGAGGGTTTTGGTCTCGCCAAGGTTTGAACCCACGCCTTTGTGATCACCACCCAAAACCTGGCCAACTGAGCTACGCGCTCAATTTGTATAACATACGCGCGCCTTTGATCATATATGAAAGGACCATTACTTCGTGCATATCCAAATTGGCGCAAAGCTAAGGAGGGATTGTAGGTGATGCCTCCCCTAATGCCAAGGAGTGGCACATTAGGGTACTCCCCACAATGGTCAATAAGAGTGATGTCTTCTTGAAAGAAGTTGTTCCACCGAATATCTGAATGAGACAAAGACATAATCCTGCGAGACCATTGCATCCTTTGCTCGTTTCTCAACACTGATCGGGGATCTTGTGATGTAAACCATCTAGCCAGTAGTGGTACACAACACATAAGAGTTCCTCGCTTTTTCATGGTACGGGTGTGTAGAGAATGTAGAATGTCTCCCAGCAAAGTAGGTACCGGATTGCGGGTTAAGAAAATGTTGATAGCGTGCACACTTATGAATTGGTCGGGATTAGGGAATAAAACCAACCCATAAATCAAAAGAGCCACAACTTCTTCAAAAGCTTGGTAACTCCTATCTTTTAATAGTGATCGAGCCTTTCCCATTAAGAACTTAGCAAGCAAACCCTTGACTCCACTCTTTGTTTCCCAATTAGACTCGATTTCTGACTTCCGTAAATGTAAGGCAGCAGCAATGATTTCAGGCTTTGGGATCTTTTCTAAACCAGTGAAAGGTAATTGATCTCGAACAGGTAACCCAATTAGTTCAGAGAATTCCTCCAAGGTGGGTACTAGCTGGTAATCAGGAAATGTAAAACAATGATGCTCGGGATCAGAGAATTGGAACAAGACTCGTATCATGTCTTCTTCAAATTATGAGGTAACCAAATGGAGTAGGTGACCGTGCCTCTCGGTGGATTGAGCATTTCTGGGAAATTCTGAGATTAAGTCCTTTAGTTCAGACGGTACTGTTGAGATGTTGATCCGGATGTAATTTCTGGTAGCGGGAGCCATTTACCTGCAACAACAGAACAAAGGTAAACTCTTCAATCCTTGAAATGATTAGTGAGAAAATGATATGTTTATGATGCTTATGATGTCATGATGTCAAACATGTGGAAAACACAAACAAATCACACAATAGCCTTAGGTTTAAAGGCTTGCACGAGGCTCATAGGTGATACCCTCCCCACTGAAGTTGAGTTGGTTTAAACCTGTCTTAAAATGGTATTCGGGTTCTATGATCCTTGGAGACAACATCTCAATACGGCACTCGGACGACCGATCAAAACATTCCTCGAGGATAACCAACTTTGATCAATTTCAAAGCCAATCACTTAATAGGCCACAAGTCTAGTTCAACTAAAGGTTCTAAGGCAAATTATTGCTTGATGACATTTCGGAAGCCTAACATACTCCTTGATCATTTTCAAGGGATATCAGTACAGACCAAAGTGTCGCACTAACGGTGACTACCAGATTAACCATATCGGTACATGCCGTACAGTTTCTTTGGTCTATTGTCACATACTTAAGGTATCTCGAGATTCGGGCTAGAATCTTTCACACAAGTAAATTCAATACCCAAACAAACCTTTGAAAAATAAAGCAAAAAAGACAAACAATTGAAAACATCGAAGTGATCTAAACTCTAAGGTAACCCCCTTAAAAACATTTTGTTTTTGAAATCCCCAGCAGAGTCGCCAGTTCTGTAATCCTCGGTTTTTTTGTGGGATGCGAACTGACTCTTCTTTTATTTTTTGAGTTGTGAAAATCAGAGAGTCGCCACCGGCTTTTATTTTATCCAATTAAGGAAAGGTTTATAAAAGAAACAGAAAAAGACCTTAAAGAGATTTTGGGTTCGGGGGTAGGTTATACAAAGGGAAGGTGTTAGCACCCTTTGTATCCATGGTTATCCATGGGCTCTTAATTGCTTAGCTCACTTGTTTGAATTGTTTGTTTTGCTTTGAAATGCTTGTATGTGGTTTTAAATATTTTGTAAAGAGTTAACTTTGTAATGATCCTTGTGCGGATATATACAAAGTTTTTATCTTTCGAAAGATATTTTGATGGTTTGAAAAAAAGATTTTTAACTTCGTAATGATCCTTGTTTGGATATATATAAAGTGTAGTCTTTTTTGAAAGTTTGTTTTGAAAAAAACAGTGACGTGTAAGAACTTTTGTTGTTTTTGATTGAGCAAGCAATTAGGAGGTATACCCTAAGTTCATAAGGTTCTTTCCCATTTCTTTTAGAAAATTTTCTTTGACTGGATACAGAAAGAAATTTGAATTGTATTTGAACAGTAGAATTGATTTTTGAAAAGAGTAACAGAGGGATTACCCTAAGAGGTGCAAGTGTGATTGTGTTTTGTTTTCAGATATATTATCTTTGAGATTAGTGATCTAGCGCTTCAATTTTTAGTCTTGACATACACGCAGTTTTATATGTACAGAAATTAAAGTGCAGGAATGTAAAATGCGGAAAGTAAATCTACGCTATTACATCGATTGTGCGAGAAATGTAAACTACGCTATTTCCATGAATTTGACAACCTATACACTTATCTATGAATTTAAATTGTAATAAGATAAAGGGAAAATATTTTTGGATTTTTGGATGATTGATTTTAATTAAAATTAATGCATAATTAATTTAATTAAAAGGTCAAAAATTTAGAAATAAAATTTAAACCTAAAAAATTAAGTCTAAGATATGTCCAAATTGTTTGTTAATTAATTTTAAAATAAAATTAACTTTTTGTGATTTTTTGAAATTGTTTTTGAGATTATTAAGTTAATTAACACATAATTATACAAATAATTATACACATAAATTAAACTTAAAGAGAAAATTATTCCAAATATGTACAAAATTAGTTTATAATATATAAACTTAATTTAATAAAAAGAAAATATTTTTTTTTGATTTTTTTTGATAGGTTAAAAATAGTTAAAATGGAAATATATGAATATATATTGATTAATTAAACAAAATATTTTAATTATAAGGGAAAATAAAATATTTTTATGTCAAAAATTTAATTGCCATTTTATCAAATTAATGGTAAAAAGAAAATATTTTTTTGGGTTTTATGATTGGTTGTTTTTAAATTAAATGCAAAAACTAAAATGATTTAATTAAATTAAACAGGGGGTGTATTTAGCAGTTTGAAGATGAACTGATTTTAGTTCAAAAATGCATATGGGCCAGAAACCAGGGGTGTGAATAACAATACGCACAGGCCCAGTCTGATTTAGTTTTTTATATTTTTTGAAGTCTTTGCGTGGGACCTAGTGGCAACGCACGAACCAATCACCAGCGGAGAGAGACTTGGACTTGGTTGACTGACGAATCAGAAGGCTCCATCACGCCACGCAAGCCAGCCAGCAAACTTGGAGATCGTTGACCGCCGGAACAGTGAGTTCCGGTCTTCTTCTCCGGCTAGGGCATCTCTCCACCTGTAAAAATAGGTCAAATAAATACCAAAGGAGGACCCTACCCCCCTAAATCGAGGTCTTGGAATCCATTGGTGGTGTTAGTTTGTCTTGAAACGGCCTGGTTCAGGAGATTCGAAGAAGAATTTGAACACACGGTTAGCAATGGCAACCTATGTTCTGGACGTTAGAGCTCTCATGCTAGGGTTCAAACCTGACCTAATGATCATTATAAACTCAACCATAACCGTTAGACATGATAACAATGCATAAATGAAGAGTTTGAATTCAATGAAAATTTACCAAACCGGAGAGTGATGGAACTCGAGTTTCAGGTCCTTATGAACTTGGCTATTGATCCAAACTTACTTAAACAAGTCCCAGGAGATGATTTATGGACTTGGTTTGCTTTGAAACTAGCTGCAAAATCAAACACGAAAATTAAAGTTTCTTGTGATTTTTTTTAGTTTAAGGGTGTATTTCTGGGCTATGATCTCGTGTGTCCTTTGTTGCTGAAGTGTTCATGTCATTTATAAGCAATATGAGTGCTGAAATCTTAAGCTAACAAGCTCTTGAGTGTCTTTGAACTTTTGATTTTTTTAATAATAAAAACTTTGAAAATCTTGGCCATGGCTTCAATTTTCTTCACCCCTCTTGCCATAGGTCTTCTGTACCTCTATGCTGCAGAGTTTGGATCAAACTTGGTGGCTCATGCTAAGGACAAAGCATTGAATCATTATCTTGAACCATTTATTTTTTAATTTAACTTTAAATGAAATAAAATTAAACTAAAAAAGAAATAAAAATGTCATGGGCCTAATGTTGGTTGTGGGAGACCTTTAACATCATTAGAATCATGTTTGGATCATGAATGCTTGGCCTCTTTTGGAAAAAAACAATTTTGATCAATGCTAGTTTCATGCATTTTCCCAAAAAATAACCAACTTCAACAAGGCATAACTCCCTCAATTTTGATCATATGAAGGAGTTCTTGTACTTTTTAGAAACCTCAAGATGTCCTCTACAAGATACTTTGGAAGCTTTTTCGCATTTGGAGAAGTTATCTTGATGTTATGGGCTTTGACAAAAAACCACTTTTTGTTGACTTTGAAAATGACCTGTAATGTCTTGGCTCATATCTTCCAAATGGTAAACCCAATGACCATGGGACCAATTTCATTTGAAAGATAATTGAATTTCCTTCAAAATAAGCTTTGGTTGGAATTTTTTGGATGAACGAGGAGGGAGTTATGGCCGGTCAAAGTTCAGTTGACTTTTTAGGAGAAAACCCTAATTTTGAAACTTAGAGTTTTGTCGATTTCTGAACTTTTCTTGATGAATTATGATCAACCATTGATCAAATGATAAATCTTTTGACAAAAAATTTCATTTTTTGACTGTCTGTTGACTTTTCGGTCAAACTGGTCGTCTGTTGACTGTTTGAGCTGTTGACTGTGCGTCCGAGCGAATCAAAGTTTGAAAATTTGTCTGGTGGTACTTTGAGACATATGGAGATCCATGAAATCCATTTGAGGTCTCAAAAAACTTGTTCTCCTGAAAAAAACAAAAACCCTAGTTAGGGACTGTTTGTGTAGACAATTAAGCGTACCTGATTTTTGTGCAGTGTTGAGTCTCTGCTGATCATGTGATTATCAGAAGACTTCTAGAACAAAAAATCTTGGAATTTTGAAATGCAAAAGATTGACTTGACTGATGGTACAAACACGGAGAATCGTGCTGTCAGCGGGTTTGACTGTTAACTGGCAGTACAGTCTGAATCCCTGGACTCTGCGCCTGCAAAATTTGATTTTGTACCAATTGCGTCAGTATTATTTATCTGAAAATAAATCTCAAATAAACAGCGTGTGAAGTGATAAACAGTATTTGGCGTTTGTGTAAGAATGAATTTAACAGCGAACCAAAATACCGTATAAAAATATTCTAAAAACTGAGTATTCATAAAATCAGGATATTTATGAAATAAAATCGAAGATTATATAAAACTCTAAATTTTTAGACAGAGGTCTGTTGTCTTCTCCTTGAAAAAAGATGCGGGCAAATTTTGGGGTATAACACGCCCCCAGTTAAATATATTTGAAACTTCCCTCTGAGAATTCAAAAATGGCGCCACTCACCATCTTCATCTTCAACCTCAAGCTCCACCATTTTTGAATTTCTGAACTTGCTCATTTCTCAACCAAATTGGATGATGTAAACATGAATTTCGTTCTAAATTTCCTTACTAATCCAGATATGTAACTAATATTAATTTATATTAACTACAACTATCTAATTCTTCAGAAAACATGAAGAACACATAAACCCTAATTTTAAAATTAAATGATGATGAAGATGAATAAATTAATGATGATAGAGGGTTTTTGATCCTCTGATGATACTTAGCAAACTGGTATCGAGATATATTACAAAGAGTACTTGAATAAGAGTGTTAGAGTTTGAAAAAATACCTCTAAAAATGGAGGTCGATGACTATGGTGAAGGACTCTCAGCAATGAATGGATGATCGCCAAAGCTTCCTGGGACCTTGTTGATGCTATCTGGGCACTTGAATTGCTTTGAAGATCCCTGAATCAGTCTGCTCGACCCCTCTTGCTTGAGCTTCAAGTGAAATGGAGGATGGTGATTCTGCACTTACAGATGGGCTGCGACCATCTGGATAGCTTCACTACCCTCTAAGGAACGTGTTGATGTGCTTAGATTTGTTTGACACCCTCTGAATTGTTCTACAGACCTCCAACTACTTAAGCTCCAAATTGAAAGTGGCTATGGTGTTTCTCCACTTCCAGAAGTGTTCCAGGTGCTTGGATCACTTCTAATGAACCTCTTTGAGATGTTAGAAGGTTCACTTTCAAAAGAAAAGCTCTGGTTTGAAGAACTCGATTCTTCTTGTCAAAGAACTTTTGAAAACCATAAGCATGAGGGAAAGAAGGAGAAAGCAATAATTTGATGTTGCTTTGGTGTGTTGAATACTGAGGATGACACTTCTATTTATAGGCAAAGAGCTCGGTGCAATTGAAGAGAGTGAGCTTGCTTAGTAAAGTCACTTTGGTTTCTTGGTCATGAAGAAATTTCAAAAATATCCAAAATGCATTGATGGGAATTTGATTCCTCTTGATCACAAGCCCTAGCCCTCGATTTAATCTGGTCTTTAGGGATCATTTCTGATGCAGAGAAGCCTTTAATTGGCTTAGGAGAAGATTCTTTGGTGATTCATCAAGATTCCAAATTTGTAATGATTACTTAGTCACATGGCATTGAAATTTTTGCAACTTGGCCAAAAATGATGAAATAGTGCATTTGATTTCTTTCAAACTCTTCTGATATCTCATGGATGAGGATGCATCAATTGGTAGATACATTGACACAAAATTTTCAAAATCCAAATTTGGACATGACCTATAATTTCACTTCAAATGCCCTACTTTGATCAATCATATCTCTTAGCTCATGATGAATTTGAAGATGGTTGAACACAATTTGGAAAGCCCTTGATATGTACTTTGATTCATTAGTTTGGTCCTTGTCCAAAATCTTTAAGGAAATTTATGAAAAAGACCCATAAAGTTTGAAGAAAACTAGGGTTTCTTCACTAACTTCATAGATGCAGCAACTTTAAAGCTCCATATCTCTTCAATGGTTGATTTTTAGCCAAAAAATCATATCTGACAAAGTTGTTCATTGGACCAAAATCTACAACTTTGATGTTGGAAGTTTTTTTCAGTTTGTACTTGAAATTTTGAGATTATCCCTTCCAAAGTTTTGAAAAAAGAGACCTTTAAACACTTCGAAGTGAAAGTTTTTATTCTTGATTGATTTTCTTGATTTTTCTTGGTAAAATGACTTCAATAACCATATGTTGATGATATTGATCCTTAAAAGTCATGGTTTGGTCCAAAACCCTAAAAGTCAAAGGTGATCTTGTACATTTGACTTTTTCCAAATGAAGTGAAATCTTGGACTTTTGTGATGAATCAAGCTCTCTTCCTCAAATGAATGATATGAATGGAACATATTGAGGTAATAGAAGTTATTGAGCCATGTTTTGAGTTGTGGAACCATGTCCTGATTAAAAGTCAACTGCCTAGGTGAATTAGGTTAAAAACCCTAATTGTAGGCCAGATGAAATTGATGACTGTGGATCTTGAATTGAAGTACAATTCCCATTGGATATTGACATAGGGATCATTTGAATATGATTAAACACTTTGAGTGATCCCCTGGAGCTTTTTAGGGTTTCCCAGATGTGGGCCCTGATTTTAGTCTTTGATGGGCTCAAAACCCTAGTTTGGTGACCTGAGCAAACCTGAGTCTTGATGACTGGTGTCTGATTAACATAGGTGGATGAATGAATCATTTTGAGTCCTATGATTGTATTAGAGGTCATTTTCTTATTGATTGATCCTTTGTCTGAGCTTCTTTGTTCTTGAACACCCTCGACTGAGTACTAGGTAAACAAGGGACTGCTCTGGGTCTCTGAGTTGATGAAATGTCTGGAGATGTGACATCTCAGGGGGGGGTCAAAATTAGGGTATTACAGTGCTTATAAGTTTTGTGTTTGGTTTGACAACTTGTGATGAAGAAGAAAGTTGGATTAGAATCGTATTATTTGAAACTTTGTGGAAGTAATTACTCCTTTAGGTTTAGTCAATTTTTGTTTCGATTAGCTTTAGGACTTATCCCTTGTTTGTTAACCGAGCCACATTACAACCTTGAAAGCCCTTGGGATTCGTGTCGTTGCATTTTCAATACTATTTTTGGATGAGTGCATAATTTTATCTATTGTTTGCAAGATTGTTGGGTGTGTGTCAAAGTCCTCACCTTACGGTGTTTTTCATCTACCGATGAGTTTTTGCTAAGCGTGATTCGTGATTGAGCTTGTTTTGTTTAGAATATTTTGTATGATTTTTGTACATAGGATTCATTTCATTTTCATGTTCGTTGTAGGATTGTGGTAAGTTTACTTTGTTTGTGCGTTTTTGTTTGAACCGTGCAATTGTTTCGTTTTGCTAAACTTTGTTGATTCTTGATTCTTTGGAGTTTTTACTTTTGATTCTTTGGGTGTGTAATACGGTGGGAGAACTGACTTTTTGAAATGTTGCAGATAGCAAGAGTCACCACCGACTTTTATTTTATCCAATTAGGAAAGGCTAAAAGAACAGAAAAAGACCTTTTAAAAGACTTTGAGTTCGGGGGGTAAGTTATATAAAGGGAAGGTATAAGCACCCTTTGTATCCATGGTTATCCATGGGCTCTTAATTGCTTAGCTCACTTTGAAATATTTGTTTTGTTTGAAAAGGAGGTGACAAAAGGCAAAGTTTCTTATTCTTGTGTCAGTCCTCAAGAATATTTTTGAAAGTTTGATTTGAAAAGAGTTTTTTGATGAGCAAGCAGTTAAGAGATACCTATCCCAGAGTTAAATTTTTCTGTTCTTTAAGACTTTTGTTTGAAAGGGCCACCCATACCATAAAGAGGGCAGGTAGTCCTTTCATTGGATTTGAAAAGGGTCATTGAGGATTATCGTTCTCCATAAGACTGTCCCTACCATAAAGAGGGCAGGTAGTCTCGGGGAAGGATATAATAGTCATTTAGGGAACAAGTGAGGATACCTTAGCAATCGAAAGGGACTATCATCATTAATCATAGGCAACATCGAGGGGCGAGATCATTTTTGTTTAGGCAACTCCGAAGGGACTTATGATCTTTTTATGATGATAATGAACTGAGGGCAACATTGCTAAGGCATCCTCGTATTCGAGGGACTTGACTATTGTTAAATCGAAAGGCAACATAAGAAAGGTTACCATAAAGGTGTGTGTGTGTGTGTGTGTGTGTGTGTGTGTGTGTGTGTGTGTGTGTCACAATCAGGTGATTCAATTCAGATATATTTATCTTGTAAAATAAGTGATTCTAAGTTCAACTCACGGTGTTCACTCCCTAAATCACTAACCACGCAGTTATATTGTGCAAGAATTAAAATGCGGAAAAGTAAATCCTAAGCTATTACAAGGCTTCGGGTGGGGGATTACATAGCCAACAAACCCGTGAATGCAGAAAAGAAAAGGCAGAAATTAAAAGGCAAAAAAATAAACCTAAACTATTACAAGGATTTGGGGCAGATACATTATAGTGAAGAAATGAGCGCGAAAATAAAGCCTAATTAACTATTACAAGCCACAAGGGAAAACCACAAAAATAAGACAAGATAAACTCGAATGATTGCAAAGAAAATTAAAAGGGGAAAAATAAAAGTTTTTTTTTTTGAAAGGCAAACCCTGATTTTAAAACAAATAATTTTATAATAAAGAAGGTTAGTAAAAAAAATAAGTTAATGAACGACACCTACCTACGAGTTCTAGGGTACCTGATAACACGATTTTATATCGTATATTTAGCTTGAAATCCGTAGATATTTATAGCATTTTTAGTTTATTATATTGTTTTATTACGATATTATGCGAGTATTTGCTTTGTTTCAGGTTTTACACTCTTATTATGACTATTTGTGAAAAGGAGAGGAAATGGAGCTAAAATGACTACTATTTGTGCCTAAAAGATGAAAAATGGGTGCTGAAGTGAAAAGGAGGTGCAAAAAGGAGACCCAAATGTGCAAAGCCATGACCCAGCCCACGAAGGATCAATTGTGCGTGGCCCAATTCATCCAAGCAAGTGGAGACGCACGTCTCCAACGTTCTTCTGCCACGTCACCAAGAGGAGACGCCCGTCTCCAGCTCTCCCTATATTTTCTCCACTTAAGACGCACGTCTCAAGTCGTGTGCTGAGTCTCCCTAAAGAAGTGGAGACGTGCGTCTCCAAGCCCCAGTCTGAGAAGTTCCTACTTTCACGCATTCCAACTGCAAAGGCTCGCCTATAAATAGAGGCAGCCACTTCACTTCAAACTGTCCGATTTCCTGCTAACGAAGTGCTGCCGAAATTGTTTCGCGATTGCTATTTTTCTTCCTGCTTTCATTTAAACAGTCTTATTTTCTCATATCAATTTCTACACCGGAAATTGTTGTGAACCTTTTATAAATCTAGCCTTACGTTAGATTTATCGTTTTAATTCCTTGTTTTTAATTTCTGTCCGTTTAATTCCGAAGAACGATCCAGCCAACCTGTGGTGGAGGTTCATACTTCAAGATTCAATTGCAAATTTATTTTATTCAGGTTTATTATTTACCGCCTTTATTTATATTATTATTGCATGATATATTATATGCCATTTAACATGCCTTTTATTATAAGCCAAATTAATTTATGCATGCTTAACCGTATTAATATGTCTGGCTAATTAACTAAGATATCGGTATGTAAAGTAAGTTAACTGTGGGATCCGAAATAAATTGGCTTAATTATATTTTATTAAATGTCACTTGTTTTTGGTTTGTATGTCTAATTTAATTAGTAAGTCTTAAAACCAATGGAGCGAAAGTTTGAGGGGTTAAGACGGTCAAAGGTTAAAATCAATAGAGCGAAAGTTTGAGATCTTTAACTGGATAGTAGACATAGGACATTAGTTTTAAGGATGGCGAAAGCGTATTAAAACTAATTAGAACTTATTTATTTTCAAAAAATGTTTTTACACCCGAGCGGGATGGCGAAAGCGTACGTTAGGGATATTAGCATGTTCCGAGTCAACAGAGCGAAAGTTTGAGATTAGGGGATTTAAATAGATAACGACTTCATAAAACAAGCATTTTATTAATTACGTTGTTTCCAAAAAGCTTTTCTAAAATCTAATGGGATGGCGAAAGCGTACATTACGAGTTAGGATAGTAATCTAAATCAACAGAGCGAAAGTTTGAGAGGAGGATTTTTAATCAATTGATTTAATCAAGATTTTTAATCGAATTATGCATTAGCCAATGGAACTTCGGATCACCTTAAGTTAAACGAAATACATACTGATATCCGTCTATTATTATATTTCTTAATATTCACAATCACTTTCCCTTAGGAACAATCAAAATATTAGTAGCCTTAGCTTTACAAAGTAACCTTAGATAACGGTAGATCGATTCATAGTCCCAGTGGATTCGATATCTTTTAAAACTACACGACACGACTGTGCACTTGCAGTCATCATATTAATAGACACGTAAAGTCGCGATCAGTACCTAGGGTTTTGTTTAAAATCGAGGCTAGACGACCCTAAAATTAATTATTGGTTATAAATGTAACACCCTTCTAAACCCCGCGGAAATTAATAGAATAAATCAGAGTAAAAATATAAACACAAGGGTGCCACAGTTATTTAAAATAAATAAACCAATCATGGTCAAGTCATGCTTTAATAGGAAACGATTTACCAAAAACACAATTATGTTTATCACAGCGGAATAAGAAACATCATCAACATAACCAAATGGAAACATAATCCAACACCAAATAAAATAGATAATTCTCATAAATCTCTATAACTATCGTCCCCCAGTGTTACAAGATCAGAGCATGACCGACACGACCCAAAACAACGGATAAACTCTACGAGTCATCCTCACCGAGCACTAATGCCGCTACTCCTCAATCTGAAAAATGTCAACAAGTAAGGGTGAGTCTCATTCTCAATTAATCAATGTTATGCATTCATAAGCAACAAAATATCATAATATATCATTCACCCAAATTGTCATATATTCAGATATTCAATGATCATTCATCAATCACAACAAATACAACAATTACAACAAATACGACACCAAACATAACACTGAAATTCAATTCAATCATGTTATAACAAAGATACATATGACCAACTGACACTATGCATGTGGTACCAATAAACCGTGGAATCAATCCACCTAACCGATCTACGCCTCATCGAGATACGACCCACCGACACAATTTCCGCACAATGGGAAATATGTCCACCAACGATCCAAACATCACCGGGATCCATCATCAAATGCATATGAATGAATGTACACATATACCATACTTAAAAACATCACCGATCCGATGCACCGCATCGTCTCATCATAACTCACCATTTTCATCACCGAATAAGTATGTACACGCTGCACAACCATTCAATTATTCACATATATTTACATCAAATATATCATTCAATCATCACCGTCATATTATCACAACAACCATGATAATAGTCACAACAAATCTATCACCGCATCAACACATTATCACATTCAAAAACATATGCACACAATGTTACATTCAATCATACATGTCCACATATAACATATAATCATCACGTTAATAATAATAACGGTTCATTCCATCATCCCACGAAAACATTGTCATGTTTACACAATTCCACATACACACAATGTATATCACTGAAGCAATTAAATAATATTTTAAAAATAATTCGGGTCACTGCCCATCTCACCAATTCATCATATAAAATATTTAATTTGCTTCACAACGTCCCAAACGGCACCAAGAAAGGATACACGGATCAAAATATACGTTATTTTAAAGTTTTAGAAAAATTCAACACAGCAAAGTTCGCTCAGCGAAGCCCGACAGAAACGAATCCTCCAGACCTCCGCTCAGCGGACCTCTAGCGACGTCCAACAGAAGCGAACTACGTTGGGACCTCCGCTCAGCGGACCTGCGATTTCATCAATTCTCAGGTCTGCGACAGACCTGCGATTTCACACCCTTTTCACCCAAAAACGATTCCAGACATCATATACAGACATACAAACATCGAATTTCTCATCACACATCATTATACATCAAAACAACACATCAATAACCAACAATCTATACAAATTCATCAATTATCCCAAATCATAACATACCTAACAATATCAAATCCCAATATACCCAATCGAATCGAATCATACGTTAATCCCTCCTATTACCCATAATCACATAATAGAAATTAATCGGAAGAGTCCCCCCTTACCTTAGCCAAGAATCCGGACATTTCTCATTCTTCTCCATGAAACCCGTAAGGCTCTTTTCATCACTTTCAGCAAGAATCTCCAATCTTCAAACTCGCTTATCTCCCTCACCAAGAACTTCCATGACACGAATTAATATATCAAATCGAAGGAAATTTCATGTAGAATCTGAATCTTCAAGAATTACCTGATTTAGAGTTACGAGCAGAAAGTTATGACATGATTTGTGAAGGCTGCCAAAGGGTTGCGAAAATAGCTTTTGCCCATGAGTTCTTCTTCTCTCCCTCTTAGGTTTTCTTCCTCTATTTCTCAATTTCCTCTTATTTTCTTGTTTTATTAAAACATGGCATAATTTAGTAATGGGCTCAACATTTAACACCCCCTCATTACTAAATACCTCACTTGGCCCAAAGACCCCTACTCCATAATTCTTCCAATTAGTTCAACGAAAATACCAAATAATTCTAAATAATAATTTAATTTCCGATTAAATTAAAATTAGAAAATATGGGGTGTTACAATAAATCTAATTAATTTTAATTTGACTAATCCTGATTAAATTAACCTTAATTATTCTAAATTAATTCTAAAATTATTTTTCTAAATTAAATCTAACTATTTAATCTATTTTAAATTAATTATTCAATTAAATTATTTACCTAATTATTAACTAATTAAATAAACCAATTAAAATTATTTACTAAATTATTTAATTAAAATAAATTAATTAAAAAACAAATTTATATAAAAAAAGTTTATTATATTAAAAAAAGATTAATTTTTGTTAAAAAAAGTTTTAGTTTTGAAAATAAAATAAAAAAAACAATTTTGAATTAACTAAGTAAAAAAACAAAAAAGGAATAAAAAAAGAAATAATAAAATTTAAAAATTTAAAAACTTAGCGTGAATATTCCTGTGCGGTGAGTCCTGAGAGTCTATCGTGAGGGCGCACGTCCAGAGGCGCTCGATTAATCCAGAAAATGATCCTACGGCCAATACTCGAAACCACCTGATACTCACGCGTGAGCTCAAAGCACCCAATCCAAAAACACACTTAGAAACACGCGCGCCCTTTTTCTTTTGAATTGCGCCAATCATAGCGTGCCACGCAGTCGTCCCCTTCCTTGCGCCCGTCGCCTTAGGTTTTACCCACGGTTTTGCCGTTACAAAAACCTTTACCTACGGTTTTATCCCGTAGCTATATGACCTGCAAATCACAAAACTCAAAATACACAATATAAATTTGCTACGACGCCATGGATCGATTGGAATTAATCCCCTGGATTCAATGGTACCACTTGCTTAGCCTAATTTTGCTTATTTACCAAAACCCAAAATTGAAGCTATGAACCCTAACAATGGTGAATGCGTCGTTTCGCCCCTAAGATTTGATTAAACCAACCAGAAAGCATCGAATCGTTAATACAAACAAGAATACATGATCAAATTCAATTAAAAACATATGAATGTATGGAATCGAGGTTAAAATTAAGGGGACAAACCGAACTCGTATTTTGCGTTTCTGGGCGTATGGAAGACTTGTGAATGTCTGGGATGAATCAAAGAAGCTCAAGGAATGTGTTGGGATGCTTTGAATTGCTTGAATCGTGCTAAAACCTCGACTGCAACTTTACTTTTTCTCACGATTTCCTTGCTCTTGGAATAGGGTTTTCTTTAAGATTTTTCGTCCCTTCTGCACCTGGACTTGTTGTACATATATATGAGAATGGATTAGGGCAACAAAACTTAATTCAATCTTCTTGAATCAATAATTGACAATTTGATTGAAATTTGATTTTTCCTTTCTAAAATTGGCCAAATCTCATTCCATCTCTTTCCAATCTTAATTGTCATGAAATTGATTCAAATATGTGGTATTTTGATGATTGATTCTGATTGGGATAAAAAACAAATCAAATCTTTTGCATTTTTTCCAATTATTTGATTTAAATGAATAAAAATTCAATAAAAATAGAATAAAAATCAAATAATCGTGGGATTGGGCTTGGACACTCTTGATGACCTGAGGAACAAGATTGAATCAAAAAGATTGGGCCCATTTGTAAGAAAACTCATTTTGAGCCATATTTGTTTCACATGTTTCACCCAAATTTGTCCAACTTTGACAAGGCATATCTCCCTCAATTTTTAAGATATGGAAGAGTTCTAGGACTTTTTGGAAATCTCAAGATGTCTCTACAAGCCACTTTGGGAACATTTGTTGCATTTGAGGATTTTATCTTGATGATATTGGCTTGGACAAAAAACAGCTTTTGGTTGACTTTCAAAAAGGACATGTAATGTTTTGGCTCATATCTCCCAAATGAAGCACTTTCGGCCTTGGCTTTAGAGAGACAAAGTTGTATAGAATTTAATTTCATTCAAAATAGGCTTTGGTTGGGAAATTTCTGATTTGCCATGTAAAAGTTATGGCTGGTCAAAGTTCAGTTGACTTTTAGGTCAAAAACCCTAATTTAGAAACTTTGAGTTTTGTTGATTTCCGAACTTTCCTTGATGAATCATGATCAACCCTTGACAAATGATGAATGTTACTTCAGAATAAGGATGTTGACAAAAAATCAGGAATTTTGACTGTATTTTGACCACAGTTGAGTTTTAGGTAAAACTATTTGACTGTTGACTATCTGAGCAATGGACTAAGCAATCTTGAGAACTGAAATTTGAATTTTGCTATAGAGATAGTTTGAAACCTAAGGAGTCATATGAAATCCACTGGAGACCTTGATTTATCCTTTTTCACCAAGAAATTCAAAATCCTAGTTTAGGAGCCTTTGATTAGGAGAGTGTGCACTCAGTTAAGTTTTGAGCTTTTGATACTTGGATGAGTATTGCATGAAAATATGGTGGGCAAATTTTGGGGTATGACAGTTGCCCCTGTTCAATCTTCTTAAACCTGAGGATGTGGATCGACCTGTTTGCCTATTGTATTCTGAAGGTGGAAGAGGATTGAACACTAAAGCACCCAAAAATTTGCGCTTGCTGATGTAGGAACTAGCGCCGGAGATGGGCTTAAAGATGCCATCCGAGTATTGCTTGTACGATAGAATTTCGGGGCGTCTGGGGTTCAAGCTTCCAGAATGTATATCTGGCGTAGAGATTTAGAGTATCTGGGGTTCAGGCTTTCGAAGCGTAACTTGTGTAGGCATTCAGACCATTCGGGGTTTAGGCTTCCGAAACATATCTGGCGTAGATTTCAGAACATCCGGTAGTCAGGCTTCCGGAACATTTCTGGCGTAGATATTCAAACCATTCGGGGTTCAGGCTTCCGAAACATATCTGGCGTAGATTTCAGAACATCTAGTAGTCAGGCTTCCAGAACATTTTTGGCGTAGATATTCAGACCATTCGGGGTTCAGGCTTCCGAAACATATCTGGCGTAGATTTTAGAACATCCGGTAGTCAGGCTTCTGGAACATTTCTGGCGTAGATATTCAGATCATTCGGGGTTCAGGCTTTCAAAATATATCTGGCGTAGATTTCAGAACATCCGGTAGTCAGGCTTCCAGAACATTTCTGGCGTAGATATTCAGACCATTAGGGGTTCAGGCTTCCGAAACATATCTGTCGTAGAATTTAGAACTTTCGGGGTTCAAGCTTTCGGTGTAGATTTTTCAAAGAATCTGGGGTTCGAGCTTCCAGATTGTACGTTTGATAGTGATTGTTTTGATGATATCTGTCTGACCAGTTGGTCGACCTGAAAGGTAAAGTTAGTTCTATGCGATGTCATGATGCATGTATTCTATTGTGGTATGAAATTCTCAAAATAAATGAGGATTTTGTATGTTGCTTATGTATTTGCCATAATATATGATGTATGTGATATGTGACGAGTTTCTCAAAATGAATGAGGAACTTGTATGTTGTGTATGAATATGTTTATGATATATGATGTATGGACATGATTTATGCTATCTCCATATCACTGTGATTTTGCTGTCTGATCTTTGTTTTGAAGGTGCTCAGTTGGGGATTTCTGATCTCTGCTTGGGGATGTCTTCTGGTTCGATGGTCATCTTTTCCTTGGAAGCCTACTTGAGGATTGCTCTGTGGGGATATTTCCATGTTGCTGACTCTGAAGGGGACCCATGAATGGCTTGGACATTATCCAATTGCCTTTCCTGTTTCTTATACACAAATGTATATTTTTGAAAAGCCTTAAATATTAATCATGTTCAAATGCATATGTTCATTCAAACTTGTCATTAGACGTTTACGCATTTCAAAGAGAACAGGAAAAAGGAAAGAAATTGAAATTGATTTGTATTGAAAGGAGGCCAAACTAGGAAAACTAGTACAAAGTAAAAAAAATAAAACAACTATGTGAAAAATGATCCTATTGAGTTTCAATTCTGCTATTGCCATTATGTCTTCGAGCATCTCATCCCTTGCTTGTCGGAGGAAAGTGATTGAATCGATCGGTGCCTTTTGAACTTGACATCGGCAACAAAGCTGAAAGACAATTGGTTTAAATGGGACATAGTCGTACGCTTTAATCCCTAACTTTTTCCTAGGCCACCCTTTCAGGTTTTCAGCCTACCGAGATACCCTTTTTTGCCCAAGCCGCCCTTTCGGGTTTTCGACTTGCCGGGTGTACATTTCTTTTATATATATATATATCCCTAATTTTTTCCCGAACCCTTTCGGTTCGTCGGGATGCCCTTATTTTTGCCTAGGTATGTCAACCTAGCGAGTCTCTTTTATGCGTAGTATTTTTTGACTATGTCCGCATTCACAGGGTGCGGGAAATCTTCACCATCTATAGTAGTAAGTACCATAGCTCCGCCCGAGAATATCTTATTGATTATGAATGGTCCTTCGTATATGGGAGTCCATTTGCCCTTGGGATCACCTTGGGGTAGGATGATTCGCTTTATTACCATGTCACCAACTTGGTATGCCTGGCGCTTGACTTTCTTATTGAATGCCTTGATCATATGCTTCTGATACAATTGCCCATGACAAACAGCCGCAAGCCTTTTCTCGTCAATTATGTTTATCTGGTCCAGTCGGGTCTAAATCCATTCATCTTCGTCCAAGTCTGCGTCCTTCATGATTCTTAAAGAAGGAATCTGAACCTCAATGGGTAATACTACCTCCATACCGTACACCAATGAGAAAGGGGTTGCCCCGGTTGAGGTACATGCCGAAGTGCGGTAACCATGAAGAGCGAATGGTAACATCTCATGCCAATCCTTGTATGTCACTGTGTAATACGGTGGGAGAACTGACTTTTAGAAATGTCGCAGTTAAGCAAGAGTCGCCACCGACTTTTATTTTATCCAATTTAAAGAAAGGCTAAAAGAACAGAAAAAACCTTTTTGAAAGAGATTGAGTTCGGGGGGTAAGTTATACAAAGGGAAGGTTTAAAGCATCCTTTGCATCCATGGTTATCCATGGGCTCTTAATTGCTTAGCTCACTTGTTTGTTTGAAGTTGTTTAAAAAAAATATGTTTTGAATAAGGACTTTAGTTTGTAAATAAGCGTAGCCTTTTTGAATTGATTTGAAAAGGAGGTGTGAAAAGCATTTTGAATTTTAGAGCAAGCAATTAGTAGCAACTACCCTAAGTTTTAAAATTTGTTCTTTTAGCTTTTTAGGGCTATCCATACCATAGGAGGGTAGGAAGTCCTTTTATTGGATGTAAAGGGTCATCGAGGTTATCGTTCGCCACAAGACTGTCCCTACCATAAAGAGGGCAAGTAGTCTAAGGGAATGATATAATAGTCATTTAGGCAACATGTAAAGACTCCTTAGCATTCGAAGGGACGATCATCATTTATCGAGACAACATCGAGGGACGAGATCATATTTATCGTAGGCAACTCGAAGGGACTATGATCTTTATATTGAGGGACTATGATGATTTTATCGAAGGCAACAGACTAAGGAGTCCCTACGCTCGAAGGGACTTGACTATTCTGATCGAAAGACAACAGTGAGAGGAGTTACCCTAGAGGTGGGTGTGTGCAGCAATCACGTGAGTTAGATTCGAGTATTTATCTTGCGTTAGTGAGCTACGTCCAATTACTATTATTCTTGCCACTCCCTATTTTACTAACCACGCAATTAATATCATGCAGAAATTAAAGTGCGGAAAATAAAACCTACGCAATTACAGTTTTTATGGGAGGGGGATTTTACAATAAACACATGTGGGCAGAAAAATAAAATCCTAAATCTATTACAATAAACACCTGCAGAGGAAAAATAATAGAAACCCTAAGCTATTACAAGGCTTTGGGGTAGATACAGAAATTAGGCAAATGAATAAAATAGACATAATAAAAGGCAAACCCCAAATGGGGAACAAGTTTACCATAGTTAATAGAATAAATAAGGCAAGACAAAAAGGCGAATGAAAATAAAAAGGCAAAAAATACAGGGAAATTAAAAGGTTTTTGAAAACAACAGGATGAACCCTCATTTTTAAAATATTTATAATAAAAAGGGTTAGTAAAAACAGTGATTAATAGTCATGATGAAAATAGTTAGCCAAAAATAAAATCAGTGTTTGAAAACCTAAAAATAATTAATTAACCTAAAATTAAATTAATTAGCCTAAAAATAATTATTAGCCTAAAAATAAATTAATTAACCTAAATTAATTATTAGCCTAAAAATAAATTATGTGATAAAATTCTAACCCTAATTCATGAAAATGGACAACATCTACCTATTATATATTTTAGGGTTAATGGTTAAAAAAGAGATTTTACCAAGGTTTTCAATGGCAATGAAGCAAACAAATAAGTGTAAGGAAGAATTGACACCTGATCCCTTTGGCCAAAGGAGGTAACTGCAAAAATAATAATAAGAATATTAGTAATAGTAATAATAATAACACAAGAAAAGAATTGGGGTTTAGAAAATTAAATTATGGACAAAATTACTAATAACTTTGATTTGGCCAAATACCAAAAGGTTTTTGGCCAAATATGAATAACCTTGATTTGGCCAAATACCAAAAGGTTTTTGGCAAAAAAAGCAATTGGGGTACCATCCACTTGGTCAATCCATAGCAAACCTGTTCATAAACCAACGCAATGTTACGGTTAAGAAAACAAATGGAAAAATAGAAAAGTGATTAAAATAAAATCAAAAAAATATAAAAACCTGATTATAAATCAAATAAAATAAGAACAAAAAACTACAAATTTTTTTAGATTTTTTTGAAAATATAAAAATAGAAATTAAATCAAATAAAATAGAAAAAAAAAGAGGAATTTGCGATTTTGAGGGTCGAAATCCCTTAGAATTCTATTCTAAAGGAGTATTGTTCTACGATTTTTTTCTAAACTTCTGGAAAAAAATTCGGAGCAAATCGAAACAGTAGTTTCAGAATTCGACTGATAGGAGAAGTAGGAGAAAATATTTTTTGTGTTTGTGAGAAGAGAGAGAGTCGGAGTAAGGGTTAGAATTGTTAGTCCTATTTATATCATCTTGAATTAGGTTAGAAGAAAAATAATTATAGTAAAACTATGGACCAAATCAAAGCCCAGAAATCAATTTGTTTTAATTTTAATAAAAAATTAAATCAAACTAATTTAATAAGATTGACTTGTTCCCTAAGTTATAAAAAGTGCTAAAAATAGGACAAATAAGATTAAAAACTTCTTTTTTTGGATTTTTTGAATATTTTATGATTTTTGGTGATTTTTTTGACTAAAAATGCATAAAAAGTTAAAATTGCTTATTTAAAAAAATGCCTATTTAATTAATACGAAAATTAAAAATAAAATGATAAAAAAAGATTTTTTGTGATTTTTTAATATAAATGAAAATAAAATTAAAACTATAGTTAGAAACAAATAAAAGAAAAAAGTGTTAGAACTGTGATTCGAACCCGAGACTTTGTACTTGCAAGCCTTATCTCCTTACCAATTGCACTAAATTATTTGTTTGAAATAAAAGCCAATTGAAAGTGTATGAAGCATGGGAAAACATTTTGCTATTTATTAAAATATAAATAATTTAAGAGTAAATTATTATATTTTATAATAGACGTAAAATCGAATATTTATAAAATTCAAGACGTCAATGTGAATGACCTCAAAATTTTATAAAAAATCCAATTTTGAAATTATTTGAATATTTGAATATGGTGGGCAAATTTTGGGGTATGACAGCTGCCCCTGTTCAATCTTCTTAGACCTGAGGATGTAGAATGGTTTGTATGCCAATCGGTATCTGAAGGTAGAAGAGGATTGAACACTAGAATACCAAGAAATTTGCCCTTGATGATGCAGGGACTTTTTCAAAGATGGGCTTAGAGATGCCATCCAGGCAGAATATTGTCGGAGATGGGCTTAAAGATGCCATCCAGGCAGAGTATTGTCGGAGATGGGCTTAAAGATGCCATCCAGGCAGAGTATTGTCGGAGATGGACTTAAAGATGCCTTCCAGGCAGAGACTTGAGGATCAGAATACGTCGTACGTTTGACTGTATCTGAGGGATATATTTAAGAGGAGTCGTATGTTAGATTGAATCCACCGTATTGGTAAGTGCCAAAGTAAGTTGTATGTTAGGCTATACTTTTTAGGATGAGTCGTACGTTAGACTGGGTCTAGTTTGCATTGTTAGATGTTTGGAAAACCGTGCGTTAGGTTGAAGGATGGGTCGTACGTTAGACCGGATCCAATTTGCATTTGATAAATGTCTAGAAAGTCGTGCGTTAGGCTGAAGGATGGGTCGTGTATTAGACTGAATCCAATTGCATCGGTAGATGTCTGGAAAGCCGTGCGTCAGGCTGGAGGATGGGTCGTACGTTAGACCGGATCCTCTGTGTTGATAGTTGTTAGAATACACCGTATATCAGGTTGCATCCTAGGATGAGTCGTACGTTAGACTGAATCCTTTGTATTGAGAAGTACCAGAATGAGCCGTACGTTAGGCTACATCTGGACTCGATGTATTGAGAAGTGTTTGTTGGAGGTCGATCATACCAGTACCGTTCGTAGTGACCGAATTAGATCTAAGTCTCTTGATTATCTTTGGACTATTCATGGAGAATACATGAAACTAAGTAGCAGAACTAAATCATTGTCTTGATTATCTCTGAACTATCTTTGGAGAATACCCGGAAATAAGTATCAAAATTAAATCTCTATCTTGATTATATCTGAACTATCTCTGGAGAATACCCGGAACTAAGTATCAGAATTAAATATCTGTCTTGATTATCTCTGAACTATCTCTGGAGAATACCCGGAACTAAGTATCAAAATTAAATCTCTGTCTTGATTATCTCTGAACTATCTCTGGAGAATACCCGGAACTAAGTATCAGAATTAAATCTCTGTCTTGATTATCTCTGAACTATCTCTAGAGAATACCCGGAACTAAGTATCAGAATTAAATCTTGGTCTTAATTATCTCTGAACTATCTCTAGAGAATACCCGGAACTAAGTATCAGAATTAAATCTCTGTCTTGATTATCTCTGAACTATCTCTCGAGAATACCCGGAACTAAGTATCAGAATTAAATCTTGATCTTAATTATCTCTAAACTATCTCTAGAGAATACCCGGAACTAAGTATCAGAATTAAATCTTGGTCTTGATCATTTCTGAACTATCTCTGGAGAATACCCGGAACTAAGTATCGGAATTAAATCTTGGTCTTGATTATCTCTGAACTATCTTTGTAAGATATCCAAAATTAAGTATCAGAACTAAATCTCTGTCTTGAATGAGTGTCAGAATTAAATCGTTGACTTGATTATCTCTGCACTATATCTAGAAGGTACTATTTATTTGTAGGAATAGACTCAAAAAGCAGTATTAATTTTATGCAATGTCGTGATGCATGTATTGTAATGTTTACTTTTGAAATGAATAAGATTGTATGCATATGCCATGAGGCGTATATATGTTATGTGTGTGCCATGAGGCGTATGATGTATGAATGCAAAATGTTTGTTAATAATGATAGAAGATTGTAGCAGCGTCTGGCGGGGAAAATAAATCCTTGACTGTTGTGGAGAATACAGAACCCGAGGATACTTAGCTGGGGATTTTTGGCCTCTGCTTGGGGATGAGAGCCATTTGAATGATTGATCTTGATGTACCCTGACTGGGGATAAGAGAGATGAATAACCTTGTTTGGAGAAGAGAAAAGAGTATGGGAATCGATAGTGTCGAAGATGTAAAACTCCGTTGAGGAACTAAGTCTTTGTTGGGACGAGAACATTTGAAGGTATCCTCTTAATGATTACTCTGTGGGGATATGATCCTGTGAAACCGGCTTTGTGGGAAGATATGGATGTCTTGAACGTTGCCCCAGTATTGTAGTAACTTCCATTCCTGGATTTGTAATGAATGTTGGTTGAAGTGTCAAACAGGTTTTGCACATCTTTGCCTCTACTAGTAAGGAATTTGAATAGATTCGCCTTGTGAGGACCTTATGAGATGTGTACTATGGGAGTCCTTCCCCTATTAATCATAAACTGAGGATGATGCCCCTGGCTGATAGAGAGGTAACTTTAGACCCACTTGGGTGCATGCCCCTGAATGGTTTGCATTCTTTGAGAGATTCTTGGAATTTTGACCTGATTGCCCCAGATTGATTGGAAAAAGCACGTCATGCCCCTTGTATTTATTGATTTCTAATCAACTGAGTCAGTGTAAGAGGTGTTGTTTCTGAAGTGGCTTCGTCTGTCGGGATGATTTTTAGTTATTAGTCGTACCTTATGCAGATTCTTTTTGATGCTAACATTTGAAATTATGTAGCAGAATATGTTTTAATAATGAATTCATGAGATGCAATGCATATGTCTGTCTTGAGTTTTTTTCCTTTTTTGAAAAACATTAAAACATGAGATGTAAAAGCGTGATGTTTATAAAACTTGATGTTTGTAAAAGCGAAATATCAACTCAGCATTTGTGGCAATCCTTAAGGAGTCATGATACCTTTTTGATGACAGTATGCTTTCGAACTAACCATGCTTCAGTTAGGACTTTCAAGGGTTATAACGTGGCTTGGTTCACGGTTTAAGAAACAAAGGATAATGGCTCAAAGTTTATTTGTACCCATCCCAATCTTCGTGATGTTCTTCGATCCTATGCTCAGTTAACTTTGTGTTTAAGTCCTAGCAAAACTTGAAGTCGTAACATTGACATTTGATGATGGTTAAAGCACCGATAGTTTATTTTGGACAGACAGTCATCCTTTTTTGTAATTTTTTTTTTGTCGAGGATTTATAACAACCTCTTTTGGTTTTTTTTTTTGACGTTATTGTTCCTAACTTTTGCCTGAACTGTTTATTTTGAGGTTACAGTCAGCGGGATGTTTCGATTTTTGAGCTCTCCTTCATAGGTTTTGACTTAACAGCTTTTTCTTTTTGGTGGATATTGACTTCCCCACTTAATGGTTGCGGGAACCCATCATTATTTGTATGGACAACAGCTAGTGTGATCGAGTCAACTGAGTAACTACCCTGCCCCAGGTTATGATCAAGGTTTTAAATTGTACAAGAAAGAAAACTTCTACTCCTTAAGCTCAAAGGGGTTGACGAGGGATTACATCCTTAAATCTCCACTGTTTAGGAATTGAAACAATGCCTGTACATCGTCAGCATAGTCTATTCAAAAGCATACTGTATGAAGTTGCGGTATCGTTTTCGTCATCCTCCCTCAAAGGACTTACAGCTTAGCGGGAGTTGAATAAACACAAAACATATGCAAAGTAAATACACAATTTAAAACGAGTGATAGCGAAATAATTTATTCAAGACAAACATATGCAATGCACTGATGATGATTATTAAAACAGATAATGTCTATCATAAGTCGAATGTTTAAACAAACAGGAAAGAAATTGCAAATGAAAGTAAATCTAATGATCTAAAAATCCATCTTTCTAGCCATCCACAGCATTAGCAATCTTGTTGTGATTAGGCATGGAAGCAGTGATCACATTAGGAGTTGTAGGAGGGTCGAACTCAATTTCGCCTGCGTCGATCATATCTTGGATCTTATTCTTCAACGGCCAATAATTCTCTATGTCATGTCTAGGACTATTAGAATGATATGCGCACCTCGCGTTGGGTTTGTAGCTAGGAGCAGAGGTATTAGGATTCTTAGGAGGATCCCTCAGGGTAACCAAATTTGCCTTTAGCAGATGTTGTAAGGCTTGAGCTAGCGACATATTATTCTTTGTGAATTGACGCTTGGGTGTGTCTTGTTTGTTTTGACGACCTTGTTGAGGTGCTGGGGTGGAGATCAGAACTGCCCCAATAGATTGTTCATGGTTTCTCCTCTTCTGCCCATACACAGCATTGGACTCTGACTTCCCATTGAAATTCTTCTTTGTAACACCTGAGGATGTAGCAACTTGAATCTTACCACTTCGGATGCCATTCTCAACACGTTCCCCAGTCAGTATAAGTTCAATGAATCCAGATGATGAACTTCCCAGCAAATGACTATAGAAAGGACCAGTCAGTGTACTCATGAACATATCTACCAAATCTCGGTCAGCTAAGGGAGGTTGAACTCTTCCAGCCAGATCCCTCCATTTCTGAGCGTACTCTTTAAAACTTTTCTTTGGACCTATAGACATGCTTTGTAGTTGCATGCGAGTCGGCGCAAGGTCAGCATTGTATTGGTATTGCTTATAGAAAGCAGTTGCCAAATCTTCCCATGTGTGAATGTTGGTACCCTCTAGTTGATAGTACCACTCGAGTTGGGTTCCAGATAAGCTCTCTTGGAAAAAATGGATCCATAGCATCTTGTCAGCAGTATGAGGCTGAATTTTCCTTACATAAGACTTTAAGTGCAGTTTCGGATAAGAGACCCCATCGTATTTAGAAAAGGAGGGAGTCTTGAACTTCGGAGGTATGACAACTCCATAGATGAGTCCTAGTTCCTCAAAATCTAGACCAGGTACCTTCTGAATTTCCATAGCTTTCATGCGTTCTACCAGCAACTTGTATTTGTCATCAGGATGTTCATCCTCATGGTAATAGTCCTCTTCTTCTTTGGAGGGCTTGGCAGAATCATGGTTACTTTTTGCATCAGTTTTGACACTAGCATCATCATCTTGTTCATCGTCGTCACTGTCTTCAGAGACTTCGACTTCCCTGAGTTGCAAGATCGGTCTTCTAAGCCTTTTCCCCAAAGTCTTCTTGCCTTTCTTCTTCTTCTTGGTAAGAAAGGATTTCAGCTCATCTTGCCCCTTGGACAAGTTCAGGATCAGAGCTTGGAACTCAGCATTCTGAGCTTGGAGATTCTTGACAGATTGTTCGAGATCCATGATGCTGAAATAAACAGCGAGGAAGGATGAGAAACCCGTCATAGAAAACCTGTTATGCGATGTTATGAATGCAAATGAAATGTTTTCAAGGATCTTTAAGGAATTTAGTTATCAACATTGGAAAATGATTTGGTCGCATCTTTGTTTGAAGAAATCTGATTCTTGGATGTTCTTCTTTGGGAATTAAGCTCACCATATCCAGTGGGTCATCGCCTCTGATTCGGGATACCTGTGAATTTGAAGGTACATGGCTAGAGGAAAATAAATCCTCTTGCCCCTTGATAGGTATTGAGCCTCTGAATTGGAAGGTATGTGGCCGGAGGAAAGTAAATCCTCTTGCCCCTTGATTAGGAATTAAGTCCTTGCTAGTGACACCTGAAATTGTGCGCCCTAAATTCCTAAGATCCTTGAAAGGGTTAGTTAAATCATGTTATGCTTATGATGTCATGATGTCATGATGTTATGCGAATGCAATACAATAGGTAAAGCACAAGGTAATAAGGACGAATGTCCTACAAGCAAAATCTGCAAGGAAACGAAAGGGTTAGTAGCACACACAAGCAAGTCACACAAGTGCCCTTAGGTTTAGGGGCTTGCATGAAGTTCGTAGGTAAGTACCCTCCGCACTAATGTTTAGTTGGTTCAACCTGTCCTAGAATAGTAACCGGGTTCTATGGTGCTCATATCCCTGATCTTTGTCGCGGGCATTGTCTCAACATAGCACTCGATCGGCCAGCCAAAAGCATCCCTAGAGTCCAATCTCAATGAGTGTAGCATTGAGTATCAACCGGCTTCAGTCAGGAATCCAAAGCCAGCTATCTCGCTACTTCCTATAAGCCAAAGTCAAGTTGAACTAAGGTTCTAAGGGCGAATCAGTGCTTATGACACCACGCGGTAGCCAAATGTCTCCTTGATCATATTCAAGGGCCATCAGGACAAACCAAAGCATCGCACTAACGGTGGCCACCAGTTCAACCATAACGATACATGTCGTACAGTCTCACTGGTCTAATGCCACATACCTAAGGCACACTAGATCCGGGTGTAGGATCTTTCACACAGCAGAATACCCAAAACAGCCTTAAAAGATAAAGCAAACAAGTCAAACAAATTTAAAGTGATCCTAGCTCTAAGGTAACCCCTCTTTTATTCGAAGTATCCCCAGCAGAGTCGCTAGTTCTGTAATACGGTAGGAGAACTGACTTTTAGAAATGTCGCGGTTAAGCAAGAGTCGCCACCGACTTTTATTTTATCCAATTTAAAGAAAGGCTAAAAGAACAGAAAAAAAACCTTTTTGAAAGCGATTGAGTTTGGGGGGTAAGTTATACAAAGGGAAGGTTTAAAGCACCCTTTGTATCCATAGTTATCCATGGGCTCTTAATTGCTTAGCTCACTTGTTTGTTTGGAATTGTTTGAAAAAAAGATGTTTTGAATAAGGACTTTAGCTTGTAAATAAGCGTAGCCTTTTTGAATTGATTTGAAAAGGAGGTGTGAAAAGCGTTTTGAATTTTAGAGCAAGCAATTAGTAGCAACTACCCTAAGTTTTAAAATTTGTTCTTTTAGCTTTTCAGGGCTATCCATACCATAGGAGGGTAGGAAGTCCTTTTATTGGATGTAAAGGTTCATCGAGGTTATCGTTCGCCACAAGACTGTCCCTACCATAAAGAGGGCAAGAAGTCTAAGGGAAGGATATAATAGTCATTTAGGCAACATGTAAAGACTCCTGAGCATTCGAAGGGACGATCATCATTTATCGAGACAACATCGAGGGATGAGATCATATTTATCGTAGGCAACTGGAAGGGACTATGATCTTTATATCGAAGGACTATGATGATTTTATCGAAGGCAATAGGCTAAGGAGTCCCTACGCTCGAAGGGACTTGACTATTCTGATCGAAAGGCAACAGTGAGAGGAGTTACCCTAGAGGTGGGTGTGTGCAGCAATCACGTGAGTTAGATTCGAGTATTTATCTTGCGTTAGTGAGCTACGTCCAGTTATTATTCTTGCCACTCCCTATTTTACTAACCATGCAATTATTATCATGCAGAAATTAAAGTGCGGAAAATAAAACCTACGCTATTACAGTTTTTATGGGAGGGGGATTTTACAATAAACACATGTGGGGAGAAAAATAAAATCCTAAATCTATTACAATAAACACCTGCAGAGGCAAAATAATAGAAACCCTAAGCTATTACAAGGCTTTGGGGGCAGATACAGAAATTAGGCAAATGAATATAATAAACATAATAAAAGGCAAACCCCAAATGGGGAACAAGTTAACCATAGTTAATAGAATAAATAAGGCAAGACAAAAAGGCGAATGAAAATAAAAAGGCAAAAAATACAGGGAAATTAAAAGGTTTTTGAAAACAACAGGATGAACCTTGATTTTTAAAATATTTATAATAAAAAGGGTTAGTAAAAACAGTGATTAATAGTCATGATGAAAATAGTTAGCCAAAAATAAAATCAGGGTTTGAAAACCTAAAAATAATTAATTAACCTAAAATTAAATTAATTAGCCTAAAAATAATTATTAGCCTAAAAATAAATTTATTAGCCTAAATTAATTATTAGCCTAAAAATAAATTATGTGATAAAATTTTAACCCTAATTCATGAAAATGGACAACATCTACCTATTATATATTTTAGGGTTAATGGTTAAAAAATAGATTTTACCAAGGTTTTCAAGGGCAATGAAGCAAACAAATAAGTGTAAGGAAGAATTGACACCTGATCCCTTTGGCCAAAGGAGGTACCTGCAAAAATAATAATAAGAATATTAGTAATAGTAATAATAATAACACAAGAAAAGAATTGGGGTTTAGAAAATTAAATTATGGACAAAATTACGAATAACCTTGATTTGGCCAAATACCAAAAGGTTTTTGGCCAAATATGAATAACCTTGATTTGGCCAAATACCAAAAGGTTTTTGATCAAAAAAGCAATTGGGGTACCATCCACTTGGTCAATCCATAGCAAACCTGTTCATAAACCAACATAATGTTACGGTTAAGAAAACAAATGGAAAAATAGAAAAGTGATTAAAATAAAATCAAAAAAATATAAAAACCTGATTATAAATCAAATAAAATAAGAACAAAAAACTACAAATTTTTTTAGATTTTTTTGAAAATATGAAAATAGTAATTAAATCAAATAAAATAGAAAAAAAGAGGAATTTGCGATGTTGAGGGTCAAAATTTTTTTCTAAACTTGTGGAAAAAATTCGGAGCAAATCGAAACAATAGTTTCAGAATTTGACTGATAGGCTGGAATATTTATTACTGTGCTGCAGCCGGAATTGCAACCATGAAGAAGGAGAGTCGGAGTAAGGGTTAGAATTGTTAGTCCTATTTATATCATCATGAATTAGGTTAGAAGAATAATAATTATAGTAAAACTATGGACCAAATCAAAGCCCAGAAATCAATTTGTTTTAATTTTAATAAAAAATTAAATCAAACTAATTTAATAAGATTGACTTGTTCCCTAAGTTATAAAAAGTGCTAAAAATAGGACAAATAAGATTAAAAACTTCTTTTTTTGGATTTTTTGAATATTTTATGATTTTTGGTGATTTTTTTGACTAAAAATGCATAAAAAGTTAAAATTGCTTATTTAAAAAAATGCCTATTTAATTAATACGAAAATTAAAAATAAAATGATAAAAAAAGATTTTTTGTGATTTTTTAATATAAATGAAAATAAAATTAAAACTATAGTTAGAAACAAATAAAAGAAAAAAGTGTTAGAACTGTGATTCAAACCTGAGACTTTGTACTTGCAAGCCTTATCTCCTTACCAATTGCGCTAAATTATTTGTTTGAAATAAAAGTCAATTGAAAGTGTATGAAGCATGGGAAAACATTTTGCTATTTATTAAAATATAAATAATTTAAGAGTAAATTATTATATTTTATAATAGACTTAAAATCGAATATTTATAAAATTCAAGACGTCAATGTGAATGACCTCAAAATTTTATAAAAAATCCAATTTTGAAATAATTTGAATATTTGAATATGGTGGGCAAATTTTGGGGTATGACACACTGTCATCTTCTGTATGATCTTCTTTATGTTTTTTTGGCGGCTTCCACTGCACCATTCATTTTTGGTCGATACGGAGAAGAATTATGGTGTTTAATCTTGAACTGTGTACAAAGCTTAGTGATCATCTTGTTGTTCATATTAGTACCATTATTTGTGATGATCCTTTCGGGGATACCATACCGGTAGATGACGTTATGCTTGATAAATCGAGCCACTACATTCTTGGTAACTGAAGCAAATGAGGCAGCTTCCACCCATTTCATAAAGTAATCAATAGCCACAAGGATGAAACGGTGTCCATTAGAAGTGATAGGTTTGATTTCTCCAATCACATCAATGTCCCACATTGTAAAAGGCCAAGGAGCAGTCAGAACATTCAACGAAATCAGAGGCACATGTACTTTGTCAGCATAGATCTGGCATTTGTGACAAGTTCGGAAATGATGATGGCAGTCAGCTTCCATGGTGGACCAGTAGTAACCTGCCCTCAGAATCTTTTTGGCCATGGTATGTCCACTAGAATGAGTTCCAAAGATACCGTCGTGCATGTTTTCCATAATCTCTTCTGCTTCCTTCTTGTTCACACAACGAAGCAATGATGAGTCATGATTACGTTTGTATAGGATTCCAT
Organism: Vicia villosa; assembly: GCF_029867415.1. Taxonomy (NCBI): domain Eukaryota; kingdom Viridiplantae; phylum Streptophyta; class Magnoliopsida; order Fabales; family Fabaceae; genus Vicia; species Vicia villosa. The sequence continues at coordinate 107,170 of NW_026705263.1, forward strand.
TACTTAGGAAAAACTTGGCAGAGAACCTCCTTAAGAATTTCTTGTCATTGATAGATGCCCCTTCAGGGTACTCCCGAGCTTCCAGATATCTTTTTACCTTGTGGAACCAAGGTTTCTCTTCTACCTCCTCAGTGCCAATCTCACAACAAAATGTTGGTTCGTCCATTCTTTCAATAGTGATCATAGGCGCCTCATTGTCCCATCTGACTTTGAACATAGATGAAATAGTAGCTAACACATCTGCCAACTGATTTTCTTCTCGTGGAATATGCTCAAAGGTAATCTCTTCGAAATAAGGAATCAAGGTCAACACGTGCTCCTTATAAGGTAGGAGATTGGGATGCTTCGTGTCCCATTCCCCTTGGATTTGACTAATTACCAAAGTTGAATCCCCATACACTTCCAAAAATTTGACTCTCAAATCGATTGCAGCTTTGAGGTCCATGATGCATGCTTCGTATTCAGCCATATTGTTGGTGCAATCAAAACATAGTCTTGCAGTGAAAGGCGTATGTCCACCTTCAAGAGAGATAATCACATAACCAATACCGTTAACAAGTGTGTTCGAAACTCCGTCAAAAACCATAGTCCATCGAGATCCTGGTTCGGGTCCTTCATCCGGACCAGGTTCTTTGTAATTTGTAACAAGCATAACATCTTCGACTGGGAACTCAAAATTCATAGATTGATAGTCATCTATTGCCTGATGGGCCAAATGATCAGCCAGTATGCTTCCTTTGATCGCCTTCTGGTTCGTATACTGAATGTCATATTCTGTTAGTATCATCTGCCATCTTGCTATTCGTCCGAAGAGAGCGGGTTTCTCAAATACGTACTTGATATGATCCATTTTGGAGATCAATAAAGTGGTATGGTTCAACATATACTGTCTCATTCGGCGAGCAGCCCATGCCAAAGGGCAGCAAGTTTTCTCGAGTAGTGAGTATCTTGTTTCACAGTCGGTAAACTTTTTGCTAAGGTAGTATATTGCATGCTCTTTTCGACCGGACTCGTCATGTTGGCCCAGCACGCACCCCATTGAGTTCTCCAACACTATTAAAATGATTAAAGGTCTTCCTTCAACTGGTGGTAACATGATCGGAGGCTCCTGCAGATACTTCTTGATTTTATCAAAGGCTTCCTGGCACTGGTCATTCCACCTTACTGTTTGATCTTTCGTCAGTAGTTTGAAGATTGGTTCACAAGTAGCGGTCAAATGAGAAATGAATCGGGCAATATAATTCAAACGTCCCAAGAATCCTCTAAATTCTTTCTCGTTCCGTGGAGCAGGTGATAACACGTAATTATATCGTATATTAAGCTCGATTATAACATAAATTGTTTCATTATTTTATTATAATTATATTTTATGTTGGTATTATGCTGGTATTTTAATGTGTTTCAGGAATTTAATGTTTACGAAGCTCGTTTGAGAAAAGGAGTAAAAGGGGAAGAAATGAAGATATATATATATATATATATATATATATATATATATATATGTGGGCCCCATGCCACAAAAGTGACGTACGTCACTTCATATATATTTATATATATATGTTATCACTTCATATATATATATATATATATATATATATATATATATATATATATATATATATATATATATATATATATATATATATATATATATATATATATTTATATATATGTTATGAAAAGAAAAAGAAGATGATGGAGACGCCCAGCATGCATGATGAAGACGCCCATCTCCAATCATGTTGGCCCAAGACCCACGTCTCCTTCAAGGCAGAAGCCACGTTACAATTTTGATCCGCCCGTCTCCGCCATTTTTTCCACTTGAGACGCACGTCTCAATGACTTCCTCAAATTCTCCTATTTTCATGCCACGCTCTAAGTCAAAGTGGGCTACACTTCAGGAAGATTAAGGCCACGATTTAAGGACATGGAAGTTAGGAGGATGCACTATATAAAGAACCGGATATTCACGTAGAAAGGGTTAGACCATGCTTAGTCCCAGCCACTGTTTTTAGTTCAGTATTATTTTCCTTTCATTCCAGCAATTTTAATTCCAGCTTTTATTTCTACTTTCGTTCATATTTTCTCACAACAATTTCTACACCGGAAATTGTTGTGAACCTTTAACGAATCTAACCTTACGTTAGATTTAGTTTTTATTTCCCTGTTTTAATTTCTGCTGAATAATATTTGAAGAACAATCCAACCAACCTGTGGTGGAAGTTTAAGTACACCAAGATTCCAAGTTTAATTAATTCAGATTATATTATTCAGGTTTATTATTTACCACCTTTATTTATATTTATTTGCATGATATATTGTATGCATGCTAATATGCCTATTATTATGAACCGAATCTATTTATGCATGTTTAACCATATTAATATGTCAGGCTAATTTATTTATATGTCGGTATGTAAAGTAATTTAACCGTAGGGATCCGAAATAAATTGGCTTAAATATGTTTTATTAAAAATCACTCATTTCTGGTTTTGTGTCTAATTTAATTTGATAATGTTATAAAACCAACAGATCGAGAGTTTGAGGTTTTAGAACTAATAAAGGTTAAGGTCAACAGAGCGAGAGTTTGAGATTCTTAACTGGATAGTAGACATAGGACATTAGTTTTAAGGATGGCAAAAGCGTATTAAAACTGATTAGAATTTATTTACTTTCAAAAAGTGTTTTTAAACCCGACGCTGGATGGAGAGAGCGTACATTAGGGAATACTTGCATGATCCGAGTCAACAGAGCGAGAGTTTGAGACTAGGAGATTTAAGTAGATAACGTCTTCATGAAGCGGGCATTTTATTAAATATGATGTTTTCAAAAAGCGTTTCTAAATCTGGTGGGATGGCGAGAGCGTACATCATGAGTTAGGATCGTAGTCTTAATCAATAGAGCGAGAGTTTGAGAGGATGACTTTTAAATGGCATAGTTAGTAAAGGTTTTTGATTTAATTAGAATCTGGCCAATGAAATTTCGGATCACCTAAGTTAGAAGAACTACATACCGATATCAACGCATTTATATTTTACCTAGATCTAAGATTTTAGTTTCCCCTTATTAACAACCCAAATATCATTAGCCTTAGCTTTACATAGTAACTTTGGATAACGGTAGGTCGATTTATAGTCCCTGTGGATTCGATATCTTTTAAAACTACACGACACGACTGTGCACTTGCAGTTATCCCGACTAATAGACACGCAAAGTCGCGATCAGCAGGCATCTCTTGTATGGCTTTTACCTTTGTAGGGTCGACTTTAATACCTTTGCTGCTAACAATGAAACCTAGTAGCTTACTAGACCTCACACCAAAAGTACACTTGTTCGGATTCAGTCTCAGCTTGTACTTTTTCAACCTATCAAATAACTTCTGCAGGTGGATGAGATGTTCTTCTTCAGTGTTTAACTTTGCAATCATATCATCGACATAGACCTCGATCTCTTTGTGAATCATATCATGGAACAAATTTACCATTGCACGCTGGTATGTTTCCCCTGCATTCTTCAACCCAAACGACATGACTTTGTAACAGAAAGTTCCCCAAGGAGTGGTGAAGGTTGTCTTCTCCATATCTTCAGGCGCCATTTTGATCTGATTATAACCTGAAAAACCATCCATAAAGGAAAACACTTTGCATTGTGCAGTACTTTCAACTAGTATATCAATATGTGGCAGGGGAAAGTCATCTTTAGGGCTGGCCTGATTCAGATCCCTATAATCTACACATATCCCGACCTTTCCATCTTTCTTAGGCACGGGTACTATATTGGAAATCAACGGTGGATAACTCACTACTTTTAGGAAACCGACATTGAATTGCTTCTCAACTTCTTCCTTCATCTTCTGAGCCATGTCGGGTCTACTTCTCCGTAACTTCAGCTTAACCGGAGGGTTGTCTTCCTTGATTGGAAAACGGTGCATCACAATATCAGTATCGAGACCGGGCATATCTTCGTAAGACCAGGCAAAAATCTCAACATAATCTCGTAGCATCCGAATCAGCCTTTGCTTGACAACCTCTTCTAACTCGGCCCCTATCTTGACTTCTTTCTTTTCTTTTTCGGTACCTAGATTCACAACCTCAAGCAGCTCTTCATGCGGTTGTATGGTCTTTTCTTCTTGCTCTAGTAGTCTAGCAAGTTTTCTAGGCACTTCACAGTCTTCCTCGCCTTCATCCTCGGCTTGGTAGATCATATTTTCAAAGTCATAACTGGTAATAGCGGAGTCGTTATCAATGGGATCCAGAGTGGATGTGGATCTGCAGTGTATTATGTGGGTGTGTGTAAGAACACGTAGCTATTTTGAAAGCAAAGAATAGTAAAGAAAACGCGAATATTTAAATGCGAAATGTCCAATGTTTTATTGAATGAAAATATGCTTATGAAAGAACCAGCCCTAACAAACGAACTGTGGTACCCCGGGCAAGACACACGGCTTTAGAGTTTATTTTTTTGAATTACAGAAATAAAAACTTGGCAAACATAAAGAAAAACAAAAACAGGAAACGACAATTACTCTCGGCTAAAGGAGATGGAGACAACGTCTTCAGCCTTCCAGTTGTCCAGACCTTTGTCAGAAGTATGGAAGATCCACTTGTCCAAATTGCAATTGCTCTCGCCTTCTTCTATAGCATTGACCCCTTTGCTGGTGAAATGAGACATTAAACCACCATAATGTGTGTGATGATTATCCTTCTGATTTCCGGTAGTACAACCTAAACCACGCTTGTACGATTTGTAAGGAACATCAATAAGTTGGCCCCAAATAGTGCAACCACCTTCTTCGACCACAACCTTAGCATCCTTCAGAGAAGCCATTGTTGGAGGAATTCTGGTGACTTTGGGAATAGTGGGAACATGTTTAGCAGCGGAGACAGCCTGAGGGATCAATTCAAATGTTTGGCAAGGAGTTTCAATAAATTCACCATCCACCTCAACATACCTGGACTCATTTACGTAACTCACCGCATATTCTTCCTCTCCGTGCACAGTGACAATCTTTCCTTTCACCGGGTATTTTAGCTTCTGATGCAGGGTTGAAGTCGTAGCATTTGCCCCATGTATCCATGGGCGCCCAAGCAGACATGAATAAGAAGGATGGATGTCCATCACATAGAACACAGTGTCAAAAGTATGGGAACCTACTCTGATTGGAAGCTCCACTTCTCCGTATACCATACTCTTCGAGCCATCAAAAGCTTTTACTATCACGTCGCTAGGTTTCAACATGATCCCTTCAGGGTTGAGTTTGTCCAGCACCATCTTGGGTAGTACGTTCAGAGATGAACCATTATCAACTAGTACATGGGCCATAGTGGTTCCCCTGTATTCAATGGAGATGTGAAAGGCCTTATTGTGATTCTTTCCAGCGGGAATCAACTCAGCATCAAAAAACCCAAGATAATTGTCTGTCGTCAGGCTTGCAATACAATTCTCGAACTGGTTGACAGAAATCTCTTGTGGTACATGTGCAGCTTTTAGGAACCTCATCAAAGCCTTTGCATGGGCCTCAGAACAAGTTAATAGTGATAGCATGGAAATTTTAGAGGCAGTATGCCCCAATCGTTCAATAACATCATAGTCACTCTTACGGATAATCTTCAGGATCTCATCCATCTCTTTCTGGGAAGGGTCTTCGGTAGTAACTTCAACAGGGACAGGTTCGAGCATTGGCCCTTTGCCTCTGACATCAGTAGCTGGATTGGGAGCAGGAACAGGAGGTGGACATACAACATTTGGAGAAATTTCCGGGGAGAAAATTCTTCCACTTCTTGTAACTTTACTATTCCCTGCAATATTACCGACGTCAGGATTAATGATTTCAGCCATCTTATCGGTTAAAGGTTCCTGTTTTACATCATTAATATAGACATCAGCACCATAATTCCATGGAACAGCCTTGTCGGAGGAATATGGGATCGGCCCAGGCTTAGTGATGATTAGGGGGGCCACACGAGGTTCAGTAGTAATCTTGATGGGACCCTTGGTAGGAATTCTCAAAGGAGCCTTGGAAATCACTGACACGTCTTCAATCTTCAAACCACGGGAGAAACCTTCGCACAAACTTTCTATGGAAGGAATCTTTTCAAACATGATAGTGCAACAATCTATCCAGCCTTGAATACCTCTCTTCAGATTCTCACAACCATTGAGTTGGGATGCACAATAATAACAACCTACATCGCAACCCGGAAATAAACTGGCTTGCAGCAGCTTTTTCTTGATGACTGGGAGAGGAATTGACAGGTCTCTCACATCATGGACATAGACCACATCCATGATGGCGTTAATAGCCATGTCGTGTTTTGGCATAGGAGCAGTGATGACATTAGGAGTCTCTAGGGGATCAAACTCAATTTCCCCAACGTCAATCATATCCTTGATCTTGTGTTTCAGTGCCCAACAGTTGTTGGTGTCATGCCCCACGCAGTTAGAATGATACGCACACCTTGCGTTAGGATTATAGCGAGGAGAGGATGTATTGATGTTTGGTGGAGCTATTGGTGCAAGTAATTTTGCCTTCAATAGGTGTTTCCATGCCTGAGTTAGTGACATATTGATCTTGGTGAAGTTCCTTCTGGGCATGTCTTATCTGCACTGATGTCCCTGCTATTGATTTTGTTGGGGCGCTGGGGGTGTAGAGATTAGGACGGTCCCAACAGATTGGCCTTGATCACTCTTGTTATGGCCCTTCTGACTGTGCACAACATTAGACTCATTCTTTCCATGATATGGCTTCTTCGTAGTACCTGAAGTAGCACCTACTTGAATCTTCCCACTTCGAATACCACTTTCAAATCGTTCCCTAGTCAATATGAGTTCCGTGAAACTAGATGATGAACTACCTAGCAGGTGACTATATAATGGACCGGTCAGCGTACCCATGAACATGTCAACCAATTCTCTATCAGCCAAAGGGGGTTGAACTCTACCAGCCAAGTCTCTCCATTTCTGAGTATACTCCTTGAAACTTTCTTTCGGGCCCATAGTCATGCTTTGCAGTTGAGTACGAGTAGGTGCAAGATCAGCATTGTATTGGTAGTGCTTGTAGAAAGCAACAACCAAGTCTTCCCATGTATGAATGTTGGCATCATCCAGTTGATAGTACCACTCAAGTTGGGTTCCAGATAAGCTCTCTTGAAAAAAATGGATCCATAGCATCTTGTCAGTAGTATGAGGCTGAATCTTCCTCGCATAGGACTTTAGGTGCAGTTTAGGACAAGAGACTTCGTCATACTTAGAAAAGGTTGGAGTCTTGAACTTCAGAGGGATAACGACTTTAGAGATGAGTCCTAGCTCCTCAAAATCCAGCTCGGGTACCTTATGGATCTCCATAGCCTTCATACGTTCCTCCAATTGCATATACTTCTCTTCAAGGTATTCCTCCTCATAGTAATATTCCCCTTTTTCCTCGTCTTGCTTAGCAGAACCAACATTGCTCTTTGTATCAGTCTTGATGCTAGCGCTATCCTCATGGTCATCGTCTTCGGGGGTTTCAACTTCTTTGGCCCTTTTGAGAGGACCTCTGAACCTTCTTCCCATGTTGAAGACACCTACCGGCTTCTTGGTCTTTTTCTCCTTCTTAGTTAGAAGGGTTTTCAGCTCCTCCTGTCCTTTGGACAGGTTCAGGATCAAAGCTTGGAACTCAGTATCCTGAGCCAGGAGATTCTTGATAGATTGTTCGAGATCCATTTCCTTACCGAAATAAACAGCGGAAAGATGAGAGACCTGTTATAGAAACCTGTAATGCAATGTTGATGAATGATATGCTTATGCGTTATGCATTGTTTTCAAGGACCTTGAAATTTAAATTTGTTTTAAACCACACAAAAAAGGAACTTTCATTAATAATAATAAAGAAATTATAAGCTGTTTGTTATTATTTAAATTTTACAAAAGGAAAAAATCAAAATAAAAAGCATAAAAAAGGAGAATGTCCTCAAGTATCCCATGGACACTTCCTCTTCTCCCCGAGGTAGGTGTTGACTTTTTGCTCATCCTGGAGTTGCTTTGTGAGTTCTAACACCCTTTTCTCTTTAGCACGGAATTGAGCTTCAAAGGGATCTCTCTCTTCTTTCACCTGAATCTAGGATCTTTTTAGCTCTTCGAGATCCGTAGGCATGTGTGGATGAAGAATAACCTGAGGAACTTTTTCTTCGTCTTCGGGTTCCACAATCACAGGTCTGACATATGGATATGGCATGACAAAATGTTGAGCACGAGTGCGCACCCATATGAGAAAAGGCTCTAGAGGAATGGAGTTCCTTTGCCCCAGATTCTTGCTATCAACTTTATTCACCATGTCCCAAGCGCGTATGAAATCCTGACGGTGACCCTGAGAATCATTTTCATAGTCAAACACAATGCCTTCTATAAGCAAATGATGAGGACCATCCCTTCGAGCATATCCAAACTGACGTAGGGCCAAAGAGGGATTGTAAGTAATGCCTCCCCTTATACCAAGGAGTGCTACATTAGGGTACTGTCCACAGCGGTCGATGATAGTAACACTTTCCTTGGATAAGGACACCAACGAATATTAGAATGAGAAAGTGCCATTATTCTCTGATGCCACTTTAATCCTTGTTCATTCCTCATTATTGATCGGGGAAGGTGCGAAATAAACCACCTCGATAACAAAGGTATGCAACACATGAGAGTTCCTCGTTTCTTCATGGTATGGGTGTGAAGAGAGTGTAGGATATCTCCGAGCAAAATAGGCACTGGATTGCGATTCAAAAATATCTTGATGGCATGCACATCTATGAATTGGTCAGGATTAGGAAACAGCACCAAACTATAGATAAGTAAAGCTAATATGTCCTCGAAAGCATGGTAACTCATGGCCTCCAAGAATGAACGAGCTTTCCCAAGTAAAAACTTAACGAGGAGACCCTTGACTCCACTTCTTGTTTCCCAGTTGTTCTCAATTTCAGACTTCTTGAGATGCAAAGCAGTGGCAACGACTTCAAGTTTTGGAATATTTTCCAAACCAGTGAATGGTAGCTGATCTCGGATAGGAATGTGGAGTATATCAGAAAACTCTTCCATGGTAGGCACTAACTGATAATATGGGAATATGAAGCAATGATGGTCGGGGTCAAAGAATTGAAATAGCACACTCATCATTTCTTCTTCAAAACCTGAGGTAACTGATCGGTCACCATTTCTATTAAGTTATGTCTTTCATCCAGCACAAATTCATCATCTCGGTAACATATTCGGTTGTTTTATTGCTTTTTAAGTTAAGTTTATCATATTTATTAATTTATAGTATTGCATTGCATTTGGTTTAAATTTTATGTCAAAAGATCTTCTTTATGCTTCGTTTTGGTAGTGTTAGTGTTGCAGGTTGATGCATAGGTTCAAAAGGACTAAAAGCTGAATGTTGGACGCTCCGAAAAGCCAAAAGTTGAAAAATTAGGATCAACACGGGCTCCCGTGTTAATCAACACTGCCCATGTTGATGGGCCTGCATCAAAGAAAAAAGCTACGTCAATCAGTGAATCAACACGGGCACCCGTGTTAATCAACACGGCCTGTGTTGATAGGCCTGGGCAGAATTTCAACCTTACGTCAGTCAGTGAATCAACACGGGCACCCGTGTTAATCAACACGGCCCGTGTAGATGGATGCGGACAGAAACTTCACTTTTTGATATGTTTTACTCTGTCTTTTATTAAGGGTACTTTGGACTTTTGTGGAAACTAAGACTGATGCTAATACTATTTAAACACGGTTTGTGGAAGGAGAGAAGGACTTTTGACAGATTGGAGAAAAGAATACAATAGAAGATTGGAGAAAGCAAGGGTTTGGGAGAGAAGAAGATCTTCATGAACGGAAGCAATTGAAGATTCAATCTTCTCCAATTTCTTGTAATATCTTTATTCATTATTATGTTTTCTTTGATTACTATGAGTAGCTAAACCCCCCAATGCTAAGGGGGTGGCTCTGATTTCACTTTGTAATGACTCTGAGTTTGCAATTGCAATAGCAATCATGTTTTTTCATTGTTGATTTATTCTCTTGATGTTTCTAATGCTTTTCCTTTAGGACAAATCGGAATTGATGTATGATTATCGTTTAGGTTGGACAACCATTGATAATGCTTTCATGAGAATATGCTATAATTGATATTACCTAGGACTACGATTACCTTATAGTAACCGGATATTCTTGATAACTTAATTGCTTGATTTCATTGTAAATCTCTAAGGACTTAGGGTTTAGGATGAAGGATCAAAGGATTTTTCACTAAGGACTTAGGATCAAACAACCTTAAGAATCGGTAATTGATTATTGAATATAAGTTGTTGCAATAGAGATTTCAGAGTTGTTACATTGTCAATCATCCACTATCCCTAGCATGTTACTCATATTTGTTAAAAAGTCAATTTCATTTACTGCTTATTTTACTTTTCGCTAAGTGATAATAACCAAACAAAACCCAATTGAAGTTTTTGTTTAATTGAACTTTGAATTGAACTCATCATTCCTGCGCAGTCCCTGAGATCGATATTAGGGGAATTTTCCCTATTATTACAAGAGGCAAAATAGTACACTTGCTATTTTACCGATCAAGTTTTTGGCGCCGTTACCGGGGAACTGCCATAATATTGAGTTTAAGTTGAGTTCAATTAGAATTTTGTTGCTCTGCGACTAAAATTTTATTTTCTACACTTTTTATTTTATTTTCTAATTCTAATATTTGTCTAATCTGTGTATGCGAGGTAAGGCCTCAGCTGAATTTCTTTTTGACGCAGAAATTGAAAGAACCTTACACGCAAGGCGTAGACAAGCTCGACAAGAGAAACTGGAATCTGAAGAAGAAGTTGTGACAGTTCATTAGGATTCTGAAAGTGAAGAGGATGTTATGGGCGAGAATCCACCTCCACCTGAGAGACTTCTCGGAGACTATGGTGCTACGAACACACCGGGTGGTAAACTAACAATTGTCAACCAACCGCTAAATGCGGCAAATTTTCAATTGCATCCGAGCACAATAAATCAGCTGGAAAGAAAACCTTTCACCGGGAAGGTTAATGAAGATGCAAACAAGCACCTACAGAGGTTTCTGACCATGAGTACGACTTTAAAAATTGAAGGGCATACAGAAGAGGCGAAGAAGCTGAGAATGTTCCCATTCACCTTGGCCGAAGAAGAAGAAGAGTGGTTCTATTCTCTTCCAGCAGGCAGTATCACGTTATGGGAAGAGATGGAGAAGGCTTTCTTGAATGAGTATTTTCCCGCCTCGGTCTTTATAAGGAAGAGGTATGAAATTTTGAATTTCAAGCAGCAGGAGGGTGAACCCTTAGGAGATGCGTATAAAAGATTCAAGAGGACCCTAGTGGCATGTCCAACTCACAACATGGACAAAACTGACCAAATGCAGATATTTATCAATGGGCTCAAAATGAAAACAAAGCAATTGATCGATATAGCAGCTGGAGGCTCAACAAATTTCACAACAGCCTCTGGCATTATCAAAATCATTGAAGCGATAGCTGCAAATGAGCATTTGGAGTTGTATGACAGGTGTACCAATAAACCTGAAAGAGTAATTGATCTGAAGTTGGAAACCTCAAAAATTTGGGTTGAAGATGCCATAGCTGCAGAGGTAGAAAAGAGATTAAAGGCTATGAATATAGGTACTCAACAGGTTGCTCAAGTCCAACAAGCTCAACCTGTAATCTGTGAAATTTGTAATGGCCCTCACCAAACTGTGTGTTGTGCTGCTACTCCCAAACAAATTGAAGAAATCAAATTCCAAAGGCAAAACAATCCGTATTCTAACACCTATAGTCCAGGGTGGAAGAATCTTCCCAACTTCGCTTGGAAGGATCAACAACAAAATCCTCAAAAGGCAGAGTGGGAGGTAGCTATTGAGAGATTGGCTGGACAATGCTCTCAGTTTCAAGAAGAGACTAGAAACAACCACAGGAACACCACAGCTTCAATCAAAAATATGGAAGTTCAAGTGGGTCAAATAGCACAGCATCTCACTCTACAGGCACAAGGTACCTTTCCGAGCGCAACTGTGAAAAATCCGAAAGACCAAGAGAAGATTAATGTTGTTACTACAAGAAATAAGAAAGTGGCAGAATCCGATCAAGAAAAAGAGGAAATAGACGATCCCATGGTAATAGAGGTGGATTTGGAAATAAGAGAGAATTCAAAAGAGCCAGAAGTTGTGGTACCGCCGGGTAAACCATTTGAAGAAAAAAATAAGAAAGTTGTTGAACCGGTGATCAAACTACCTTTCCCTTCCAGAGTTACAAAGAAGAATTCAAAAGAGAAAGACTTTGAGAAGTTCACTGCCTTGTTCAAAAAGTTAGGGGTAAATCTACCCTTCTTCGAAGCACTTGAGCACATGCCCTTGTATAGGAAACTTATGAAAGAGGTGATGGCGAGAAAGAGATCACTGGGAGGGGAATCAAAATTTTCAACTGAGAAGTGTGGTATAGTCTCGTCAGCAAGAAAAATCCCAATAAAGAGGAAAGACCCTGGGGCGGTGGCGATACCATGCACTATCAAGAATATAACATTGAAAAAGGTACTCCTCGATTCTGGTTCTAGTGTGAGTTTAATGCCTCTGTCCATTTTCAAAAAGCTTGAATTGGAAAAGATTAGTGAAAGTAAGACACAGTTAAGGTTCGCCGATCACACCATTAAGAAATCCTATGCGGTAGCTGAAGATGTACTAGTGGAAGTTGATAAGTTTGTATTCCCTGTTGACTTCCACATCATGGACATTCCGGAAGACGAAGAAACTCCTATCCTTCTTGGGAGACCATTTTTGTCGACAGGCCGCTGCAACTTCGACATTGAAAAAGGGACACTAACGCTGAAATCATTTGATGTAGAAGTAACCTTGAAGATGTTAGGAGTTAAGAAACATAGGGCAGTTGTAAATGATCAAACTTCTGGTGGTATGACAGAAAGTGAGGAAAAAGACAAAAAGCCTAAACTTCTCCAAGAAAAAGTGTCAAGCATAGCCTCTCTGGTGGAACCAACTCCTATAGCCACCAAATGTTCTAAGAAAAAGAAAGGTGAAAAGATGAATGAGGAAAGTGAATTGAAGAGAAAAGTTGTCCATACTTTTCATCATCATGAGTTTCTGATTGCGGAGGTGAAAAGCAACCAGGTGTGGAAGAGAAAATACCCTCCATAATAAAGGGTAATGGACCGTCGAGCCATGTGACGTTAAACGAAGCGCTTTGTGGGAGGCAACCCACACTTTTAATAATTAATTTGTTCTTTTGTTTTGTTTTATGTCAGGTAATAAAAAGGGGATTTCTCTGGTGAAAGCTTGAAAGCGGCAACTGGAGTTGATGTACCCTATGTGAGTCCTTTCCGCGGTGGGCTAAAACATTGAGGTCAATGTTTAGTTCAAGTGTGGGGGGGTTTTCTTGCATTTCTTTTGTTTCTATTTTTATTTTGTTTTTAGCATTTCTATTCGTCTTTGGTATACTATTGTGTTACAGAGTGAGAGATAGTTGTTGGGTGAACCCGAGATTGATAGCTAGTGGATGAAAGATACCCCCCATACTTGATCTCCCGAGGCACCCCGGAAGTTGATGCAGCCATGAAATGATAAAATTAAAGGTTGGACGCGATTTGGTAACACCGGACCGAAATGGTTGTATGGTATACCCGAATCGGAAAAGAAACCACATGACACGAGGAGGCTTTAGAGCTTGTAAGCATAACCAACATGGTGAGAGTACAAATGCCAAACACTAAAATATCATCATGAGAGTTCATTCAGGTATGACCTTATCACTCTGATTTTGCGTATGTTCTTTTTACACAACACAACATGAGGACACACACTGAGGCATGTTGTTTGTTTAACCCTTAGCCTTTCTATCCATCCTTTACTTTATGTTTATCCTTTGTGAACCCTGTTGAGCCTTAGCCTTTTTGTTTGAATTAAACTCCTGTTCATCCATAACTATACACTTCTTACCATTGTTCGGCATGATTGTTGTAAATTATAAAGTGTGCAAAAACCTAAGTTTGGGGTGGCAATTCGTAGAAAGAGAGCAAGTGCGTAAAAAAAATAATAATAAAGAAAAATAAGAGAAAAGCACTTGCCGTGACTAAAGACTCGAACATGCTCATAGAAAAAATTGAGTGAAGAATCAAAGTGAACCCCCAGGTTATTAGTGAAAAAAATGAGAAAATAACATGAATGCCGAATCCAAACCCTTTGTTATTCATCCGTTTGTCTATCCTACCGTACTTGAGCCCCGTTACAACCCAAAAGAACTCATAAAGTGTGTGGAATCTGTTTGTGTAGTGAAATAGAGTAAATTCAAAATTAAGAGTTGATATTGCATACTTTGGTACTGTGAGTGCAAACACTTTAACCCCGAGAGATCTGATGAGAGTGTGAAAAGTTTGCAGGTAAAGAAGTCCTCTGATGTGAAAGTGTGGTAGATAGTTCGATTCAGGAAATCAAAAGCTTGATCGGGAAGGAAAAGCCAAGTTACGAAAAACACAGGCTGTGTTGTGGAGAGAGAAATTCGTGGGTGACCTCTGTTTAGTCTCAATACATTACTTGAGGACAAGCAATGAGATAAGTTTTAGGTTGTGATCGGTCACCATTTCTATTAAGTTATGTCTTTCATCCAGCACAAATTCATCATCTCGGTAACATATTCGGTTGTTTTATTGCTTTTTAAGTTAAGTTTATCATACTTATAAATTTATAGTATTGCATTGCATTTGGTTTAAAGTTTATGTCAAAAGAACTTCTTTATGCTTCGATTAAGTAGTGTTAGTGTTGCCGGTTGACGCATAGGTTCAAAAGGACTAAAAGCTGAATGTTGGACGCTCCAGAAAGCCAAAAGTTGAAAAATAAGGATCAACACGGGCGTTCGTGTTAATCAACACTGCCCGTGTTGATGGGCCTGCATCAAAGAAAAAAGCAACGTCAGTTAGTGAATCAACACGGGCACCCGTGTTAATCAACACAGCCCGTGTTGATAGGCCTGGGCAGAATTTCAACCTTACGTCAGTCAGTGAATCAACACGGGCACCCGTGTTAATCAACACGGCCCGTGTAGATGGATGCGGACAGAAACTTCCCTTTTTGATCTGTTTTACTATGTCTTGTATTAAGGGTATTTTGGACTTTTTGTGGACACTAAGACTGATGCTAATACTATTTAAACAAGGTTTGTGGAAGGAGAGAAGGACTTTTGACAGATTGAAGAAAAGAATACAATAGAAGATTGGAGAAAGCAAGGGTTTGGGAGAGAAGAAGATCTTCATGAACGGAAGCAATTGAAGATTCAATCTTCTCCAATTTCTTGTAATGTCTTTATTCATTATTATGTTTTCTTTGATTACTATGAGTAGCTAAACCCCCCAATGCTAGGGTGTGGCTCTGATTTCACTTTGTAATGACTCTGAGTTTGCAATTGCCATAGCAATAATGTTTTTTCATTGTTGATTTATTCTCTTGATGTTTCTAATGCTTTTCCTTTAGGACAAATCGGAATTGATGTATGATTATCGTTTAGGTTGGACAACTATTGATAATGCTTTCATGAGAATATGCTATAATTGATATTACCTAGGACTACGATTACCTTATAGTAACCGGATATTCTTGATAACTTAATTGCTTGATTTCATTATAAATCTCTAAGGACTTAGGGTTTAGGATGAAGGATCAAAGGTTTTTTCACTAAGGACTTAGGATCAAACAACCTTAAGAACCGGTAATTGATTATCGAAAATAAGTTGTTGCAATAGAGATTTCAGAGTTGTTACATTGTCAATCATCCACTATCCCTAGCATGTTACTCATATTTGTTAAAAAGTCAATTTCATAATTGAACTTTGAATTGAACTCATCATTCTTGCGCAGTCCCCTAGATCGATATTCGGGGAATTTTCCCTATTATTACAAGAGGAAAAATAGTACACTTGCTATTTTACCGATCAGTAACAAAATTGAGTAGGTGACCATGTCTTTCAGAGAAGCGAGAACCTCCAGGAACCTTTGATACCAACTCCTTTAACTCAGAAGGTACTTTCACAAAGTTGACTCGAATAGTATTTTGTCATACCCCAAAATTTGCCCACTATATTTTAATATAGCTTGGCTCAAACAGTCTCTTCAGGCTCACATGATATCTAATTGCAAGCATGTCCACTCTCCTCCTAAGCAATAAAGGCCAAATTAGGGTTTGGATATAATCAAGGGAAGTGGGATTTCTGAGACTTCAAATGGACTTCATAGCATCTCTTATTATTTAAGCCATACTCATACTAAGTGTCAGGCCTCGATTCACGAGATTGCTCGATCACTTGCTCAGAAAGTCAACAGTCGACTATGCTAGGTTAAAAGTCAATTATGGTCAAATCACAGTCAAAACTCCTGATTTTTGGTCAACATCAACATTTTGAAGTCACATTCATCATTTGATCAAGGGTTGATCATGATTCATCAGGAAAAGGTCCAAAATCAAATCGTTTTTCTAAACACACATGACACCTTTCAAAACATTTCAAACAAACAAAAGTGAGCTAAGCAACTAAGAGCCCGTATATAACTACGGATGAAAAGGGTGCTTACACCTTCCCTTTTCATAACCTACCCCCCGAACTTAATCTCTTTTCAAAGAAGGTCTTTCCTGTTCTTTTATACCTTTCCTAAATTGGATAAAATAAAAGTCGGTGGCGACTCTTGCTCACCGCAACATTGTTGCTTATAAAAATAAAAGTCAGTTCACCGTATTACAGAACTGGCGACTCTGATGGGGATACTTTCGAATAGAAGAGGGGTTACCTTAGAGCTAGGATCACTTTAAATTTGTTTTACTTGTTTGCTTTATCTTTAAAGGATGTTTTGGGTATTCTGCTGTGTGAAAGATCCTACACCCGGATCTAGTGTACCTTAGGTATGTGGCATTAGACCAGGGAGGTTGTACGACATGTATCGTTATGGTTGAACTGGTGGCCACCGTTAGTGCAACGCTTTGGTTTGTCCTGATGGCCCTTGAATATGATCGAGGAGACATTTGGCTACCGCGTGGTGTCATAAGCACTAATTCTCCCTTATAACCCTAGTTGAACTTGACTTTGGCCTATAGGAAGTAGCGAGATAGCTGGCTTTGGGTTCCTAACTGAAGCCGGTCGATACTTGTAATACGGTGAACTGACTTTTATAATCGAAATGTGCGGTTAAGCAAGAGTCGCCACCGACTTTTATTTTATCCAAACAAGTTAGAAAGGCTAAAAGAAACAGGAAAAACCTTTTAAATAAAATAGGGTTCGGGGGGTAATTATGCAAAGGGAAGGTGTAAGGCACCCTTTGCATCCATGGTTTTCCATGGGCTCTTAATTGCTTTGCTCTTTGTTTTTTCAAAAAAAGTGGAAGAAAAGAATAGGGACTTTAGCTCGAAAATGAGCGTAGCCCTTTTGAAGGATTATGAGAAAGAATATAAAAGTTTAGAGCAAGGCAAAGCAATTAGGGGCAATTACCTTAAACTTAGATGATAGGTTTCTTTTAGCCTTTCAGGATGAAAGGATCTATCCTTGCCATAAGAGGGCAGGAAGCCTTTCGTTTGGAGGTTGATGGGTCATCGCGTTATCATTCGCCACAAGACTGACCCATGCCATAGAGAGGCGGGTAGTCTAAGGGAAGGATCATAATAGCCTTTTTTTGTAGGCAGCCAGAGGATACCTCAGCCTTTCGTAGGCAACTTCCGAGGGTCGAGGTCATGTTGGTGTATCGAAGGCAGCATCATTTAGGGACTTATGACCTTTATTTGTATCGAGGCAGCATGGCTGAGGTATCCTCGTATTCGAGGGACATGGCTATTCTATAAAGAACACAAGGCAACAGGCAACAAGGCAACAGGCAACAAGGCAACAGAGAGGTTACCCCAAAAGTGTGCGTGTGTGCACCAATCATGTGATTATATTCAGAAAAGTATCTTATAATTAATTATCTAAATTCATTAGAGGCTTGCACTCCCTAGGATTACTAACTACGCAGTTTAATATAAACAGTAATAATGGGGAAGGGAAATTGAAACCAGCGGAAGAGAGGGGAATTGAAACCAGCGGGATATAATTAATAAGCAGAAAACATTATAGTTTAGGGTTTAGGGTTACCGATACTCGTAGCTTTGGCAATTGACAAACCCTGAAAATTTGGAAAAGGAAGAATAAACAGAAAAAAGGGGTGAGTGCATTATCGGTTCGGAGACAAACTAAACTGACCCTAAAAATAAAAAGGATAAAGAAAAATAAATATAAAGAGTAGATACTTAGCTTTGCATTTGATCTGACATGGTTGGCAGTCGGAAGAAGCCTCGGGGAGTCAACCCTGAAAAAGGGGCCAAGGCAGAAAAGATGAAGGCAAGACAAACCCTAATTTTAAAGGGAAACAAAATAGACTTTTAAAATAAGTAGGGTACTTAGCTTTGGGTCTTGATCAGGCGCGTAGTCGGAGCGTATTTGAGAATAACCCTGAAAAGGCACAGGAAATAAAATGTATTCAGTGTAGGGCAAACCCTAATTAGGATTCAAATTGAGTATAATGGTAAACTGATTTAATTAATTATTGGTCTCGCGACCTAATTAATTAAATCGGGATAAGAAAATTAAATCGAGTGCGAAAATAATTTTTGGGAATTTTTGGAATTAACATGAAATATATAAGAATTTTTTGAGTAAATATGAAAGTATAATTAAAATAAATAAATGAATTTTTAAAGTAATTAAGTAATTAAATGTAATTTAATACAAGAAAATAAATAATAAATATGTAATAAAATAAATATATAAATATATAATATATAATTAAGAAAACAAAATTAATAATATATAAACATAATAAAACATATTAATTAAATAAATAAGTATATGAAATAAATATATAAAATAAATAAATATATAAATATATTATATAAAAAAAATTATAATAAACAAATAAATAATTTAATGTTAATAAGGAAAAAAGAAAATGTCTTAAATTGATATATATATATATATATATATATATATATATATATATATATATATATATATATATATATATATATATATATATATATATATATATATATATATATATATATATATATATATATATATATATATATATAATAGATTAAAACTATGTTATATAATTAAAATAAAAAAAATAGAAAAAAACTTAGCTTGGATCTGGTACGGCGCACGCATATGGTACATGGTGTACCATCAACCTTAAGGACGTTGGATCTGCTGGGCTGGTGATCTGATGGTTGCAGGATGATGGCACATGGCATGATGGTATGCCATAAAGCACAGGATCCTAGGGGCTGCCAAACGCGCGCGCGCCAAGAACTGGATTCAAACCAGCCAATCGGAGAACGACAACTCATCGTCTTCTCCCCTCAAAATTCTGTAACTCATCTTTTACACCGCCTATTGCAAAACGCGCTATAAAAAACCTTCCTCTTATACCTGCAAAATAACGAATACTACCAAAACGCCCTAGAAATTTGGCGCGACCCCCTTAACAGGATCGTCCAAGCACCCTGAACTCATAACAACCAACAATTTCACATGATTTTACCTTAATCGAAAAGCCCCCTTTCGAGCTTATGAACCCTAGCCATGGCATAACACTCAAAACCACGTATAAACGCGATGAATTCTCCAGAATCGATTATAACATTAAGGCAAACACAAATATGCAATTGGAATCCATGAATCATGCGTGTATGATTGAAATCGATGCAAACTTTAAAAGCTCAGAAACTGACTTACAGGGAGATGTTCTCAATGCGAGGGAGCCTGGTAATGATCTGAAATCGTTCAGTGGAGTCCTTGGAAGGTGTTAGAATCAAAGAGAACTCCTGAATATGCCTGCAACTTGGAAATCAAATTTGAAGATTTCTTGAATTTTTTCACTCGGATTTTAGGGTTCTCTAGCTGCAGAATTCGTGACCCTGTGCTTTGGCTTTGCTCAGATACTTATAGAGATGCTTTTAGGTCAATATTCTTGGAGAAAATCTCTTTGGATCTTTGATTGCCAATTAAGAAAATTTGATTGGAAATTTTGTTAAAAAACTTCTAAATTTGGTCCCAATTTCAATCTCTTCTTTCACTCTTGCATTTGCACGAAAATATATATATATATATATATATATATATATATATATATATATATATATATATATATATATATATATATATATATATATATATATATATATATATATATATATATATATAATGAAGCATAATTGTGATTAGATTTGATTCTAAACAAATTTTCTTTCAAATCTTTTGATTTTCTTTAATTTTATTGAATTTTAAATGAATAAAAAATTCAATAAAATTAATTTAAACCAAATAAATTCGTGGCTAATGATTTATGGGCCCCTAATATCATAAGGAAGAAGTTTGGATCTCAAAAATATGGGCCCATTTGCAAAAAGTTTCAAGTTTCTTCACATTTTTCCCTCCAAAATAGTCCAACTTTGACAAGGCCTATCTCTCTCAATTTTTTAGATATGGAAGTGTTCTAGGACTTTTTAGAAACCTTGGAGAGTCCTCTAACCAGTGTCTTTGGTCTCATATCAAAATTATTTTCCATGCTCATTTTATGTCCTTTTGAAAAAAGTGCCTTTTTGTTGACTTTTGAAAAGGACCTATAATGTTTTAGTCCATATCTCTCAAATGAAGCATTTCTGGACTTGGCATGTGAGTGACAATATTGTAGAGAATCAAATTTCCTTCAAGATGAGCTTTGGATGGAAAATTTTGGCTGTTCCATGTGGGAGTTATGCTTGGTCAAAGTTCAGTTGACTTTTCCTATACAAAACCCTAATTTAGAAACTTTTTGATTTGTTGATTTTTGATCTTTCCTTGATGAACCATGATCAATACTTGATCAAATGGTGAATGATACTTCACTATGAGGATCTTGACAAAAAACCAGGAGCTTTGACTTTACTTTGACCACAATTGACTTTTAGGTTAATCCAGTCGACTGTTGATTTTCTGAACAATTGAGTGACCAGAACTTTGAGATAGGCCTTGATATTTGTCATGGAGGTAATGTGGGATATATTGAGCCATACGAGATGTCTTGGAACCATTGATTCACTGATTTTCCTTTGAATGAACCAAACCCTAGTTCAGAGCCTTTGTATAGGAGAATATGTCTAGGAGCTTCATGTATTGATTTGAATTTGTATAAGAGAAATAGTGTTAGAACAAGATTTGTTCTGATCAATTATCTTAGTTTTGATGATAACAATAATATGAATTTTGCTTAAGATAATATGGTACTCTAATCCAATGCAATT
The DNA here is from genome assembly GCF_029867415.1 of Vicia villosa. Lineage (NCBI taxonomy): Eukaryota > Viridiplantae > Streptophyta > Magnoliopsida > Fabales > Fabaceae > Vicia > Vicia villosa. Next base: position 128,505 of record NW_026705263.1, read on the forward strand.
TCCTTTTCAGGAAATATATAAAGAGTATGCATAATTCAGCGCTCAGAAGCTTTGTCTCAAGGGTTCAGCATGCAACATCAGAACATGGTCTGGCAAGACATCAGAAGATGGTCGAAGCAGAATCAGAACATGGGTCTATGGAAGCATCAGAAGAACAAGAGAACAGAAGCACTGAAGTTCTGATGGTATCACGCTCAGAAGCACTTCAAGGTCAGAAGATCAGAAGATGCTTTGCACCAAGCTGTTTGACTCTGATGATATTCAAACGTTGTATTCACAAACATCAGATCAGAAGGAAGTACAAGTGGCAAGCTACGCTGACTGACAAAAGGAACGTTAAAAGCTACTAAAGGCTACGTCAGTAGACACAGCGTGAACAAGGCTCGAGGTAGTTGACAAAAGCGTATAACATTAAATGCGATGCTGTACGGAACACGCAAAGCATTAAATGCACTCAACGGTCATCTTCTCCAACGCCTATAAATATGAAGTTCTGATGAGAAGCAAGGTTAACGATCCTGAACAAAACAACGCCTATTAACTTGCTGAAACTCTGTTCTATTCAAAGCTCAGAATCTTCATCTTCATCAAAGCTCACTACATTGCTGTTGTAATATATTAGTGAGATTAAGCTTAAACGTTAAGAGAAATATCACAGTTTGTGATTATCGCTTTTAAGAAGCAATTGTAATACTCTTAGAATTGATTACATTAAGTTGTAAGGAACTAGAGTGATCGTGTGGATCAGAATACTCTAGGAAGTCTTAGAGGTTATCTAAGCAGGTTGTAACTAGAGTGATCGTGTGGATCAGTATACTCTAGAAAAGTCTTAGAGGGTATCTAAGCAGTTGTTCCTGGAGTGATCAGTGTGTGATCAGAAGACTCTGGAAGACTTAGTTGCTGACTAAGTGGAGAACCATTGTAATCCGTGCGATTAGTGGATTAAATCCTCAGTTGAGGTAAATCATCTCTGCGGGGGTGGACTGGAGTAGTTTAGTTAACAACGAACCAGGATAAAAATAACTGTGCAATTTATTTTTATCTGTCAAGTTTTTAAAGCTACACTTATTCAAACCCCCCTTTCTAAGTGTTTTTCTATCCTTCAATTGGCATCAGAGCGCCGGTTCTAAGGTGCAAGCACTTAACCGTGTTTAGAAAAGATTCAGGAAGAGAAAAACGCTTCAGTAAAAGATGGTTGATGAAAGTGAAAAGTCTACACCTGCATCTACATCTGGCTCTGCTGAGCAATACAACGGTAACAATGGTTATACTAGACCGCCGGTATTTGATGGTGAAAACTTTGAATACTGGAAAGATAAACTGGAAAGTTACTTTCTTGGTCTAGATGGTGATCTATGGGATCTTCTGATGGATGGTTACAAACATCCAGTAAATGCCAGTGGCGTAAAGCTGTCAAGGCAAGAAATGAATGATGATCAGAAAAAGCTTTTCAGGAATCATCATAAATGCAGAACTGTTTTGCTGAATGCTATCTCTCATGCTGAGTATGAGAAGATATCTAACAGGGAAACGGCCTATGACATATATGAGTCTTTGAAAATGACTCATGAAGGAAATGCTCAAGTCAAGGAGACTAAAGCTCTAGCTTTAATCCAGAAGTATGAAGCCTTCAAGATGGAGGATGATGAAGACATTGAAAAGATGTTTTCAAGATTTCAAACTCTTACTGCTGGATTGAGAGTTCTTGACAAGGGATACACCAAGGCTGATCACGTAAAGAAGATCATCAGAAGCTTACCCAGAAGATGGGGTCCTATGGTGACTGCATTCAAGATTGCAAAGAATCTGAATGAAGTTTCTCTGGAAGAGCTTATCAGTGCCTTGAGAAGTCATGAAATAGAGCTGGACGCAAATGAGCCTCAAAAGAAAGGTAAGTCTATTGCATTAAAATCCAATATCAAGAAATGCACTAACGCTTTTCAGGCTAGAGAAGAAGATCCTGAAGAATCAGAATCTGAAGAAGAAGATGAACTGTCTTTGATCTCCAGAAGGCTAAATCAACTCTGGAAGACCAAGCAAAGGAAGTTCAGAGGCTTCAGAAGTTCAAAGAAATTTGAACGTGGAGAATCTTCTGATGACAGAAGATTTGACAAGAAGAAGGTCATGTGCTATGAATGCAATGAGCCTGGACACTTCAAGAATGAATGTCCAAAACTTCAGAAGGAAAATCCCAAGAAGAAGTTTCATAAGAAGAAAGGTCTTATGGCAACCTGGGATGAGTCAGAAGATGATTCAGACTCTGAAGATGAGCAGACTAACTGTGCGCTGATGGCGACAGAAGATGACAGATCAGAATCTACATCAGAATCAGATTCTGAAGAGGTATTTTCTGAACTTACTAGAGATGAGTTAGTTTCCGGTCTAACTGAACTTCTGGAACTCAAGTCTCAGATCAGTCTCAAATACAAAAAGCTGAAAAAGCTATTTAAATTTGAAACAAAGAAGCTTGAGTTGGAGAATTCTGAATTAAAAGAAAATCTTTTAAAATTATCCAATAATGTTGGATCTCCTTCTGATTCAGAAAAATCCACTCCTAGTCTAAACCATATTCTGAAAGAATATGATTTAAGTTTCAGGAAGTTCTTATCTAGAAGTATTGGCAGAAGTCAGCTAGCTTCTATGATATATGTTGTGTCTGGAAACAAAAGAGTCGGCATTGGTTTTGAGGGTGAAACCCCATACAAACTTGAACCTGTTGATGAAATGAAATTCACATACAAGCCATTGTATGATCAGTTCAAGTATGGCCACTCCCATGATATTAGGCACACTTCACATGCTCAAAGTTTTCACATAACACACACCAAAAAGCATGTGACACAACCTAGGAAATATCATGAAACTCGCATTAAAAATTATCATGCTGTTCCTCCTATTACTTACAATGTTAAACCTAAGTTCAATCAGAACTTGAGGAGAACTAACAAAAAAGGACCCAAGAAGATGTGGGTACCAAAGAAAAAGACTATTTCTTTTGCAGATTCTCTTGGCGAAAAAGAAGATAAAAGTCAACATGACATGTCACCTGGACTCAAGTTGGTCTCAACACTTGAAGGGAAGAAGGAATGTCTTCCAAGTTCTGGTACTTAAATCTGTTGAAGAAACTTTGTCTGTAGGAGATCAGAAAAGAAAGTTTATTAGTCTTGGAACCATCTGTTTTGTTTGTTTCTAAAGCATTGATGTTTCGTTCTTGATTTTTCTGAATGCTCTAAATGCTACAGAATATACAATATTGAAACATTAATTGTGGACGAATTAATAAATATCTGGTTTGATGATAAACTTGTTTCTGATGAAACAAAGCAGATTAAGAATTTCTGCAGATACAATTTTGTCGTATCAGAAGCTGCAGAACAAAGAAGTGAACCTCCAGAAGCTGTGTATATCAGAAGTAATGGATCAGAAGATCATTCAGATTTATATCAGCACAGTTCATAAGGAGTGTTTCCAGAAGAGAAACTTGATCAGATCAGAAGCAGTGATCTGAATCTGAAGGTGTAAAGTCTATTCTAAAATTTACAGGTGTCATCTATTATCTGATGGTGAACACGTGTCTGTACGGTTAGTACAAAGCGTGCAGTTGAAAAGACGCCGACCTAGGTAACTGTTATAAATCATGTCATTTACCACGTTCTCTCTCCTTACGTCACTCGTCATTTAATGAAAATGATTTCTTTTGATTCTGAAACTATTCAATTTGTTTATTTATTCTTTTTCATTTTCTAGTTTATATTTGTCTCCTTATATTCTTTTCAAATCATATCTTACATCTTTTTCGCTCCCTTGTCTCTCTCTCTCTTCTTGCATTCTCTCGTTTGAAAAGTTCTTAGCCGTTTTCTAAAAACCCTAATCGAAAACCCAGTTCGCTTTTCTTGTTCGTTTTTGTTCATTCTACATCCATGGCTGCCTTCTCATCCCAAAATGCTGAGTCATCTGTTCCTCATCATCTCCAAGAAGAAACTTTGCAACTCACCCCTGTTGTTGCATGCTCCATTCCTAAAGATGAATTGGAAGTTCTGTGTGAACTCATGGTTGACTTTGACAACATTGAAGAAAACCAATTTCACCTTAAAGAAGACATCATCTTTCAAGGATGGACCTCGTTGTTTGCTGAGTTCGTTGGTCCAGTTTATCCGGATCTTGTCAAGGAGTTCTGGGCACATGCTGTGGTTGCTCCAAAATCTATACTTTCTTTCGTCCATGGAAAGTTTGTTGTTATTACTGAAAACATCCTAAGAATGATGTTTGATCTGAAAAACCCTGAAGGGGTTTTTGAGTTTGATCAAAGGGCAGATTTGGGAGATGTTCTATCCACTCTCTATCCAAATGTCAAGAAAACAAAACACGTCAAGGATTTGAGAGATGTCTACAGAATCTGGACAAAGATCCTTCTTGGGTGTTTCTACCATAGGAAAGCAACACATGCCTCGGATTTCATCAGTAATGATCAAAGGTATATTCTTTATTGCATTGCCACTCAGAAGAAGGTTGATGCGATTTACATTATCTTCAACCATATGTGGAAAGCAGTAAAGGATTCCAGAAACGCTTTCAGAAAAGAAAAATGGTGGAACAATCATTCCTTTTGGTAGAATTATTACAAACCTTCTGGTGCATTCCAAGATTGTTGAGAGTCTGGAGTCTGAAGGTATTATCAAAAACCTTGCTGTCACCTCTGGAGCCTGTCTGAATGCTTTTTCTTTAAAGAAGATGAAAATAATTGACACTATCCTCAAAGTTCCTCAACCTCTAGCTGGAACAAGAATCAGAAGAAAACCAGTACTAGCTGACTTTGAAACCTTCTTCAATAGTGAGGTACCTGAAGTCAGAACTAAGTATCTGAAGTCACAAAAAGAGGATAAGAGTCTTAAAGATCAAGACAAAGGTGCTCCTATTAAAGTGAATCGTAAGAAGGAAGAAAGGACCAAAAGAAAGTTTGATCATCCTGCTGCTACCACCAAGAAAGAAGTGGTCCCAGAAGAAGTCATTGCAAAGGTTGTTAAGGCTGTCTCTGCTGATTTTGAGAAGAAAAAGAAGGAAGCTGAGAAAAAGATGAAGAAGTCAAATAACAATGCTGAGATTGTTGAAGTTGTTGAGAAGAAGAAAATCAGAAAAAGAAAGATGATTCTTCAAGAATCTGATGAAGAAAATATCTCTCAAGAGGCTGAGAATCAACCAGAAGTTATGGCATATGTCAGAAGGAAAGAAATCGCTAGCGGCAAAACAAAGATTATTGAAGAGCCGAAGAGTAAGAAGCAGAAGAAGACTGAGGATGTGGCCAAAGCTTTTCTGAGAGGTTCCAAAGGTATATGCATTTCTGAACCTGATTCTGTTCCTGCTGTTTGTTCAGAAGCTGCACCAATAGAGGTTGTCCCTACACCTGAACCAGAAAAAGCCACATCAGAATCACCTGTCTTTGTCCATGTTCTTACACCTCCATCTTCTCCTATAACCATTCCTTCCTCTCCACCTACCATAAATCCTGTTCTGGATATACCACCCCTTCAAACTCTCTTTCCATCTCAACCTTCTCTCAATGCCACCCTTGAACATACTCCCTCCACCTCTCAAAACAATCCTTGTGATTCTCCTCTTCCAACCTCTGCATCACATGAGCAGCTGCTCCGTGATTGCAACTACACTCCCAAGCCTCGTCCTGAAGCTGAAGTGGTAGTGTTAGATTCTGATACTGAAGAAGAATCTTCTTATAGGTTGGATAGAGAACCTCATCCGTACTTCACTTCCAACCCTGCCTTTTCAAAAACCCAAATAAAATTCCGCCCTGTATATCCTATTGGTGTAGTTTTTGAAAACATAAAGAGGAATCTCAGAAGTACCTTTGATACTCTCAGAATTGCTGAAAGTTCTGGATTGAATGATGTTGCTATGCGGAACTTCTGGAGGATTTTTTGCAGAGAATCAGATGCTCTGTTTTTAGAACTTCAGGAAGCCTGTGTAGCTGCTGCCCCACGGCCTCGTGGAATTTGGAGGAATTATGAAGACTTCTGGTTTGCTAGTCTCAAAGGAAGACATCTGTTGGAAGAGAAGCCCTTCTTGGATGAGATGGAACAATTAAGACTGGCTGCTGAAATGGAAGCAAATCCATGCAGGGATATTGTTATCTTTATTCCTGATTATCCTGTTCTGCTCGGAGATTTCAAGACTCTCTTTGACTATCTGAGGGAAAATCCTTCTGAGAAAGACCCAAGCTTGGTCATTCCAGAAGTTGTTGACCCACCAGAAGTTGAAGGTCCTTCTGCTCCCAGGAATCTAGCTGCCATTCTTCAGGCACTTGAGAATGGAGACTCGGAAATTCCTGCTGCAGAATATGGAGATGCTTCTATGCAAGAAGCAGATGCTGAAGATCATGTTGCTAAAACTGTTCCTGTTGAGGAAATCCCTTCAAATGATCTATCTATGGAAGCTGCAGATCAACATGTCATCCCTGTGGATAGAAGCTGTGAAGCTTCTTCTGATGAATCTTCTCGTCTTGCAAGGACTCTGGAAGAAATTCAGAAGAGACAGGATGAGCAAAGCTCACTCAATGATAAGTATAACGCTTTCATGGTGAGGCAAGAAGGACACAACAATGAGGTTAAAGAGATGCTGGCCAAGATCTTGTCAAGGCTAGGGCCATCTTAGATTGAGTCAGTGTTGTTTCTTTCTTTTCGTTGCATCTGTCTTTGTGCATCTGATCTTTCTTATCTTCATGTACTTCTGTACCTGCTGTTTGAACTTCAATGAAATCATCTTCTTCCTCCGTGTGTTTCGTTTTGTTTGTCTCTGAATCTTTTTTGCTTTTTGATGATATGACAAAAAGGGGGAGAAATATGTGATAAATGATTTGATTTAATCAGTTGCTTTTACTAACAAGAACTGCAAGTTCTATATGGTTTAAGTGTTTTGCAGGTATAAAGAAGTGAAGAGAATCTTCAAAGCAAACACCAGAAGCAAAACCATAAGAAGTGTTATTCTGTAAAAAGAATAAGCTCATGGAAACTGAAGCAAGCTGAGTGCTGTCAAGCTTCAGAGATCAGAAGCACTGATAATAGAATTTGATCCATATTTGTCTATTTGCTTTGACAAAATTCTATTTGCTCTGATACATTATTTTAGCCTATATGGCTCTGATACATATAATGTGTTCGAATATACATTTTATGTTCTGACTCGTTCATGCTGACTTTTGTCGTTTAGTTTTTGTTCTGTAACATTTCAGGATGTAGAGATGCTCTGATGATGCTCTGGTACATTCAACAATGTTCTGATACAAATCTAGCATGAAGTGATGTTGGTGGAAATTCAAAGCTCTGAAGCTATCCGAGGGAAGCAGAAATCAGAAGCTGCGAATGTTCTAAAGATCCAGAAAACTCAAGTTCTGAAGCTGTCCTAAATGGAAGCAGAAATCAGAAGCTGTGAATGTTCAGAAGATCAAAGAAATTCAAGTTCTGAAGCTGTCCTAGATGGAAGCAGAAATCAGAAGCTGTGAATGTTCAGAAGATCAAAGAAATTCAAGTTCTGAAGCTGTCCTAGATGGAAGCAGGAATCAGAAGCTGTGAGTGTTCTAGGGATCTAAAGAAATTCTAGTTCTGAAGCTGTCCAATGGAAGCAGAAGTCAGAAGCTATGAATTCTCTAAAGACAGAAGCTCATATGATCGTCTCTACCGAAATAATCAGGGAAGTCTTTTATTAAAGTTCTTCGAGTATTTATTTCAGGGGGAGATTATTTATCTCAGGGGGAGATTGTTAATCTCAGGGGGAGACATATTCATATGCTTATGCTATAGCTGTGTAATTTGTCTTTTGCCGTCTGCTCTTTCTGATCGCAAATTCATATCATTTATATATGTTTTTGTCATCATCAAAAAGGGGGAGATTGTTAGAACAAGATTTGTTCTGATCAATTATCTTAGTTTTGATGATAACAATAATATGAATTTTGCTTAAGATAATATGGTACTCTAATCCAATGCAATTTCCTTTTCAGGAAATATATAAAGAGTATGCATAATTCAGCGCTCAGAAGCTTTGTCTCAAGGGTTCAGCATGCAACATCAGAACATGGTCTGGCAAGACATCAGAAGATGGTCGAAGCAGAATCAGAACATGGGTCTATGGAAGCATCAGAAGAACAAGAGAACAGAAGCACTGAAGTTCTGATGGTATCACGCTCAGAAGCACTTCAAGGTCAGAAGATCAGAAGATGCTTTGCACCAAGCTGTTTGACTCTGATGATATTCAAACGTTGTATTCACAAACATCAGATCAGAAGGAAGTACAAGTGGCAAGCTACGCTGACTGACAAAAGGAACGTTAAAAGCTACTAAAGGCTACGTCAGTAGACACAGCGTGAACAAGGCTCGAGGTAGTTGACAAAAGCGTATAACATTAAATGCGATGCTGTACGGAACACGCAAAGCATTAAATGCACTCAACGGTCATCTTCTCCAACGCCTATAAATATGAAGTTCTGATGAGAAGCAAGGTTAACGATCCTGAACAAAACAACGCCTATTAACTTGCTGAAACTCTGTTCTATTCAAAGCTCAGAATCTTCATCTTCATCAAAGCTCACTACATTGCTGTTGTAATATATTAGTGAGATTAAGCTTAAACGTTAAGAGAAATATCACAGTTTGTGATTATCGCTTTTAAGAAGCAATTGTAATACTCTTAGAATTGATTACATTAAGTTGTAAGGAACTAGAGTGATCGTGTGGATCAGAATACTCTAGGAAGTCTTAGAGGTTATCTAAGCAGGTTGTAACTAGAGTGATCGTGTGGATCAGTATACTCTAGAAAAGTCTTAGAGGGTATCTAAGCAGTTGTTCCTGGAGTGATCAGTGTGTGATCAGAAGACTCTGGAAGACTTAGTTGCTGACTAAGTGGAGAACCATTGTAATCCGTGCGATTAGTGGATTAAATCCTCAGTTGAGGTAAATCATCTCTGCGGGGGTGGACTGGAGTAGTTTAGTTAACAACGAACCAGGATAAAAATAACTGTGCAATTTATTTTTATCTGTCAAGTTTTTAAAGCTACACTTATTCAAACCCCCCCTTTCTAAGTGTTTTTCTATCCTTCAAATAGTATGGACAAATTTTGGGGTATGACAATACTCGATGCTACACTCATTGAGATTGGACTCTAGGGATGCTTTTGGCTGGCCGATTGAGTGCCATGTTGAGACAATGCCCGCGAGAAAGATCAGGGATATGAGCACCATAGAACCTGGTTACTATTCTAGGACAGGTTGAACCAACTTAACTTCAGTGGGGAGGGTACTTACCTACGAACTTCACGCAAGCCTTTAAACCTAAGGACACTTGTGTGACTTGTCTGTGCTTGCTACTAACCCTTTGGTTTTCTTGCAGGTTTTCCTTGTGGGACTCACTCGTCCTTACTATCTTATGTTTTGCCTGATGCATTGCATAACATCATGACATCATGACATCATAAGCATAGCATGATTTAACTAACCCTTTCAAGGATCTTAGGAATTTAGGGCGCACAATTTCAGGTGCTCTTATCAAGGACTGAATTCCTATCAAGGGACAAGAGGATTTATTTTCCTCTGGCCACACACCTTCCAATTCAAAGACTCGGTGCCTACCAAGGGGCAAGAGGATTTATTTCCCTCTAGCCATATACTTTCAAATTCAGAAGTATCCCGAATCAGAGGCGATGACCCACTCGATATGGTGAGCTTGATTCTCAAAGAAGGACGTTCAAAGACAAGAGTCAGAATTGTTCAAACAAATATGCGACCAAATCATTCTCTAAATGTGCTAACTATATTCCTTAAAGATCCTTGAAAACATTGCATTTGCATTCATAACATCGCATAACAGGTTTCCACCACAGGTTTCTCACCTCCTCGCTGTTTATTTCAGCATTATGAATCTCGAGCAATCAGTCAAAGACCTTCAAGCTCAGAATGCCCAGTTTCAAGATCTGATCCTGAACTTATTATCCAAGGGGCAAGATGAACTGAAAGCACTCCTGACCAAGAAGGAGAAAAAGCCTAGAAGATCTGTGGGTGTCCTTAACATGGGAAGAAGATTCCGAGGTCCACTCAAGAGGGCTGAAGAAGTCAAGGTTTCTAAAGAGGACGACGATGAACAAAAGGACGATGCTAGTGTCAAAACTGACGCAAAAAGTAACCATGACTCTGCCAATGCCTCTGAAGAAGAAGAGGACTATCACCATGAGGATGAACATCCTGATGACAAATATAAGTTGTTGGAAGAACGTATGAAAGCCATAGAAATTCAGAAGATACCTGGACTGGATTTTGAGGAACTAGGACTTATCTTTGGAGTTGTTATACCTCCGAAATTCAAGATTCCAACCTTTGCAAAATACGATGGAGTCTCTTGTCCTAAGCTGCACTTGAGGTCTTATGTAAGGAAGATTCAACCTCATACTACCGATAAGAAGCTATGGATCCACTTTTTCCAAGAGAGCTTATCTGGAACTCAACTCGAATGGTACTATCAACTGGAAAGTACCAACATTTGTACCTGGGAAGATTTGGTTGTTGCTTTCTACCAACAATACCAATACAATGCTGACATCGCACCAACTTGCATACAACTACAAAGCATGTCTATGGAACCCGAGGAAAGTTTCAAGGAGTATGCTCAAAAATGGAGAGATCTAGCTGGAAGAGTCAAACCCTCCTTGACTGACAGAGAATTGGTCGATATGTTCATGAATACATTGACTGATCCTTTCTACAGCCATTTACTTGGTAGCTCCTCGTCTGGTTTCACCGACCTCATACTGACTGGAGAACGTGTCGAAAGTGGCATCCGAAGCGGAAGAATTCAGGCGGCTACTTCTTCTGGTAATGTAAAAAAGCCATACAATGGGAAGAACGAATCCAACACTGTTGGGGCAGTCCTGGTCTTTGGTCAGGCTCCAACACAACAACAACAGAAAGATCAACGTAAACAACAAGGTGGCCAACGCACTTGGAAATCAAAACCCAAGAGGTCATTCACCCCACTACACATGCCATCGGCTCAAGCTTTGCAACACTTGCTCGATCGAAGTCTGATAACTCTACTGCCTCCATACTCAGTTCCTGCTAATCCCGTCCCTGGGTACAAACATCATGCAAGATGTGCTTACCATTCAAATAGTCCTGGTCACGATACAGAAGAGTGTGGGCCATTGAAACATAAAATTCAAGACTTGATTGAAGAAGGGGTCATTGAATTTGGCCAACCAGAGAAGCCACACAAAGTCTAAAGGATGGCTATTTAGATCACTAATTTACTCGCATTCGCAATGTCTTTCCTGTTTGTTTAAACATTCGACTTATGTCAGACTCTATTCATTTTATCATAATCATTAGTGCATTTCATACGTTTGTCTTGATTTATTTCTCTTCCTATTGCTATATTAAACTTTGTTTTTACTTGGTTTTCTTTATGATATTTAATTCTCGCTAAAGCTGTAAGCCTTTTGAGGGAGGATGACGAAAACGATACTGCAACCTCGTACAATATGCTTTTGAACGGACTATGCTGACGATGTACAGGCATTGTTTCAATTCCTAAACAGTGGAGATATAAGGATGTTAATCCCTCGTCAACCCTTTCGAGCCTAAGAAGTAGAAGTTTCTTTCTCATACTGATTAAAACCTTTAATCATAACCTGGGGCAGGGTAGTTACTCAGTTACCTCAATTATACCAGGTGCTTTACACAAGTGATGGATTCCCATAATTCTCAAGTCAGGCAGTCAATATCCATAAAATAAAAAGAAAACTGTTAAGACAAAACCTATGAAGGAGACTTATCAAAAAACGAAACATCCCGCTGACTGTAACCTCAAAATAAACAGTTCAGGCAAAAGTTAGGGATAACAAAGTCAAAAAGAGGTCGCTACAAATCCTCGACAAAAGAAAAAAATTACAAAGAGGATGACTGCCTTTTCAAATAAACTTTCGGTGCTTCAACCATCATCAAATGTCAACCTTACGACTTCAAGACCTGCTAGAACTTAAATGCAAAGTTAACTGAGCATAAGATCGAAGAACATCACGAAGATTGGGATGGGTACAATCAAGTTTTAAGCCATTATCCTTTGTTTCTTAAACCGTGAACCAAGCCACGTTACAACCCTCGAAAGTCCTAACTGAAGCATGGTTAGTTCGAAAGCATACTGTCACAAAAAGGGTATCCTGACTCCTTAAAGTTTACCAAAAATCCTGAGTTGATATCATGTTTTTACAAATATCACTTTCTTACATATTTTGTTTTACTAAAATTGTTTTTAATCTCCAAGACGGACATATGGATTGCATTTTAATGAGTGTCATTATAAAACAATTTTGCCTACGTAATTTCAAATGTTTGACATCAGGAAGAATCTGCATGGGGCATAATTATTGACTAAAAGTCCTCCAGACAAATAAATTTGCAGAGACGTCTCGTATGCATGACTCGATCAGCTAAAAGCTTGTTTATACAAGGGGCATAACGATTCATAGAATCTCTCAGAGGCACTGAAAAAACCAGAGAAGTTAGTCCTTCACTAGGGGCATGTCATATCAGTCACAAAGCTCAACAAATGCTATTTAGCTACTAGCATCAGATGATGTCAGTATCTATCTCTTCTTTGAAGTTCTAATTCCAAATTCAAGTATCAAGCATTCCAAGCTATTGATTCCAGGGGCAGGTATACTCTCGCAAGTGTTTTTCAACAGCAGGTACTCAAAGACAAGGGGCAACGAAAAATCGAAAATCTCGGGGAACCTTCCCCACAGAGCAGTTTTCATAATATATCTCCACATAGCAAACTTTAGGAAGTTATCTTCAAGCAATCTATTCCCAACACAAACTTGGTTCCCCAACGGAATTTATACCTCTGACATTACCGGTTCTCCGACACAATTTTCTTCTCTAACACGGTTTTTTCAAACTCGCTATTTCCATTAAAGTTGCCGCTCAGAAATCTGGTCGGATAGTATACTCATCTCTCTTGTCCCCAGGATACATCAGGATCAGATCACTCAAGTCAATCTTATCCCCAAGCGAAGATAAAAAATCCCCAGCTGGATATCATCGAACGAAAGACAGGAATTCTCTTGTCATTATCTCCAACGACATACAGGGATTTATTTTCTCAATCAGCAGTTGCTATACAAGAGTTATCAATATGCTTCGACTATATAGTCCATCCCTGCATCGTTCATAAATACATGCATAACATACAGTACTCTCGTTTATTTCGAGAATCTCAATACATGCATCATAACATTGCACAAAACTAATCTTTCCTTTTCAGGTTATTTCATAATCAAAAGAATATTATCATCCAAGCGCGGTGTAAATACAATCGTATCAACAATTCAATCTCAACACTCAAGACAAATACAATTCTGATGCTTCATTCCAGATCTTTCTTCAAAGATAATTTAGAAACAATCAAAGAACTTCTCATCCTTTCTAGGTAATCTTTTCTAAGATATTTCATATCCTTTCTAGGAACCTTTCTAGGTAGTCTTCTCTAAGACATCTATCATCCTTTCTAGGAATCTTTCTAGGTAATCTTTTCTAAGATATTTTATATCCTTGCTAGGAACCTTTATAGGTAGTCTTTTCTAAGACGTTTCTCATCCTTTCTAGGAACCTTTCTAGGTAGTCTTGTCTAAGACGTTTCTCATCCTTTCTAGGTAATCTTTTCTAAGATGATTAATATCCTTTCCAGGAACCTTTCTAGGTAATCTTTTCTAAGATGATCCATATCCTTTCTAGGAGCCTTTCTAGGTCAGTCTTGTTTAAGACATATCATACCTTTCTAGGTAGTCTTGTTTAAGACATATCATATCCTTTCTAGGAGCCTTTCTAGGTAGTCTTGTTTAAGACGTTTCATATCCTTTCTAGGAGTCTTTCTAGGTAGTCTTGTTTAAGACGTTTCATATCCTTTCTAGGTGTTCTTGTTTAAAAACATATCTCGGCCTCTTTAGGTAATCTTCTTTAACATATTTATCCAATCTTTTCTAAGACATCTCTTTCCCTTTCAAGGACCTTCTCAATTAATATTCTACAAGACACTTCTTCCCGAGCTTTGTTAAAAGCCTAAATCTCCTTTACATCGGTCAGTAATCTACCCTATTCAAGAAACTCTTCAAGTAGTCTTCTATAACACATTACTTCATTTTGATGAATCTCCCCTTTAGACACAATCAATGCATACGACTCAGTCTGAAAAGCGTCTGCTTTAGACAATACTCTGTCAACACCTAGATGGCATCTTTGGGCCCATCTCAGCCAACTTCCTGTCAACATCCTGATGGCATCCGTAAGCCCATCCCCGTTAAAAGTCCCTGCATCTGCAAGGGAAAATTTCTTGGTATTCTAGTGTTCAATCCTCTTCCATCTTCAGATTCCGACTGGCACACAAACCACTCTACATCCTCAGATTTAAGAAGATTGAACAGGGGCAGCTGTCATACCCCAAAATTTGCCCGCTATATTTTAATATAGCTTGGCTCAAACAGTCTCTTCAGGCTCACATGATATCTAATTGCAAGCATGTCCACTCTCCTCCTAAGCAAAAAGGCCAAATTAGGGTTTGGATATAATCAAGGGAAGTGGGATTTCTGAGACTTCAAATGGACTTCATAGCATCTCTTATGATTTAAGCCATACTCATACTAAGTGTCAGGCCTCGATTCACGAGATTGCTCGATCACTTGCTCAGAAAGTCAACAGTCGACTATGCTAGGTTAAAAGTCAATTATGGTCAAATCACAGTCAAAACTCCTGATTTTTGGTCAACATCAACATTTTGAAGTCACATTCATCATTTGATCAAGGGTTGATCATGATTCATCAGGAAAAGGTCCAAAATCAAATCGTTTTTCTAAACACACACGACACCTTTCAAAACATTTCAAACAAACAAAAGTGAGCTAAGCAACTAAGAGCCCGTATATAACTACGGATGAAAAGGTTTCTTACACCTTCCCTTTTCATAACCTACCCCCCGAACTTAATCTCTTTTCAAAGAAGGTCTTTCCTGTTCTTTTATACCTTTCCTAAATTGGATAAAATAAAAGTCGGTGGCGACTCTTGCTCACCGCAACATTGTTGCTTATAAAAATAAAAGTCAGTTCACCATATTACATATTTCTAGTATCCATGACCTACAAAAAAGAACAAAGATAAATTCCTTGGTCCTTGAAACGGTTAGTGAAGATGATATGTCATGATGTCATGATGTTATGATGTGATGATGTCAAGTAGATAACAAACACAAGCAAGTCACACAAAAGCCTTAGGTTTTAAAGGCTTGCATGAGGTTCAAAGGTGCATACCCTCTCCACTGAAGTTTAGGTGGTTCTACCTATCCTAGATAAAGATCGGGTTCTAGGGAGCTCATATCATTGACCTCTCTCGAAGGCACTATTTCAGTTTAGCAATCGAATCACCGACCGAAAACTTCCTGAAAGTCCAATCCATATGAGTGTAGCTTCGAGTATCAACCAACTTTAGTCGGAACCAAAGCCAGCCATCTCGCCACTTTCTAATAGGCCAAAGTCAAGTTCAACTAGGGTTCTAGGGGCAAATTAGTGCTTAATGACACCACGCAGCAGCCAAATGTTTCCTCTAGTCGGATCCCAAGGAACATTAGGACAAACCAAAGTGTCACACTAACGATGACTACATATTAACCGTAGCAGTCTACATCGTACAGTCTCCTTGGTCTCATGCCATATACCTAAGGTATCTCGAGATTCAGGTTAGAATCTTTCACACAAATAACACCCAAGCAGTACCCTTAAGAATAAAGCAAACAAGACAAGCAATTGAAAACATTTAAAGTGAATCCTAAACTTTAAGGTAACCCCTCTTTAAATATGTCCCCAACAGAGTCGCCAGTTCTGTAATACGGTGGGAGAACTGACTTTTTGAAATGTTACGAATAGCAAGAGTAGCCATCGACTTTTATTTTATTCAATTAGGAAAGGCTAAAAGAACATAAAAAGACCGTTTAAAAGACTTTGAGTTTGGGGGGTAAGTTATACAAAGGGAAGGTGTAAGCATCCTTTGTATCCATAGTTATCCATGGGCTCTTAATTGCTTAGCTCACTTTGAAATATTTGTTTTGTTTGAAAGGGAGGTGCCAAAAGGCAAAGTTTTTTATTCTTGTGTCAGTCCTCAAGAATATTTTTGAAAGTTTGATTTGAAAAGATTTTTTTGATGAGCAAGCAGTTAAGAGATACCTATCCTAGAGTTAAATTTTTATGTTCTTTAAGACTTTTGTTTGAAAGGGCCATACATACCATAAAGAGGGCAGGTAGTCCTTTCATTGGATTTGAAAAGGGTCATCGAGGATTATCGTTCGCCATAAGACTGTCCCTACCATAAAGAGGGCAAGTAGTCTCGGGGAAGGATATAATAGTCATTTAGGCAACCAGTGAGGATACCTTAGCAACCGAAAGGGACTATCATCATTAATCGTAGGCAACATCGAGGGGCGAGATCATTTTTGTTTAGGAAACTCCGAAGGGACTTATGATCTTTTTATGATGATAATGAACTGAGGGCAACATTGCTAAGGCATCCTCGTATTCGAGGGACTTGACTATTGTTAAATCGAAAGGCAGCATAAGAAAGGTTACCATAAAGGTGTGTGTGTGTGTGTGTCACAATCAAGTGATTCAATTCAGATATATTTATCTTGTAAAATTAGTGATTCTAAGTTCAATTCATGGTTTTCACTCCCTATATCACTAACCACGCAGTTATATTGTGCAAGAATTAAAATGCTAGAAAAGTAAATCATAAGCTATTACAAGGCTTCTGGTGGGGAATTACATAGCCAAAAAAACCCGTGAATGCAGAAAAGAAAAGGCAGAAAAATAAACCTAAACTATTACAAGGCTTTGGGGCAGATACATTATAGTCAAGAAATGAGCACGAAAATAAAGCCTAATTAACTATTACAAGCCACAAGAGGCAACCACAAAAATAAGACAAGATAAACTCGAATGATTGCAAAGAAAATTAAAAGGGGAAAAATAAAAGGTTTTTTTTAAGAGCAAACCCTAATTTTAAAACAAATAATTTTATAATAAAGAAGGTTAGTTAAAAAAAATAAGTTAATGGACGACACCTACCTACGAGTTCTAGGGTTACCTAGGGTTTTGTTTAAAATCGAGGCTAGACGACCCTAAAATTAATTATTGGTTATAAATCCAATTAATTTTAATTTGACTAATCCTGATTAAATTAACCTTAATTATTCTAAATTAATTCTAAAATTATTTTACTAAATTAAACCTAACTATTTAATCTATTTTAAATTAATTATTCAATTATTCAATTAAATTATTTACCTAATTATTAACTAATTAAATAAACCAATTAAAATTATTAACTAAATTATTTAATTAAACTAAATTAATTAAAATAAAAAAGTTATATAAAAAAAATTATTATATAAAAAAAGATTAATTTTTGTTAAAAAAAGTTTTAGTTTTGAAAATAAATTAAAATAAAACAATTTTGAATTAACTAAGTAAAAAAACAAAAAAGGAATAAAAAAAGAAATAATAAAAATAAAAAATTTAAAAACTTAGCATGAATATTCCTGTGCGGTGAGTCCTGAGAGTCTATCGTGAATGCGTCGTTTCGCCCCTAAGCTTTGATTAAACCAACCATAAAGCATCGAATTGTTAATACAAACAAGAATACGTGGTCAAATTCAATTAAAAACATATGAATGTATGGAATCGAAGTTAAATTAAGGGGACAAACCGAACTCGTATTTTGCGTTTCTGGGCGTATGGAAGACTTGTGAATGTCTGGGATGAATCAAAGAAGCTCAAGGAATGTGTTGGGATGCTCTGAATTGCTTGAATCGTGCTAAAACCTCGATTGCAGCTTCACTTTTTCTCATGGTTTCCTTGCTCTTGGAATAGGGTTTTCTTTAAGATTTTTCGTCCCCTCTGCACCTGGACTTGTTGTACATATATATGAGATTGGATTAGGGCAACAAAACTTAATTCAATCTTCTTGAATCAATAATTGACAATTTGATTTTTGATTTTTCCTTTCTAAAATTGGCCAAATCTCATTCCATCTCTTTCCAATCTTAATTGTCACGAAATTGATTCAAATATGTGGTATTTTGATGATTGATTTTGATTGGAATGAAAAACAAATCAAATCTTTTGCATTTTTTTCCAATTATTTGATTTAAATTGCATTTTAAATGAATAAAAATTCAATAAAAATAGAATAAAAATCAAATAATCGTGGGGTTAGGCTTGGACACTCTTGATGACCTGAGGAACAAGATTGAATAAAAAAGATTGGGCCCATTTGTAAGAAAACTCATTTTGAGCCATATTTGTTTCACATTTTTCACCCAAATTTGTCCAACTTTGACAAGGCATATCTCCCTCAATTTTTAACATATGGAAGAGTTCTAGGACTTTTTGGAAAGCTCAAGATGTCATCTACAAGCCACTTTGGAACCTTTTTCGCATTTGAGGATTTTATATTAATGATATTGGCTTTGACAAAAAACAGCTTTTGGTTGACTTTCAAAAAGGACCTGTAATGGTTTGGCTCATATCTCCCAAATGAAGCACCTTTGGCCTTGGCTTTAGATAGACAAAGTTGTAGAGAATTCAATTTCCATCAAAATAGACTTTTAATGGGAAATTTATGATGTGCCATGTAAAAGTTATGGCTGGTCAAAGTTTAGTTGACTTTTAGGTCAAAAACCCTAATTTAGAAACTTTGAGTTTTGTTGATTTCTGAACTTTCCTTGATGAATCATGATCAACCCTTTATCAAATGAAGAATTTTACTTCAGAATAAGGATGTTGACCAAAAATCATGAATTTTGACTGTATTTTGACCACAGTTGACTTTTAGGTCAAACTAGTTGACTGTTGACTATCTGAGCAATGAATTGAGCAATCTTGAGAAATGAAATTTGAATTTTTCCATAGAGATAGTTTGAAACCTAAGGAGTCATATGAAATCTATTAGAGACCTTGATTTATCCTTTTTCACCAAGAAATTCAAAACCCTAGTTTAGGAGCCTTTGATTAGGAGAGTGTGCACTCAGTTAAGTTTTGAGCTTTTGATACTTGGATGAGTATTGCATGAAAATATGGTGGGAAAACTTTAGGATATGACAGCTGCCCCTGTTCAATCTTCTTAAACCTGAGGATGTAGATCGGCCTGTTTGCCTATTGTAATCTGAAGGTGGAAGAGGATTGAACACTAAAGTACCCAAAAATTTGCGCTTGCTGATGTAGGAACTAGCGCCAAAGATGGGCTTAAAGATGCCATCGGAGTATTGCTTGTATGATAGAATTTCAGTGCGTCTGAGGTTCAAGCTTCCAGAACGTATATCTGGCGTAGAGATTTAGAGTATCCAGGGTTCAGGCTTCCGAAGCGTAACTTGTGTAGGTATTCAGACCATTCGGGGTCCAGGCTTCCGAAACATATCTGGCATATATTTTAGAACATCCGATAAACAGGCTTCCGAAACATTTTTGGCGTAGATATTCAGACCATTCGGGGTTCAGGCTTCCCTGTGACTCATTCCAATGACGGGGTTTGTATGTATATTTTTCCTCTATTGTATGTACATTTTTTTATCATGGGATCGTTTATATATTTGCTTTACAAATCATTATTGTTGTTGTTCTTGATCTTTTTGCTTAAATGCTTTAGGTTTGTATTGTTGTAGAAATAGACATCATAAATCTTGATTAGGAATGATAACTATTAGTTTCTAAACTCTAGACATAGATTTGGGACTAATAATCATAATGGATATCGAGTTTAATGTCTCCGTGTTGTTTGTGTTGGTGGAGAAATTGCTGATGTGAATAGTACGACTGAGCTTTCGTCGGTGTTGCAGAAATGAACACTGATGTGGCGTCTCGCATGATGCCATGTGATTTTGATGCGTATTGTGAGTGTTGAGCGATAGATCTTTAGATTTAAGTATTCGACGGTTAGAGTAGAAATACGATTCCAGAATGAATTCTTGTGAGCTGCAATAGATTGTCTATTTGCTTTTATTTACTTTTTCCGCATTTACTTTCCGTAAGCCAATCATGAAACTTAGAACATGAGATAGTTGAACGGAAGTTTTTCTTTACAAATCTCTGTGGACTATGATACGATATAACCTATATTACCTGGTAATAATATACCACTTACTTTTGCTTTCCTCTTTACCGCTTCAACAAAATGGCACCATTGTCGGGGAATGGTTTTGAGATTAATCGCATTGCAATGGTTTTGCGTTTTAAGTTTCGTAAATATGTCTATATCGTATATGGTGTGCATATTCTCATACTTGTTTCATTTTCTATATTGATACCATGTTTATATTTCCATACTTGTACATGTTTGAGTGTTTGATTTTGTTCCTCTTTACTTTTGCTATTTTGCAAAGTGAAGTTGTCTAAACAAATTGAACTTGGATAGTTTGTAAATTCTAAATCTTCAATTTTCAATTTGTTTAGCCGATTAAAAATTTTGTAAATATTATGTTTTATGTATATTTGTGTTTTTACACATTAGTGTATATAATTTAGCTTTTGATGTGTTTGTTAAGTGTATGGTCAATACGATTTCTTTAGGTTGCGTTTGAGGCGAAAGCATTGGAGTACCGCGAGAAAGTTACTTACCATTCACAACGGTTGTAAGTTCTATTTAATTTTTCTGTAAATGAGTTGTGTAGGTAAGAAGTGGAGAGTGGCTGGGACTGCATAGTTGTTGTACTGGTTTTTGCCCAACTGGTATAGTGCGCTTAGCGCGCCCTGCTACTTTTGGCCAATGAATTCTTTTTAATAGTTCATTTGTGTTTCAAGAGAATATCATTTCAAAGTCTTATGTACTTCCTCATGTTTTATCATGCAAGAAAATTTCAAAGGATTTCAAGTTGATTAAAAAAATATAGACCTAGTTGGACAAGTTCTTGATTCTATGGTTAGAAGGGCATAGCTTTCTTAATTTTTAACATTTTTGAATGCTTATTTTTGAAAAATACTCTTATTGACATCATCAACAACTTCTCTTCACAAGTCAAGAAGATATTTTGTGAAGAAAGTTATCAAAAGTTAGAGGACATTGCAAGTCTCCTTTGAAAGTTAAGAAATTGTGTACCAACTTCAAAGGATCATAAATTGCTCAATACTTATCATCTTGAGCCCATTATTTTTTCATACTAATCTTCAGTGAGTCTAATTTGATCCATATTTCAAGTTCAAGAGCAAAGTATAAGTGGAAGATCATGATTGAAGAGAAAACATTATAGGTCATGTTGGTATGCCTGGGGTTTCAAGGCATAAGTTGTGTGCAAGACTGTCCCAAGGCCAAATGATTCAAATTCTCTTGCATAAATTTTGGACTTAAGCTTATTTTTCCATTTTCTACAACTTTCATGTTGATACTTTTGGCAAATTCAAGCTCTAAGATGCACTTTTGGCATATGCACCAAGGTGTTTGATGAAATGACTCCGAGCAAATGACTTATTTTTCCCCAATTTTCCAATAGCATATATCTCTCCTAAATTGCTCAATTGATCCCATTCTTTTTGCATCATGTTCTATGTAATGAGAAAATTATTTGGCTCAAAAAAAAGGAAAACGCACGAGCCAATTTTGAGAAGCCCTAATCCAAAGTTGTATACTCAAAGAGGTAAAAAACTTAGAATTTTTTCTAAGTATAGAAGCAGTTGTTTTACCAACTTTGAGGACTTGTAATTTTGTGCTCAAATGTCCAAATGCAATCTTTCCAAGCACATTGTGATCTTTGTCACCTCAGCTTTCTAAAGATACCAAGATTGTATCATAAATCCTCTTGGGCAAGATGCCCCATTGAGTTGAAGATGGTTACTTGAGGCTGAAGTTTTCTCCATGGTCAGATTTTGAAATTCTCTTAATTCAATTACAATTCACTTAAACACAGGTTTTTTACTTCTAATCAACTCTAAAAAGCTTCTAGAAGATGATTAGCAATCAAAACGCATGGAATTGGTGAGTTTTGAAGGATTTCAAGTCACATTTCATCTGTGTGAATGGTGCACAAGATTTCAATCAAATTCTTATCATTCACCACACCTCAGCATTCTATTTCATCCCTCTTATAAATAGGGACCTTCCCCTCTTTATTTTGCAAGCTTTTGAGAGCCAAATCACCCTTGCCAAACTCACTTTCGAGCTCTAAATTTCAGAAATCGTTTTCATCTTTCCAAAGCTTCCAGCTCCAAATTTTTTATTAATAAACCTTCCTTGATCTTTCTTGAAGCTAAATAAATCAAAACCAAAGCAAATCGTGTCCTAAATCCAGCTACCAAACTTCATTTTCAGAGCCTCAAGTTTGAGTTTCAATTGGTAGCAATTCGTGATCATTTTCTATCAAACTTATGCCTATCTTGTTCTCCTCATCTCCCTGAAGTTGTAGCTTCTTCTGTTTATGAATTTGGTTGAGTTTTAAGCATTTCATGTTGGTTTTACTTTTTACGATTTCTTTGGTTTTTTCCAAATCAAGTAAGATGTAGTTTAAATAAATCTTTCGCGAGGATATGGCTAAGATTGTCTTGATGAGACAAGTAAAATGATGCCACTATGAGCAAAATCCTTTGAAAAATCTTAAACTCGAGGTTGAAGATGATGTGTTGGCATCCTTCAACCAATAAGAGCGAGGCAATTGTTATATTTCCATTGGTTGGCTTTTATTTGACTCAGTGAAGTGCTTTGGCTGAGGGTCTATGATGGAAAGCATGCTAGGATCATGCCATCGCATTAATGAAAAGATCTGATGGCATGCATTATTGAGCGCATCTTCTTATGGTGTGTCTCATTGTATCTGATCTGATGTTTTATTTTCTTTTCTTTTTTAAAATCCTTTTTTATTCTTTAATTCATTTAAAATACCAAATCACATTTAAAAATTACCCAAAAATTCTTTGATTATTTTCTGGTTTAATGAATATTTTTGTGGAATTTTATTTTGAGATTTGATATTTTTCTTGATTTTTGCTTTGTTAGCTTTGTTTTAATTGGTTTAGAATTGTTTTTTGACTTTCAAAAATTATAAAAAAAATTGTCAACACTTTTTGACTTGTGTTTGATCTATGGTTAATTTTTGGGATTTTTGTTTTATGTTATAATACCATTTATGTATTTTATCACAAATTTCCAATTAATTAATCATTTTTCGTCATTTTTAAATAGTTTTGAGTTTCTGAAAATTATGAAACCTTTTTTAAAAATTCATATATAGTTTTTCTTATCTTATTATGGTCTTGTGAGAAATTTATTTGGTGTTTGGATACCACTTAAGTATTTCATCAATAATTTTTTAATTTAGACCCTTTTTAAATCCCTTTTATATTTTTTAAATAATAATTTTATTTCTTTTATGAATGGTTCTGACTTTGTGAACATTTTATGATACCTTGACTTAAATTCATTAATATCATTGAGTTTTCTTCCCTCTCTTCTTCCCTTCTTTGATTAGTGGGTTTAAGTCTTGTTTGAATTTATTGTGTAGAGGTTTTGATTTTATCAATCCTCTGATTAATCATCAAGAAGAAATCCCATAAAAATCAAAAGAAATTCATCTCGACATTATGGTTCTAATCTACTTCTTCCCCTTTCTTTTTCTTTGTCTCGTATCAGAGAATGATCATTTGTGGCCTAAACCTATGTTTACAAGCCCAGTGATGGTTGACTATTTGACAATTAGATTAAAAACTTTGAAAGCTTGTTATGTAGAGGTTTTGATTCTATCAATCTTCTGACAAGTTTTCATAAACTTTGACCTACGTTCATTGATCATTCAAGCTAACTATTGACTACTAATTACTAACCATTAATATCTAACTTGTACTTTATATTTCTTTTATCTTCTTTATTTCTTATGCTCTATGCTTTACATTACTATCTATCATTCATTATCATGTTCATGTACTTTTTCCTTTGTCCACTTGGACATATGTTTATGTTTATGCTCTTTTTCTTTTGTCCACTTGGACCATACTTTTACTTTGTTCTTAAAACACTAATAATCAACTTGAATCATAAAAGAATTAAGATGCATTTGGAATTTGGATACCTTACCTTAAGCTTGGAGGATGGATCTATGGACTTAGAATTAGGATCTTGACCCTAGCACTTTGGAGTTTTATATGAGTTTTGTGCTCCTTTGATTGTATTGTGCTTGTTTGTCTGGAAGTCCTTGGAGTTTGTCATACCCCAAATTTGTCCTACCCTTAATTTATAACTGGCTTAAGTTTCATACTCATCTGCATACCTTCCACTAGGTCATCTAACATAACCCATGCATTCATTAACCAATAACTTGAGACATGGGATCAGAGGTCTTCTAGTGGATTAGGGTTCTATTGGTTTGAGGCTCCTACTTTAGATAAACTTGATTCACCAGGTTGTTCTTTGAGCACGGGGATCAAGGAATTAGGGTTTGATTCATGAAATTCTTATTAATCAAGTTACAAGGTTCACCAGCAAAGGGTAATTGGATCTTATGTTAAGGTGTCCTTCTGTGCTTCAATCCTCGTCTTCATCAAAAAGGCCCCTAAGCATTATGGTTATATGAAGGGCATCAACTGATGAAAGACTTTGTCGTGGTGCAAAATACAGAGTTGTGAATTCACTGTTATTAAGGCATTTGCTTGTTGGTTTTATGCGGATGGCTATTGAGTTGGATTCATTATCGTGAAACATTCATTTCAAGTTACTACTTGGGGCTACAAGTTCTTAATATACGAGCTTGATGGGATTAAAATGTGATGTGGAGTTCAAGTTGCAAAAGCAAAGCTTACCATTGAATCTCACTCAAATATCCATTCATTCAAATTGATTAAAAGGGTTATACCAACAAAATTACATCCACATTTAATGTTCCTCATTCATCATCAATCAAGGCAAGTCGACATACCTGATAAAGACCAATTTCAAAATCCAAGGACTAATCCCAAGGTACATCATCAAGATACAAGAGGAATGCAAGTTTCAGAAAATAAAGAACTTCAGATTGTATCTTCAACTTTGAAACTATAAAAAACATTTCAAGTTATGTGTCTAAACTTCAAGGTGCATTTTTTTCAAATGTTACAAAAAGCCATACGCTTCTTACAAGGTCTTAAAGCATCCAGTTTACAAAGACACGGGTTATGTACAAGCTCTTACAAGTGTTACGAAATACCAAAGGTTTTGTTACATTCAGTCCCTATTTTGAATTCTAAACAATTTGCTAATTCTAGTGGACATAAGCCAAAGTTGTGTCCCTCGCCAAAGCTTGTCTCGGTTCGTCTCCTCCATTTCTCCGTTACACAAGTGAACAGCTCCTGCACATTCAAGAAAAAGACGGCCATTCAAACATAACTCAGCAACATCCAACAATATCATCATCTCGTGTCAGCACCTTCGAGTCATACGCATATATTTGACATAAACCTGCAGCTCACATAAACAAACCGCAATAGCATTACACCAGAAGAATTGACAAGAAAGCAGCAACAAGGAAATGTACAAATGATCCACCATCAAATCCACATACAAACATTACATACATTCAAAGAAAAGCATAGCAGCAGTTCAGTCAAAAACCATACAACCTCTACATGATTAATAAGAAAATCAAATGAATACTTTTAGCACACCTGCAGTAACAGAATTAACCACAAACTAACTTCCAGCTCATTCTTAAACATAATAACTAACAGCCATAACAGAAATAACTGTCCTAACCAACTTTCACCCCTAACTAACTTTGAGACATTCCTGAAACAGAAAAAAACAAGTTTGTAACTAACCCCAACTAACAGTAACCGATTCCTAACTCACTCTCAAAGATCCACCCTTCAATCTCCCCAACCGAATCTCAATCCAATGGCTGAAAACACTCTCCTCTAACTGAATTCTCAGCCCTCTCATTCTATATAAACCACCTTCTCCCTCAGTTTCAGCTCTCGATTCTTCATTCATCATAACCTTCACTTCACCATTTTTCCACCATCTTCAATACTCTCTCCCATCTTCATCACTCCAATTCCATCTTCAATCTTCACACTCTCTCACAATCCATAATCTTCATCTTCAACCTACAACAGAAACCGTAACAAACTTCTTCAAACTTCCTCTGAACCTTTCTTCACCATAACCTCTCTCACGAATCATCACCTTCAATCTCCATCATCGATCCTCCACCACCTCAAATTCAACTCCAATCTCTCATACTCTGCTCTCAATCACATTCAATACACGGTCGTATCAATAATAACAACACACAGAAAAAACAAGAAGTAGAAGAAGATAGAAGAAGAAACAGAATCAAGAAGAAGGAGGAGAAAAAATGACAAAAATATTGAAGGCATTTACCTGATAAATTTGTTAGGTTGATTCGAATCCGAATCGGAGAAGCGCGAGAGAATCGAGATGAGTGCGAGAGAGGAAGAACGTGCTGAGGCAGAGAAACGAAGTTGAAACAAACCGAGAGAGAGAGAGAGAGAGAGAGAGGATCGTTTGAGACGAAGACTTGAATGCTTGATCAAAGATGGAGATGATACCACCATCGCCGTCGCGTCTGTGAGAAAGAGAGGAGTGGCGTCGTCGCACCGATTGTACGAGAGAGATGAAGAGAGTCTGAGAGTGAGAGGCATCGGAGAAGGAATCAATCGGAGAGGGATCTCCGTCGCTGCACCGCCGTTATCGCAAAGAGGAGGGGGAAGAAGCTTCAGGTAAATTCTAATCGTCACATGACATTTTAACCTAATCCCTTTCCTTATTTCAATTTTTCTTTCTGTTAACTGGTTTAATTAGAATTAGAATTAGTGGAGATTAACTACTTAATTGAGATTAACACAGAAATCTGAAAACAAAACTGAATAATTCATTTGGGCCATACGATCCTACCTTGGCCCATTCTTGTTTCACAAAAATCTGAATAAAAACTTTCTTTGGGCCTTACAGTCATAAAATTGCTGTCTACACACCCCCATAGGCCCATGCTCTCACTTGTTTTTTTTTAGTCAAAAATTACCTTGGGCTGACTCTCCCCTGGGCCACGCGCCAGTTTCACTAGGCACACCACCATTTCCAGTTTCACACCCCTCGAGCCCATGTTTAATTGATAGCTTTTTAGGTTTTTCTACTTAGTTTTTGCTACTTCTTTTAGGTAATAAAAATGCATTTAGTAAACACCATAAAAAATACTAGTTTTTAGGTTCATCAATTTAGATTTTGGCTTGAATTAGAATTCCCTTAACACATAAAAAGCTCATAAAAATAGTAGTTTTTTAGACTAATTTTAGTACCAATTTGTGGATCACTTCTTTTATCCTTTTATGTCATTTCCATGTATCTTTTGTATAATTTTTTGTATGATTTTGTTGCTTAGTTTTTGGCCATTGGCCTATTTTGTTAATACCATCTTAATGCTCCTTTTAGAATTTATCGTGTTAACTTTAGATAATCAACAATTAGATTTAGAAATTAGGAATAGTTCCCTCTTTTCATTCTTTTTTCTTTTACAACAATAAAACATCTAATAAATACCAAAATAAAATCCCCTTTAAAAAACACCAAGAAAACACAATAAAACATTAACAAAAAAGTAAAAATCATTAAAAAGGGAATGGAAGCTTGAATCTCCCTTGCTTTAGGGAATCATTCGAGTGCTTGGATCTCCCTTGCTTTAGGGAACCATTCGGGCGTAAGTTCCCAAATTCTAAAAGACACAAACCAAAGAGTAACTCGAGTTTCCCTTGCCTTAGGGATTTCCTCGAAACACTCAAACTCTCTCTCTCTTCTCTCCTTTCTTAAGGGCATTGTTATCTCCGCTCTATTGCATCCTAGGTTGTCCCCTTATGCAAGAGCGCGAGCGTTAACTCCGCCCAAATAAAAAACACAAAAACAAACAAAAACATATGAGCCGAACTACGGTGCTCTGATTCCTGAAAAGGATACGTAGGCATCAAGTCGCGGGGCTTGAACGAGCACAATTGTAAATATTTCCTTCTTTTCCCCGTATTTCATTTTGCATTCATTCGCATTTAGATTTTAGACATAGATACACACCCTTTAGATAGAAACAAACATAGGTGGATACCATCGAGTACGATGGGCGTGAGGGGTGCTAATACCTTCCCCTCGCGTAACCGACTCCCGTACCTAGATTCTCTGGTCGCAAGACCCTGTTCCTTCCTTTCCTAGGTTTTCTGATATTCCTTTCCCTTATGGGATAAATATATTGGTGGCGACTCTGTTCATTTTTCGCGAGCGTGCGACAGAGTTTACTCCAAGGATTGAGTTATTTCTCTTTGTGTATGCAGGTGGATTCTTTAAAAGTCCTTGATGGTTAATTCCAAGGCATTGTGATAAGGAATTCATATGAACACAATTGTTACTCTGCTGAATTTTTGCTTCAAGTTCTCATGGTGTATTCCCAAGGCTTTGTGCAAGTTGTACATGAAGATATTAAGTCTATGTGGGTTCTATAAATGGTATTGTGTTTGCTTGGTTATGGTTTAAGTCCAAAGGATGGGAAATCTACATTGACTCTTTAATGTCAAGTGTTGGCTTCTTGTTTGGTTAGATCGTTCTTATCCTTAGCTTTTATCTTATGCTTTAGGATAGTCCCTTCATCGCCTTTCCCCTTCTTAAATTTTCAAAATCTTGTTCCTTTTTCCAAAACCTTCTTATGTTTGCAAATTATTTTAAAAATCTTTCTTTAAAAATATCTTTTACCCTTAGCGGCTTTTCTTAAAAAGTTTAGACATGATTAATTATTATGGTGGGATGTAAAACCCCAAAGTCTTGATACTGATTGATATGATTGAACCTTTTTCACTTGAAGGAGTTAGTGGCATACTTGTTGATTTATTCAAGTTGGAGCCCTTCTTTCATTTGTGATGCAAATGGTTCATTTGTTCTCATGTTCAAGATATTTGGTTGAGTATTCTCTTCTATGATGATAAAGTGTCTATCTATATTTCTTCAAACCTTTTTTACCTTTTAATTGGAACTACATTTTCTCTGACTTCTCCATTGCACTGAGGATGTATGTAGGCACAAGATGTAATGTCTTGCCGAGCATAATTTTAAAATTAAACAAAACTCTTTCTTTTGCACACAATTCTCTTTTTACATAGATTTTTAAAAAGGTTCCTGTGGAGTACCATAGATATGAGGGGGGCTAACACCTTCACCTTGTATAACCATCCCACGTACCTAAGATCTCTGCTTTTTTGTGGTTTTTTATTTAAAAACTTCTTTGGGTTTATTTTGCTCTTTTCCCATTTCTTTTGGAAATAATAAAGCGAGATGACGACTTTCACTAAAATAATAAGTCAAGTCAATCAATAGATTTGATATCAATGTTTCCCTGCTACAATCTCCTATAGTGAATGTTTGTGTTCTCTTCTAAACACCGCTATTTTTTAAATCTGGAAAGGTGCGACAAAAATCGAAAGGTTTGAACAAATTCACAGAATTCATTTGGATCAGACGACTGAATACATATCTGTAGCGGTGAAATTTGTGAGACTAAAGCCATTAAATTAACTTAGCTCATATGTTTTAAATAGGGTCTCCACCGCGCTTTATTGTTTCCAAAGGAAATGGGAGAAAGAGCGAATAAAACCCACAAAAGTTTTTAAATTAAAAACCAATAAACTTATCAGAGACTTGGGTACGGGAGGTTGTTATGCAAGGGGAAGGTTTTAAGCACCCCTCACATCTATGGTACTCCATAGGAACCTCTTTGAAAATACTATTATTATTGTTTGTTATTGTTATGAAATGCCTTTGTTTTTTTGTTTAAATAGAGTAGGAGGATGAGAAAAGAAGGTTTTTAATGTGAGCTCGATAAGATATCTCATCTTAGGCCTACATACCCCTTAAGTGCAGTAGGGAAGTCAGAGCTTTTATAGTTACTCTTAAAAGGAAAATAAAAGATCCAAGTTGACAAAATCTTTTTGGGTGTTGAGCTTTAACAATACTCAACGGAACAATACTTAACAAAGGGTTTAAAATGAGCCAAGCTTTAACAATACAAGGCCCAATGGTTTAAGAGCAGTTTCACCGGGAATAATGCTCCTCTTAGTACCAAGGTTTGAAAAGGGTTGGTTGAGATTTAACAATACAAAACCAAGGGTTGATTTTCAAAAGATTGAGCTTTAACAATACAAAACCATTTTCAAAACAAGTGGGGTGCAAAGCTTTAACAATACTAAGCACAAAGGTAAAGAGATTTGGAAAAGAGATTGAGTACCTTGAAAATTTTAGTCAATACCATTCCCATTCCTTTGGATATTTCAATAACAACTTAAGCAATCAATCATGGATAAAATAATTCACACAAAAATAACAAAAGTTTACTTGGTGAAAATATCAAAAAAAGAAATGATTTTTGGATTTTTAAACATATAAAAGACTTATTTTTTTGATTTAATTTTTAAATGATAAAATAATAAATATTTTTGGTATTTTAAATTATATTCTAAAAATAGACAAGTTAAATGATAAGTGTGTAAAATTTCAAGTCAAAATGATTAAGTTTGCTATTTTAAATAAATTATAAAAGTTGGTTAAAAAGAAAAATAAACAAGTCAAAAATGATTATGTTTTGGCCTTGAGAAGACTTGAACCCACGCCACTAGAGTCAACAACTCAAAAGCTTACTACTAGGCTAGCGCGCTTTAACTGATAACGAAAACACGCGCGTGAATATATATTTAAAAACACGTTCTAAATTCATACTGAACTTCATCTTCAATCTTTGGCTCGTGAATTTCAAAAATTCAAACATGATCAAACTTAATCATTTCCAGAAATTCAAACATGCATCTTGTTCAGAATTCAAACACGATTCTAACCATGTATCATTTGTGAATTTATTCAACCTATAACTCTTTAATTTCTGGAAAAAAGCTAAGAACCCTAAAACTTCAAACAAAAATTAAATGATGAATATGCACAATCAATCCCTAAAACCTTAGGGCCATTATTCCCTACATCATGCAGAGTAGAATGGTATCAAGTTTTATTAAAAATGGTACCTCTAACACTAAGTTCAAAGTTTGAGTTTTTACCTCTGGAAATGGAGATCGAATCCTTTCTTAGAGGTGTTACAGAAGTGGGTTAGTGATCTGGATAGCTTCCTTGCTCCTCAGGGAAGCTAAATGAAATCTTACTTGAGCTTGAACAAGCATTGAGCTTCAAACCCGATAGTACCTACAAAACAAGAAATTTGAAATGGAGAATTTGATTCTAGGTGTTACAGAAGTTGTTTAATGGATTAGATAGCTTCTATATGATATATGGAAGGTATTTGGATTGATAGTTTGGACAATGTGTAATTTTGTTGAGAGTTTGAAGGTTAAGGCTTCAAAGAGCTCTTTAATGGAGCTTGTTGGTTTGGGATGTTTCTGAGGGTGGTGGAAGTGATGAACAGCTCACAAATGATGTATGGAAGCTATTGGAATGATTGGTTGACACTCAGAACCTCTGGAACTCAAAATGACTCTAAGAATGTAAATGACACAAAAAATGGATTTCAAGTGAAAAGGAGACTTTGAGATTTATTGTGTGTTTGATGCAATGAGAAATGCCCTCTATTTATAGGCCAACATTAGGGTTTGTGGGTGAAGGAATCAGATCAAAAGGCTTTGTGGTTTGAGAGTTGTACTATCTTGCTTCTCCATGAAGAAAAGTGAAGTTCATGGTTCCAAGAGCAAGGTACAAGCTCAAGCATGCTTGCAATGACTTTATATGAGTTATAGAGGCTTGCTTGTGATGTTCAATTTGCTTTTGGTGTAGAAGAGACATGGGAGAGGCTCAAGACAAGTTGACTTAGCATAAAGCCATGCTTTTCTAAAATGGAAGTGGTGACTTTTGTACAAAAATGGTATGAAACTTGGATAATACATAGAACACTTGGATCATAGCTCAAAAATAAGTGAAATCATATGAGTTTAGTGTTTCAAACAAGTTATAGGAGCTGCAAGAAAGGAATCTTTCATTTGAAATGGTTTTAGTTCATAACTTCTTCATGTTCATGGCTTGAATTCAAGTGCTATGGTGCCTTCTTCACAAAATCATATCTCATAGCTCAAGTGATGAAATTCCATGCTAATGGTCTCTTTGGAAAGCTCTTGCTACATACTTCAATCCACTTGTTGAAAGTTTTCTCAAACTCATTTTGGATCTTGGTGAAAAATGACCACAAAGTTGGAAAAAATCTAAATCACTTTTTGAAGAAATGTTATAAGTGGAAAAGTTGTTTGTTTGATCAAGATCTACAACTTTCATGTTGGAAGATTTTTTAGTTTGTAGGTGAATTTTGAAGTTCCCAAAATGAGGTAAAAAAAAACTTAAAAACCCTAATTTTGACTTTTGTTGACTTTTTTATTCTTGATTGATATTCTTGATTGATTTTCTTGATTGATTTTCTTGATTTTTCTTGATCAAATGACTTTAATAATCATATGTTGATGATTTTGATCCTCAAAAGTCCATAGTTGACCAAATTTCTCAAAAGTCAAAGGTTGACTTACATAATTGACTTTTTTCCATATGAACTGCAATCTTGTGGATTCCAATTGAATCAAGATCTCCTCTTCAAATGGATGATGTGAGTGGATTGTAATATTGAATTGAAGATCCTTGAATCATAGTTTGAGTCATGGAGCCATGTCCTGATTAAAAGTCAACTTCCTATATGAATTAGGTAAAAACCCTAATTTGTGCACCAGATGAATTTGAAATTTATTGATTTTAAATTGAGCCATTATTGGACTTTGATTTTGATGGGGAAAATCATTTGAGCATATGAGAATGCTTGAAGTCCTTTTTGGGTTTCAAAATCCTAATTTTTCCTGAACTCCCTGATTAATCACTGTTAGGGACCAAATAGTACTAATTTTCATATATTGTTTTTGGTCCCTTTAACCACTTTTTACTCAATAATCACACTTTTATTCATACAATTTAATAATTTTGCAATTTTGTTCATTTTAGTTTATTTGAATTGTTATTTCACATGTTTGTTAGTTTTGTAGCGTTTTTAAAGTTTTGAAGATCATGGAAGCAAAGAGGAATTACTTGAAGACTTGGAATAGCAAAAGAAGTGTTGATGAGGCCAGTTTTCCCCGCAAACATCCTTTGCGCCGCCAACTGCTAGATGCTGAACAAGTCCAGTTTTGAATTTCACTGTTTGCCCCGCAAACATTGTTTGCCCCGCAAACACTGCGCTGCAGAATTTTATCTTTTACTTTGTTGCCACTTGTCATGAGAAATGGGCTTATCTTTTGAATAGGAAAAGTTAGTACGAATTAGGGGTTATTAAGGGAGATAAAAAAGGGGAATTAGAACATGCTATCCTATTGTGAACCAAACATTGAGGCTAGGGTTTTGGGAGAGAAAAGAACAACTTTGTGAGAGATTGATGTTCTTAGCTTCTTCTTCATTCTTCTTGCTGTCAACCATGGTGATGAGTAGCTAAATCCCTCTTTGACAAGATTGGAGGTAGTAGCTATCCTTGTTAACTATGTATTTTCTCTAGCACATTTGTATGAACTTCATTGGTATTGAAATGGATGAATGTTGTTGTTTTATCTTTTATATTTAGATTTGATTTATGATTGAGAAATATATTTCAAGTCTTGGTCTACAACATTTTATCAAATAGTGAATAAATGCTAGAGATAGATTTATTTGCTACTTTTCTATTTGTATCAAACAATCAAGATTAGTATATTGATAGTTAGAGTGAGAGATCATCTAAAGATTAATATATTAACTTTCACAATTTTGTTTAGACATAAACGTTGTTGGGAGGATACTAGAGCATTTCACCATTAATGAAGTTATGCATTTGTTGTTAAAGTCACATAGAAGATAGGGGTAGTGAAACCAAACCAATCTTGTCATTCTTTTATTATTGAAACAAGTTTTAGTTTATTGTCTTACAATTGTCTTGATTAGAACAAATAGCGATTCAAAACAAAACAACTTTATTACCTTTCAAACTTAAAATAATAGTAACTATAGAACGGCGGTAATATCACCCAATCTCTGTGGATACGATTTAAAAATATTTGCCTTGAATATACTATTCAACAAATTGGCGGCGTTGCCGGGGATTGGCGTTTGATATTGCAAGCATTGCAATAGTTCATTGTTTTAAGTTTGTTACTTTATTCTTAATTCTTGTGCGTTTCACTTGGTTTGCTAGTTTTGTAGATTCTTGTGTATGCGAGAAAAAGCTACTGAAGAGCAATTTCATTTTGATCCCGAAATTGAAAGAACACTCCGAAAGCTCAATAGCAAGACACGAAGAAGAAGGAAGTTAGCTCAAGAGAAGCGACAAAGAGAAGAGGCATCTACTTCTTCTAACTATCAAATTGAAGAAGTAGTTGTAGACACTTTTGAAGGAGACATGGCGGGTGTTGTTCCAACCGAAATGTCCGCCAATAGTCCAAGACGTACCGCCTAATTTGCACGCAATGCACAAGGTGGAGCAAATACGGAGATGAAGACCGGAATCCTTCAACTTGTTTATGCAAATCCATTCACCGGAATGGATCATGAGGATCCTTTCGCACATCTCACCAAATTTTATGAGATTGCGGGTTCAACGGGAGTCGATGCGGCGAATGAAGAATCATTGTTCAAGAGACTATTTCCACACTCATTAATTGGGAAAGCCAAAGAATGGTATCTTGATCAATTACCAAATGTGATGACGGATTGGAATCTATTGGAATAAAAATTTTTAGAACGATATTTTCCTCAATCCCGATTCATGGAGGCCAAAACGGCAATCGCGGTTTTCAATCAAGGAAGCAACGAGTCCTTAAATGATGCTTGGGAAAGATTCAAATCCATGCTTAGAAAATGCAAGGGTCACGGTTTTGATGATCTCACACAAATTCACATCTTCCGCAATGGACTTCAACCGGTGCACAAGACACTTTTGGATGCTACCGCGGGTGGATCTTTAATGTCAAAAAGCACGGAGGATGCAATAATGATAATCGATCGTATGGCACTCAATGATCTCCAAACTCAACATGATAGGAGTCCATCACAAAGGAAGCCGGGTGTTCTCGAATTAAACACCAATGATGCCATCCTTGCTCAAAACAAGATTCTCTCTCAACAAGTTGAGTTACTCACTAAGCAAATGTCGAAGCTTCCACAACAAATGAAGGAAATTCATGGGATGCAAATGACTTCTCACGTGGCAAGTTGTGAACTTTGTCAAGGTGACCATCCTACCGGGTTTTGTCCTCCTCCCGAGGGTGAAGAAGTGAATTATGTCAACAATCAAAATCAAGGTTATCAGAGGCAACCTCCACCTCACAATAATCCGTACCAAAGAAACAACCAAGGATTTCAACCCTCAAGATTCAACAATCAACACTATCAACATCAAAGTCCTTATCAAAGCCCAAACCCTCAAGTCCAAGGTCAACAATCTCAAGGTGGGAGCTCAAAATTGGAAGACACTCTTACACAATTCATGCAAGCATCCATGGCTAACCAAAGGAGCAATGAAGCGGCCATAAAGAACTTAGAAACTCAAGTGGGTCAACTTGCAAAGCAATTGTCCGAACAACAACCGGGATCTTCTTTTCCCGCCAGCACTCAAACAAATCCAAGGGAGCATTGCAAAGCCATTGTGACAAGAAGTGGTAAAGAGATAAATGGTGGAATAGATGGAGGTGTTATAGTGGAAGATGATGAGGAAATAATAGTTGAAAACCAAAAGGGTGAGGTGGTAGTTGAAGATGAGGGAGAAAAGAGTGAGGAGAAAGTGGAGGAAGAATTAGTTGAAAAAGAGCGGAAAGAAAAAGAAGGAAGAGAGAAAAATGACAAAAAAGTGAAGAGGAATAAAAAGAGAAATGAGAATGTGAGCACAATTCCTCTCCAACATCTACCTTACCCGCATGTGCAATCAAGGAAGGAAGACGCAAGGCGCTACGCTCGATTTATGGATATATTTAAACAACTTCACATAAATATTCCATTTTCCGAAGCATTGGAGAAAATGCCCAAGTATGCAAAATTCATGAAGCAAATGCTCACAAAGAAAAAGAAGTACACGGATGAAGAGACAGTTGTGCTTGATGCTCATTGTAGTGCAATTATTCAAAAAACTCCCCCAAGAAAGGAAGCCGATCCGGGACGAGTCATTTTACCGATCACCATTGGAGGTAACTACATTAGTAATGGTTTGGTTGATTTGGGGTCTAGCATCAATTTAATACCTTTATCCGTTGTCAAGAGATTGGGGAACATTGAGATGAAACACACCAGGATAACTTTGCAACTAGCCGATAAGTCTATCATTTCACCATATGGAGTTGTACAAGACATGCTAGTAAAGGTTGACAAATTTTTGTTCCCGGTTGATTTTGTGGTAGTCGACATGGAGGAGGATTGTGATGTTCCATTAATACTTGGAAGACCATTCATGAAGACCACCCGAATGATGATTGATATCGATGATGGGATTATGAAAGTAAGGGTGCAAGATAAAGAGGTAATTTTTACTCTTTTTGAGTCTACGAAGCCTCCTAAGGATGAACATGACAACTTTCGAATCGATGATGAAAAAGGAGAAATCATTGAGGTGGCGAATCAATTTCACAAGGACAAGGAGAAGGCAAATCATGAGGGAAAGACTCATCACAAAAACTTTGAAGTTGGACAAATGGTGTTAGTGTGCAATTCAAGACTCAAGGTGTTTCCTAGTAAATTAAAGTCAAAGTGGTCGGGGCCATTTGTTGTGAGAGAGGTGAGAAATTATGGATCCATTGTGGTGGAGGACCCTAAAACACAAGAAAGCTGGACTGTAAAGGAACAAGGAATCAAAGGATACCACGATGGATAAGCAAACCGCGATGGTGTGTCATTTCGCTCGTCAAGCCTTGGTGCACCATCGAACCGTCGAGCTCAAACGACGTTAAACAAAGCGCTTGTTGGGAGGCAACCCAACGTCGTAAGTAAATTCTATTATGCTTTTTGATTTTTGTTTTCAGAGTTATTTAGTAACTATTTTTGAAAGGAAGTGGAAGTTAAGTGTAAAAATTGGCATTTTTCAAAAATTCAAGTCTGTTTGCCCCGCAAACATTGTTTGCCCCGCAAACAGAGCACAAACAGTGAGTAAGCCAATTTTACAAAGAAAATTTTTCTTGTTTGCCCCGCGAACAGGTGTTTGCCCCGCAAACAGGTCAGCCAATTTTGAAAAAGAAATTTTCATCAGTGATTGCCCCGCAAACAGGGCACAAACAGTGAGTAAGCCAATTTTACAAAGAAAATTTTTCTTGTTTGCCCCGCGAACAGGTGTTTGCCCCGCAAACACTTCAGTACAAAAAAATTCCACTTTCAAAAAATTAAAAAAAAACTTATAATTTAACCTAGTTTTTTATTTTTATCTTTTATTTTTACTTCTCTCCTCTCACTCTATCGCTCTCGTCCTCACTAAACTCATCTCCCATTCTAATACCCTATCTTCACCCACATTCCTTGGAAGCGGAGTATGATGCATACGCAAATTGGCCTGTGGGCAGACCACTTTTCATGGGGGGGGGGTGCAGGAGGCAACGATACCGGAAGTGAGGACGATACAATGGAGGATGTGATCGGGACAGTTGGTGGTGGTGATGAAGAAGAGGATTGAAGTGGTGTTGTAGCATTTTTTTTAGTTTATTTTTATTTTTATTTTAGTCTTAATTTTTTTTTGTTTTATTTATTTATTTATGGTTTCACTTTTTGGTTTTTAATTATGTACTTCATGGTGGCTCTCGTTTCACCATTTGAACATCTTTACAATTGCATTTTTATTATTGTTGTTTAATTGTGTGCTTGGGTGGAAAGTGATTAGCCTAACTTTTCAAATTAATTTTGTTTAATTGTTCTTGTACAAAGAGAAGCTTGAGGAATCAATGGGCACAGACAAGAGATGATGTTGTGAACACTTCGAGTGGCAATGATGAGAATCGGTATCAAGGAAGATTAAGGTACACTTTATCGCTCTCTAGACTTAACATGGTTAGTTGATGGTGTGTGCAAATTGCTTAGCATAAATTCCTTGAGTCATATGTCATTTTTGAATCAAAATTTAGAACTTAACCAATTGTAAGGAAACTTTCCATTGTACACTAAATGCGGGATACCGGAATTTATTTCAACTCATTGTTATCATGCTAAACCATGCATTATTCTTATTTGTGAAAAGTGTGAAAGTGATAGAGGCATTGTTTGAATTTGAGAAAAACCACTTGACCAAAAAAAAGTTAAATCAATTAACCTTGTGAGGAGTGATTCTTAGTTAACCCCATTGAGCTTATATTAGGATTCATGTA
Source organism: Vicia villosa (assembly GCF_029867415.1). Classification (NCBI taxonomy): domain Eukaryota; kingdom Viridiplantae; phylum Streptophyta; class Magnoliopsida; order Fabales; family Fabaceae; genus Vicia; species Vicia villosa. The sequence continues at coordinate 166,921 of NW_026705263.1, forward strand.
ATTATTGAATATGTTTGGTAGATGAATCCTAATTTCTTTTGTTTCATTGGAACCTTCAACCACAATGGTTGCAATTTTGCCTTGTGCCTATGTCTATGTAGGGAGCATTGTTGTATCTAATATGGTTTGAATCCTAAAGTTGGGGAGAGTTGATTGAAAAACAAATGAAAAGTGGTACTTATGAGTTTTGTGGTAATAAGAAAAGAACAACACATTTTGAAAGTATGGGGCAAGCAAAAGAAATAAAATCGTTCCCGTTATGTGTTGTTAAAAAATAATGAAAAAGAAAAAAAAAAGAAAAAGAAAGAAAAGGGGATTAAGGCAAGTCTTGTTGTTAAGTGAATTGATAGGAATGCTCCCTTAGGATAGGCATTTTTGTTTAATTTACCTTTAATAAAACCCTTTCTTTGTAACCCAAGCCACGTTACAACCTATAAAAGCCCTCTTGATTCTCACTTTGCACATAATTTTTGAAATTGTTATGGTGAACGTATGATTTGAGTTGTTGTTGATTTAAATGCCCGGATGAGTGAAAGTAAACCCTCTTGTATTCATCATTACTATGATGTGTGTGTAGGTTTGATTCAATTTTGACATGTCTCTTTTGGAATTTCTTGATAATAATTTGCACTTTGCCATCATTCTTTCTCATGCTTTGTTTTAGCATTGTGGTGAGTGTACTTTGAAAGGACTTATACTTTTGAGCCACTTGAGTGTTCGGTTACCTTGTCATCATTCTCTTGTGCATTGCTCTTGCTACTCTTGTGAATTTTTGTTTAGGGACAAACAAAATGGTAAGTTGGGGAGAGTTGTTAGGGACCAAATAGTACTAATTTTCATATATTGTTTTTGGTCCCTTTAACCACTTTTTACTCAATAATCACACTTTTATTCATACAATTTAATAATTTTGCAATTTTGTTCATTTTAGTTTATTTGAATTGTTATTTCACATGTTTGTTAGTTTTGTAGCGTTTTTAAAGTTTTGAAGATCATGGAAGCAAAGAGGAATTACTTGAAGACTTGGAATAGCAAAAGAAGTGTTGATGAGGCCAGTTTTCCCCGCAAACATCCTTTGCGCCGCCAACTGCTAGATGCTGAACAAGTCCAGTTTTGAATTTCACTGTTTGCCCCGCAAACATTGTTTGCCCCGCAAACACTGCGCTGCAGAATTTTATCTTTTACTTTGTTGCCACTTGTCATGAGAAATGGGCTTATCTTTTGAATAGGAAAAGTTAGTACGAATTAGGGGTTATTAAGGGAGATAAAAAAGGGGAATTAGAACATGCTATCCTATTGTGAACCAAACATTGAGGCTAGGGTTTTGGGAGAGAAAAGAACAACTTTGTGAGAGATTGATGTTCTTAGCTTCTTCTTCATTCTTCTTGCTGTCAACCATGGTGATGAGTAGCTAAATCCCTCTTTGACAAGATTGGAGGTAGTAGCTATCCTTGTTAACTATGTATTTTCTCTAGCACATTTGTATGAACTTCATTGGTATTGAAATGGATGAATGTTGTTGTTTTATCTTTTATATTTAGATTTGATTTATGATTGAGAAATATATTTCAAGTCTTGGTCTACAACATTTTATCAAATAGTGAATAAATGCTAGAGATAGATTTATTTGCTACTTTTCTATTTGTATCAAACAATCAAGATTAGTATATTGATAGTTAGAGTGAGAGATCATCTAAAGATTAATATATTAACTTTCACAATTTTGTTTAGACATAAACGTTGTTGGGAGGATACTAGAGCATTTCACCATTAATGAAGTTATGCATTTGTTGTTAAAGTCACATAGAAGATAGGGGTAGTGAAACCAAACCAATCTTGTCATTCTTTTATTATTGAAACAAGTTTTAGTTTATTGTCTTACAATTGTCTTGATTAGAACAAATAGCGATTCAAAACAAAACAACTTTATTACCTTTCAAACTTAAAATAATAGTAACTATAGAACGGCGGTAATATCACCCAATCTCTGTGGATACGATTTAAAAATATTTGCCTTGAATATACTATTCAACAATCACCTGCCTTGGGAAACAAGCAACAAGCTAAACACAATATCTTTTTGTATATTTTTGTTAGTAAATGAAACATAAATAATAATGATGATGATGATAATGATGATGATGATGACCATGCTATGCACAAAATGGTGTGAGATCTCATGGTCAAAAATCGGGGTACAACAATATCCAATTCAACATTTTGTAGGTAATGTGAATCAACGTCAAAATATGGATCTAAAATCGTAGAAATTGTAGGAATTAAAAGTCAATCCCCACTGACGAAGAGAGTGTTCCGTTGAAAAACCAAAAATGGAGAGGATGACGGAAACTACATAGGAACGAGGTTTCTTGAGCACTATAACGATGAGGCACTGTGGATCGAAGGTTGCGGTCATGATGCTCCTTGAACCAGAGAAGTTGATCTTGAAGCGACGTCGTTACTCTCCAACACAAAAAATCAAAGAAAATGAGGGGGTGGGAGGGCTACCTGCATGCATGGTTAGCAATCCAACACCCAAGTTAATTTAGGGTTTGAGATAGTGATAGTGAAATTGGAGATTAGAGATTATGTACCTAGAAACCCTTTATGAAGGTATTTATACACGGGGCATGATGAAGCGGGCTAGATGATAGACCTTGTGTAATTGAGCCTTCAGACAACATATATATATATATATATATATATATATATATATATATATATATATATATATATATATATATATATATATATATATATATATATATAAAGTCAAGATAAAATTCAAATGCATGCACACAAACAGTGTCAAATTAGCACAAGAAGTGTCAACGAAACAAAAGGAATACAATCAGGAAAAAGTACAAAAATAAAAATAAAAAACCCAAAAATAACTGGTATGGAGCTCTCGAACAAAGAGAAAACTTCTGATAAAGCACCCACTCAATGAAGCACCACCCAACAAAAGACCTTGTTAGAACTCATACAACCAAACCCACCATTAACAGACCAAAAGCATATCAATTAACACCAACACTACTAAACACCTCTATATCAGGTCAGAACTCTTGATCCGCTATTGACTTAGACACATGATAAGGTTTTGAAATCAGTCAAAGAATGAGAATGAGATCAATGTTGACCTGCTAAGAAACCAGTTCTAAGGCACACAAAAAACACCCTTAATCTCCACCTCTTTCACGTTTGTTGACAAGCACACAAAAACTTATCATTACGCAGACACCAAATGGCCCACTCCATAACAAGTTAAATCATAAAAAAAACCCTCCATTTAACTTAGCCTTAACTCTTAAAGATAGGAAAACCTAAAAAAGAATCCTAGAGTCTAAAGGAAGAGCTAAATGCATCCATAATCACTTAAAGATCTTATACTAGACACTAGAAGTTAAGTTGTAGATAAAAAAATAAATGAGAGATAGATTAAATTTACTCCCCGCATAACATAAAAAAGATAACCTCCAAATCGACAATCCTTTTTACTTGAACAAATTCTCTCTAGAAGAAAATTTATTCTGTTAAAATGAATATTATAAGAATGGTAGAAGAAGATTGAAATGACTCAATAGTTTATAGACGACTTAATATATGTGCAATGAAGATTACTAATATGATTGTCATATTATTCGTATACTTTTATTAATGATTGTTATTGTTATTCTTCTGCATTTTTATATATTTCTGTTGTACTTTTTATTTCAAATTGAAAATATAGTTAGTTAGATTCATTTGTTAGTTAGTAAATAAGCTATTAATAGTATAGTGTTCCTAGATTAATTAGAGTCGGCTTACGGGAGGATTATTAATAGGGATGACAATGGGCAGAGTTTGGGCAAGATACTATAGTGTCCATTCTCATACCTGCAGATAGAAAAAAATCCTCGTACCCGAGAAGATACACGTTCAGACACCAACTTTAGCAATCGTACCTTATGGGTATGTAAGTACCTGTACTCGTACCTGTTACATGCATTTCCAATAAAAATAAATAGATTGATTATAAAATATCTTATCATTTTATCTTAATATTAAAAAGTTTTCAAAAAAATATTTTGTTGAATTATAAAATAAACAAACACATATATTAAATACGTAATGGTTTAACATTGAAGTATTTTTTAAAATTGATAGACATACATTTTAATAACATAAGATAAATTAAAATATATAAGAGGAGATATATATTTACTTCAAGAGTAAGTGTTGGAGAGTTACTCCAAATCTTAACCATTGATTATCATTAATCTAACGGCTTTAACTAATTTTTTATATGGAAAAGTATTTCCAAAAATAATTAGCTTAAATAATCAATTAAAACCGGTAGATTAATGAAAATCAACAGTTAAGATTTGGAGTAAGTCTTCTACACTTACTCTTGGAGTAAATATATCCCTCCTCAATATATAAATATATATAATGTGCGGGTATGGGGCGGATTAGGTACTAAGGTGTCCATACCCGCACCCATACCCTCTTATTTTAGTGAAAAATTATCTGAACACATATTCGTACTCATTATCGGTATTTTTGCGGGTGTCCACTAGGATGGGGAAATTACCATCCTAATTCTTGAAAATATAGTTGTTTAGTATTTCTTATAGTTTTGACAAGACAAAATTATCCTAATAAGGGTTAAATATGTTATTGGTCATCATAAATATAGCCATTTTTAATTGTAATCCCTCTAAAAAATTCTTCAAAAAATGGTCCCTTTAAAATTTTATATCCACACTTTTGATTCCTCATGCTAAATTAATAAAGTCGACGTGGCACTGACACGCGGCAATGCCAACGTGACAAAGTTGCTGACATGGATGCGACGTCACATTTTGTCTTCTACTTTATATTATTTATATAAATTTAACTTACAGCGACGGATATTCCGTCGCTAAATCTATCTCTAACATGAACATTTTTACAGAAACCCATAAACCATTGCTAATCTGTAGCTAATTCAAACACATTATTCTTATGACTTAGACTTCGGCTTTTTCATGATTTTTTATAAGAAATTTTATCATCTTATAAGGATTGCTGTCACAAAAATTTAATTTTTTTTATTTGAGATGAATTAAAGATGAATTTTTTAAGCTCCAATTTTCCATAAAACAAAAACAAGGAAAACATTGACATATGATTGAATTTTAAACTAAACTTTTGAAGAGACTTATATCATAACACATAAAAAGGATCTACGAATTTTCATAACATTTCGAATAAGTCTCAATTTATTTTGATTTTTTTTATCAAAACACATATAAATGTAATTTTTTCAAGTGACGAAATGAGAAATTTAACCTTATTGATTATAAAAAAGCAGACGCACTTTAATTTTTTTTTTTAAATTATTATATAAAATAATAAAGATCTCTTCTACAAAAATTGAATTTTTTTTTTGCATAAAGTGAATTAAATAAAAACTTTTTTAAACATCTATTTTCCATGAAATAGATACAACGTAACATTGAAATATGATTGAATTGTGAACTAATATTTCGTAAGGAATTATATAATAACACATAAAAATGATCTGTAAAGTTTCATGCCATTTCGAATAAGTTTTGAATTTCTTTGATTTTCCGATCGAAACACATATATATGTTTTGATCAAAATAAATCGAAATTTATTTAGAATGCAATGAAAATTTGAAGATACTTTATATATGTTATGAGATAAGTCCCTGCAAAATAATAACTTAAACCTTTGATTGTGTGCGTATGATTTTGATTGTGTGCGTATGATTTGGCTTTGGAAAGCCTTTAACCACACTAGGTAGGAAACAAGATTGGAGAGGGTATCTGCATCTAGACCTTCAATTAAGCTCTATTGTAAAGGGAAAGGGATAGGAAGTGATAGAAGAAAATGGCGATGGGGCATAAAATGATGAAGACTAAAGACAATGAGTAGGGCTCTACACCTTCAATAGCGGGAAACAAATAAAAAGGACATAAAGCTTAAAGGAAAGGATCAATCATTGAATATTCCTATTAAAAATCATTTTTTTTATTTGAATATTTAGTTACTTTAATACTTAAAAAAAAAAACTTAAACTTGTTTCTTTCCTCCACTTTTCGTAGTATTTACTTGTATGTTTTGCATTAGGATTTCATGACATTAATTATTTAACAGTAGTTTTTTAATTCATTTTTTCTCTATTAACAAATCTTTTTGATAAACCCTCACATTTTAAAATGGATTGAAAAATTTATAATTTAGATACAATTTATTATTTAAGAATGATTATTTTACTATTAGTTTTTTTATTTTATATTTGACCCCTTCAAACATTTTAACCTAACTCTGTCAAGTACATCAATCTTAATCTTAAGTAACCAACAACATTGCAAATCATGAATTTAAACTCATGAAATAAATTCAAGAGAAGTCTATTAATCAAGGAAATTTCTTTGGCTACCTCCCAACCTTTTAGTACACCTCTGATGAAAAACCCAAACTACCCCTGACTTCGGAAATGCATTTCCGAAATGCAAGAAAAAGGTGTTTTCGGAGATGCATCTCCGAAAGCGCCTTTTTTTTTGAAAAAATTGTCTTATTTCGGAAGTTCATTTCCGAAAACAGCATTTCGGAAGTTCATTTCCGAAATACTGCGCGTTTTGCAGATTAAGCAAAACAGCCCCCCTCCCCCAATTCATTTACCCTAATCTTCTTCCAAACTCAACCCCAAAGAGATTTTTCTGCAAACCACTTCCAAGCTACATCAAAGGCTCCATCTACTTGCTCTACTACATTCAAAAGTCCTCCAATCTATTCAATCGGTAAGCATTTTGATTTTAAGATCTATGATTAAAATTTAGATTAGGGTGTTTACAAATAGCAAAAAATGTATTAGGTTAGGTTTGTACTGATATTTAGGATGTTTAGAATGTGTAGACATAGGTTTGATTTAGGATTTTGGGGTCTGCCATTGGAGGTTGCAGAGAACTTCTGCGCATGGGTGTTTCGGAAGTTCATTTCCGAAAACACCTCCATTCCCAGTTTCGGAAATGAACTTCCGAATTGTATCAGAAGTGCAATTTTTTTAGTTTTTTTTGTTGTCTCGCATATTAATCGATTTCATTGTTTACAGGAACATGTCAGGCAACCAACCAGCAGGCATCAGACAAGGTAGAGAGACCCAGACTGCGTCGGCTAGACGCGAGCGGGCGGCGGCGCAGCTGGCGTCGACACAGGGACGGGGGCAGGGCCGGGGACGACGTGTGCGAGTTCTCGTGGAGATGGGTGAGGGTACCTCTACATCTGGATCTAGGAGTAGGCTGGCTCGGGTATCTTCTTCCCGCCAGCGAGAGGAGGAGGAGGAGGAGGTGGCAGTGCCATACCACGAGGCGGAGGGGGTACCGGATGTTGAACCTCCACCCGGGGAGGAGGATGAGCAGGAGGACAGCTACCCGGGAGGGCCCATTGACACTTCCGTGCTGATATCCTACCGCGACCACGTCGCTCGGCGGATCTGGGAGGGAGAGGTATTTTTTATAATTTGCCCGACTACATTATTTAACCGTTTATAATTTAGACGTTTATTCAATATTTTATTAACCGTCTATTTAACATACTTTTTTATTTGTTTTTTTGTAACAGGAGAGAGAGCCATTGAAAATGGTGAACCATGCCCGAAAGATTTTCAGTCTGTTTAAATCGACTGCCGAGTGGTTTAATGACGCTGTGAGAGGTTCAGGGCTCAGTGGGCTCTGCATGACGGGGTACACCACCATCAGCCACGGCATGCAGGGGGCTTTTGTGGAGCGGTGGCACAAGGAGACGTCTTCTTTCCACTTGCCGGTTGGGGAGATGACGATCACCTTGCATCATGTGCAGTGTCTTCTCCACCTGCCGATCAAGGGTCCGCTGTTGACCCACTCCCGGATCCAGAGGGTCGAAGCCACTAAGTGGATGGCGCTCTATTTGGGTATGGAGCCCGAAGTTGCTGACTTTGAGTGCGCCACGACATCTGGGCCTCATATCCGGTTCACCACACTGAGCCGCTACTTCGAGCACCACCTGGTGGCGGCGGCCGAGGCTGAGGATGCGGGTGACGAGCTATTTACACATTATCACCGTGGTTGCGCTCTCCGGTGCTGGTACATGCATGTGGTAGGCGCTGCGATCTTTGTGGACAAGAGTGCGAGGTACGTCGACGTGACCTACCTCCGCTACTTCATGGACTTGACCACCGTTCACTAGTGGAACTGGGGGGCAGCTACTCTGGCATACCTATACCAGAAGCTGAATGAGGCCTCCAACTGGAGGACGAGGCAATTGACCGGATCCTGCACACTACTCACGGTACGTTTCATTTTAATTGTTCCGTATTTATTTATGTTTCATATTTGTGTCTCGTATTTACTTAGGTTTCGTATTTATTTATGTTTCAGAGCTGGATCATCTCCTACTTCTCCCGCATCCACGGCTTCCACATCGATCCTGCGTACGTTGACGCCATGCCCAGGGCCGCCAGATACGTTCTCCAGAGGGGGAACAATGCGGTGGGACCATACCGTGGGTACTTGGACCGCACGATGCACGACGACGTCACCTGGAGGCCATTCAGCGACTACACTCAGATTGTCCCCTTTGACGGCATATCTTTATATTCTGGCCGGTTGGCATGCGGGACTACCATCATGGTCTGGTATCTCCCTGAGCGGTGCATGCGGCAATTCGGATTTGTGCAGATGATACCCAGGTCACCCTTTGAGGCTGCTCCCGACACAGTGACCAGAGTGCAGCTCACTGCCATGTTTGAGGATCGGGAGCATCATGTGGTACCGGAGTAGTACCGTCGCATGCGGGTCACCCAGGACTGGCACAGTGTGGAGGGGTACGTCACATGGTTCTATCGGGTGTCACATCCTCTGCTGACACCCGACGCTCCCGGCGCTCCTAGGCCAGCACACGAGGAGATCCTGGAAAACCACCAGGCCGAGGATGACCACGCCATTTATCTCCTACCGATCTGCCAGCGGATAGAGATGCTTGGGCGGGACGCGTTGGATCGAGGTGTCGTTCATCAGGGCGGTCCAGAGGCAGTCGCCGTGATGGAGATGATCGTCACTGATGCGGGCCGTGCGGCGGCATACAGGCGGCAGAGGAAGGCCCAGGGTGAGAGGGTTAGGCATACCCAGTAGTGGTCGGGTTTATTTTTTTTGTTTTCGGATTGTATTTTTCGTACACTATTATTATTTGGATTTGGATCGGATCGATTTGTATATATCACTATTCTTATCATATTAGTATATTAGTATTTTCTGTTTATATATCGCTTATTTTATTTGCCGTCTTTCTTTAATTAAAAATACGAGGCTGTTTCCAAAATTATAAAAAAAAAACACAGTTTCTGCATAATTCGGAAGTTCATTTCCGAAAACCCCCAAAATCTGAAAAAAGGTGTTTTCGGAAGTTCATCTTCGAAAACACCCCCCATTTGGTGTTTTCGGAGATGAACTTCCGAAGTCTGAGAAAAAATTTTTAAAAAAAATACTTCAGAAGTTCATTTCCGAAGTAGGGGTAAACTGGGGTTTTCGCTGGGGGTGACCCCCATAGGGAGGTGGGTAAAGAAAAAACCTTAATCAATATTACTCAAAAGATTAAATATGATAGAATAAATTATATTGAAGAAAAACTTGTTTTAAAAATAACCCGCTATTTTCTAATTCAAAATGGCAAGTATAATTAAAAATGAAAATTGGACTCATATATAATAAGTACCAAAGTACCAAAAAGATATTCATGGATAAGATAAACCCGTTGAGAAAAGTGTTAGTTGGAAATATTAGATTTGAGTTTTTTTTTCTTTTTTTGTTTTTTGCCATCGGTCTAATTTGCGGAAGATTGAATCGTAGTCTTCTCTACTAAGTCCAACGTCATTCACCACTAGACCAACTAACGATTGATAAAAATTTAAGTATTTATAAGTAAGAGAACTCACACACTTTAAGATTTTGACTGAGTATGTGGTGTCTCTCTATCATAAAATAAATACCTAAATGTAAAAATACTCACTCGTCAGAAACTCTAATTTGTTTACCAGATGAGTTTGGAAGATGTTGATATTGAATTGAGTCATTCTTGGACCTTGATTTTGATGGATAATCATTTTAGAATGCTTGAACTCCTTTATGGATCTCAAAACCCTAATCTTGCCCGAGCTTCTTGATCAACCACCTACTTTGAGAAAAAGCAACAAGCAACACAATCTGTTTTTTTTTTTTTTTTTATATTTTTGTTAGTAAATGGGATATGAATAATAAAGATAATGATGATGATGATCACATTATGCACAAAATAATGTGGAAACTTTTAACTCGGTTAGGCGTTTGTTTTTAAATCGGTTTTGAAACCGACTGAATAAGATGGAAAATCAAAAAAAATTGGCTCATGCAGGTCTCAAACCTGCGACCTTCGCGTTATTAGCACGACGCTCTAACAAGCTGAGCTAATGGGCCAGTTGGTTGAGCTTTAAAATATAAATTATTTAAACTTTAATATGTGGACCAATTAAATATAGCTTATATAGTTATGATAAATAAATATTTAAATGTGAATTTATTTTATTTTATTTTTAATTGATTAACTTATAATAAAAATAATATTAATATAAAGTCCTGCCTAATAAAAGAACACTGTCTTGAGTCGCTATAATATTTTGATTTGTAATCAATTTTGAATGAAAAATGAAAGAAAAAAAAACTGTGTGCAGGTTTTAAGACATAAGAGATTAGAAATGACAAGAGGAAATATAGCTGACTAAAATTTTCAAAAAATAAAATAAAAGACTGCATGAAGATTTTTACCTATAATTAACATGCAGGTAAAAAACAAAATGATTGTTTCCTTGAATATTTTGTTTTGAATAATTGCTAGATTATGAACCAGATAACTTTGGAAGTTTAGTCACAAGTCAGCAGTGCAATCTAACTATGTAATCTGTCCCCAGACTTGTTGAATCTCATGTTAATTATTGGCAACATACACGACAAGAGTATGAACAAAACAGGTGTTCAACTAGGCACCACATACACAAATAAAAGGATCACATTATTGTGTATAACACATACATACTACTCTGTTATGATAAAAGATTCTGTCATTCTTGTTGGTTGTGCACGTGAGAACTTGCAATGGTCCCCCACACCTTCACACTATATACATCTGTATCTTCAATATCAAAACCATGAATCTCAGTTTTGTTTAATCACTCATAATTTACTCATGTGCTGTGTTAGTCACTTTTCAAGAAACCTAGGACCAACTTTCGGAGGCTACGGAGAGCAGTAATGCTCTCGGGTGGATTAGTCAGTACGAAAGGAGGAGACCACTCTATAAAAAAATATATATATATTCTTTTTCGAAAAAAGTTTAATAAAAATGAAAGTTTTTTTCTAATTCTCATAGCTTCTCAAAGTAGTTAGATACATCTTGCGAATCAAAATACAGCAATATTCATCAAGATTGTTCTAATAAATTTTCAAAATACAAATTTACTAAGTATCTTCCTGTTGACAAAACATCGAGTCTCTTCTCGCTTTGTTCGTATTTTCCTTTACGAAGCTGATATCGAAGTGTCACAGCTGAAATTGTATAAGTCTGTCCTTCAATTGTGACACTCTCCCCACACTGCAAGTTCTGCTTTAAACAATAAAAATAAATAAATGATATCACTTTACTTGGATGCAACTCAATAATATGTCATGTTTCTTTTTCCTTTCTCACAATTATAATTAAGATGTGTTGGATCACGAGTATGAATGATTGAATCCGGAGGCTAATAATACAAGACATGACAGGTGATCAAATATTGCTTTACTGAACAAGTCATGAAAAGTTGAACCGAAGAATCTACTATAACTTTTCTGCTTTCAGAACCCTAAAGGCAAAGGAACATTCACAGCTAGTTAACCAAACACGTTGCTTCAATTTCTAATCTCGGATGGACCCATCTGCATTCTCTTACAATGTTTTTCTATTAAGAAAAAAGAGATAAATAGTTTACGAAGCAATAACAGAAACACAGACAATAGACATGACACAAGTAATAATTTGAGAAAATTAATTAATTGAATGTGCCGGACCTGTGTCGGACACCAGACATGCCTTAGATCACAAGTGTCTGAGTTTAAAAGAAAATAGTGATCCTAAAGAAGAAAATCATAGTCACAACCATCAAACGCATAAAATTAATATACTTGAGTTTTTAAAAAAAATTTATGTTTTGTATTTTAAGGTCCAACACATGGGTTGTCTTCAATTATATGCAGCCTACATCTTAGAAATAATTGCATCTTTTTCATCACATGTTCTCATATCAAAAGACCTATATAATATAGAACTTTATCCATCCATTCTGCAAAGGTCAATTTTAGGAAAGCCTGTAAAGAGCTTGAATTTTTCCTTTTACATCCTATTTCCATGGTGGCATTTACCTCCAAGCCAATGACATTCACTCTTTTGAGTGAGAAGCAAACTCCAATAAAAAAGGGCTCATTAAAGAAGCAAAACAGAATCACTGTTTTTTAACTTTAATGGATATTATAACTGAAAAGGTTCCAACTGAAAGAGCTACTCTAAAGAAAGATGACACAAAACCTTACAAGGTTCTAACTGAAAATAAAGGAGGCGAATAGCTCTTTATCCATGTTTTTCTCCTTTCACAAACCAGCCACATCAGCAATTGTAAACTTTTAAAAATGCAGCACACTTTTTGGGCTTAAGCCCAAATCCAGTATCTAACATTATCTTATTTATTTCTTTTAAGCTTATACAAAAAGTTTATGTTGTATAATCGAAAATGTATGATTTCACCATATGTCTTTCTGTTTTTCTCTCATTCAACAATCCCTTCATTGATAGACATGTAGAAGACCATCCGTTAAGTAGGCCGAGGGTTCACCTCAGGAAGTAAATCAGTGACAGTTTTTGTTCTTCAATTAGCAGCTTCTGTCACAAATTGGTGTTAAGTACGCCAGTTCAAATTATTTCAGCAAAGGACTCCAACTCTCAGTTAAGCTTCCAATAACATTTTCAAGTCTCAAATTCCGTGACCTTAAAACCCTTAAATATGATTCCAGTTAACAATTGGTAAACTGATGCAATACATTCTCATTAGCTAGACTTCAATGATAAGTCAGTGGTAACATATTACTATTTACAGGCCTTACGTTGAGATTGCAACATTATTCATTACACCCTTTGCCATTACTTCCAGAAATTCAAGTAAGCAATTCGCAATCGTAACCATTTTAGTCATGTAACAGACATTACAGTGTTGTCATCAAGTTTTCACTTTTCTTTTCAACTATATCGGTGGACGGGCACCCACCTGATCTCTTATGTACCTAAAAAATCAGACTAAGTGCTTAATCCTACCGTGTATTAAAAATCATGTAGAATGAAATCCCTTTGCCAATTTCATTCTCTTTTTGTAACACCCGAGGCCGAAGAAGGCGAGGGCTGGTTGCACCGCATGTAACACTCGAGGTCAAATATGGTTCGGAATGGTGGCCACATTGGAATGAGAGGGATTCTGAGGCCGTACAGGTATGAGACTGCATGAAAGAAATCTTATAAGGATTGATGGGTACTATCTATACCAACCAGATACATCTTTTTTCGGGTAGCCCGTTCCATAATAACTCACACTAAGCGTGTGAGTGAGGTCTTCCTTCATAGCTTTATTTTCACTTAAAATGGACAAATGGTTTTGGAAATTACTCAAGATCAAAAGATTAGGGTCTAAAAAGTTCGACTAGTTCAAAAGCATGCAATATTATAAGATCACTAGTATTCATCCAATACTTTATTTAAATTCCATTAAACCAAAAAAATTCATTTCAAGGAAAGTGTGAAATGCTAATTCGGAAGTGTGAATGAAAGATTAGGAATAAGAATATGAAAAATGAATGGGAACTTACGGGTGGAAGAGAACGAACGCCAAGAGATTTGGGTGGAGGAGTAATCTCAACGACTTTGTATGGGAGGATACCTCTGTCTCGCTTTCTACTACTGCACGATACCTCAAACAGCATCGTCTTCTGGGATGAACCACCACCTATGTTCATCCTGTTCCACGATGTCAACGCCATTCTCAAAATCTTCTTTTCTTTTTCTCCACAAACTGACTCAAATTGCAACCACAAAATTTCCAGATTTTTTTTAATGGTGGGACACGCACACCGTCTCTAATTTTTCATACCACTTTAATTCATGCAACAATTACTAGTACTTCAATTACTTAACATTTCATAATAATAATAATAATAGTTTGACATATTTAGTGCATAACACCCCTAAGTTAATTTAATGTTCTGTTTTAATCTTTTAACTAAAATTTGTTAAAAGTCAGTCTTTAAATTTCCACCAATGCTATTCTTACACCCCAAGTATTTACACCGTATTTTACACCATATGTACGGACGGTACTATTCATCGTCCGTACATGAACAGCGCAATATTATATAAATATTTTTTTACGTTTTTTTTAAAATATTTTTTTTTAAAATATTTTTTTATGTTTTTTAAAAAAATATTTGACAGTACTTGCAGATTTACCTGCATTTGACATTACCTGCAGATTTACCTAAATTCGTAGGTAAATTCGCAAGTAAATTCGCAGGTATTGTCAAATTCGTAGGTAAATCCGCAGGTATTGTCAAATCCGTAGGTAAATCCGCAGGTATTGTCAAATCCGTAGGTAAATCCGGAAGTAAATCTGCAGGTATTGTCAAATATTTTTAAAAAAAAACATAAAAAAAATATTTTTTAAAAAAAATAATATTTAAAAAAATAAAAAAATATTAATATAATATTGCACTGTTCATGTACGGACGGTGAATAGTATCGTCCGTACATGAACAGTGACGTCCGTACATACGATGTAGGTGTACACTTTGGTGTACAAATAGCATTTTTCTTAAATTTCACTTCGGTTATCTTATTTGATCTTTTCCATTAATTTCTAGAAAAAAAACGTTAAGTTCTGATGGCGTGGATGTATAACAAGTGTTGAGTCACGTTTGGACTTTGAGCCTTATTGTACATCTACGGTACAGAACTTATCGTTTTTTACCAGAAATTGATTGAAGAGACTAAATAGAATAACAAAAGTGAAGGTAAGAGATTAATTTGTAACATTTTTTAATTAAAGGATTTAAACGGAACATTAAATTAAGTTAAGGAACTAAAACGTATATTTCTATTTGTGTTTAATATTTCTCCCTTCTATAGAATTTGAAGAATTGATCTAAAGGGTAATGAGATTCAATAGATAACTTATTTATCCTATTGGTAGGAATATGAGATTGTAATGGTTGTATGTATTGCGACGGAAATAATCGCGGACATTAGTTTAATTTTACTCATTATTACGTTTATTAGTTTTGGTATAATATATGGATCTATGTGCTAGCAAGAATAATCAAGAAGTGGTCCAAGATGGTAAGGTCATGGATAGCAAGAAGGCAAGTCAAATAATAGCTACTTGGTTTTGATGATGACAATACTTGAAATCAAACAAGTGCTAAAGTTAGCTCAAGCATTTAAATATGCACAATATTGTTGATCAAACTATTATCCTTAATCAAGCCAGAAAATTGTTTAAATTCAACATTGTAATCCAACGAATTTCAAGTGAAGACTTAGGTTTCAAGGATAATCGGTGGTTTAACCTTTCAAACTCTCGGATGATGGTAATTAACATGAAGATATCTCAAGCCTCATTAAGAGGAATCAATGTTATTTTGTGACGCTAAAGTCAAAGATAACAATACAAAGACTTGAAGTTTCAGAGTATGAAAGAGAGGAAGTGTGAAAGCTCGCATGATCGCGTATGTTTGAGTGACTATTTTCTTGTAAAGACGCAAGGCATTTTTAAAAATATTATGGCTAAATCACGCACGCTAAAAACATTGAGAAGCCTTCCATTTTGTAAATAAAACCACCAAAAAATATTTTTGGGTCCTAGCTAGATGATTAGGGGAATGTTCAATTGATTATGAGACTTTTAATATTTGTCTAATCAATTAGATGATGCTTAATCGAGTCTATAATTGTCATTGATTGTTTCTTCGCCATATCGTCATATCGATCGCATAGGTGCTGATGAGGACGACCCTAATAATGTAAACTTATTTCAAGCATTACACTTAACTCATAACGACCAATTAGATTAGTTGATTTATATATTGATCATTTGAGACTTATATACTATTTTATTAAAAATTATGTATTTTTAGGCTTATGTACTATTATTTTTAGGCTTAATTTTTGGAAAAAAATATTTAAAAAGTTGAAAAAATTGCATTTCGGATAACTTATCTATAAGTTATCTGGTGAACAACATAATTACTACCGAAAAACTTATAACCAAGTTATCTGGTCAACAACATGGATACTATTGGAAAACATATAACTTAATTATCTAATAAAGATTATATTTATTGGATAACTTTTATGTAAGTTATTTGGTGAATATATATCTCAACCAAAAACTTTGTAGCAAGTTATTCGATGAAAAAAAATTAAGTTCAGAAATTTTTTAAATAAATGTTCCGGGTACATTGATGTAAGGGTGTAAATGTCTCTATTTTCTGGAAAGTTATAGGTAGGAATGTAGAATTAAAAGTTACGATAGAATATTTTGAAAAATGTAAGGGTGGAAAGATAATGATATAGTTAAAAGACAAAATTTTCAACAAAAAAAAATTGATAGAAAAATAGACACATCAAAACAATGATGAGGAGACTATAATAAAAATGTAGAACAAGAGTCACAATCAAAGTACATTCATCTAACGATTAATCTGAATTAAATTTGAAATATTGATATAAAGAATTACGAAGATACAAAAATCAATCTTATAAAATGGTAACAATCAGAAAGAAAAAAATTAAATCAGTTATTAAAGACATTATGTCTTTTTTTTTGTAAGGAGGAGGGCCGAAGCCCGAAAAACAAAAGACTACAAGATCACCCCCCCCAATAGGCTGATAAATCTTTGGCGTCATCTAGGAAACTCTTCGCAATACAAATCGGGACCACATCAAAAAAATTTATATCCTCTTTAATGGTCTTTCCCCATTTCTCTAATCCGTCTGCATACCTATTAGCTCCCCTAAACGTGTGTTTAAAATCCACCTACTCATGCAACTCCATTAAGTGCATTATCTGACTGATCAAAGTTCCACCAATACTATTATAAATGTATCCATGTTGATAGCTTGAATAACTTTCATAGCATTGACATTCAACTCCACCTTCCTATAACCCTTTTGATGCAGTGATCTTTAGCCCTTCAAAGACACCCCATAATTCAGCCGTAAATGCGTTGCATCTTTCAACAAACTTTGAGAAACCACATACCCAATTACCATTAGCATCCCTTATAATACCACCACATCCTGCAATGTTATTCTTCCCACAAGCTCCATACACATTCAATTTAACAATAGGAAAAACAGAAGGCTCCCATCTCACATTCGTTCGTCCCAAAGCCTAGCCAACACAATATTGTTAAGTTCCAACGCTTCACCATACTCTTGGATTTTCACCTTAATGATATTACTCTGATTTAGTGGCCTAGTAAAATCAATCACGTGCATATCTTTTTTACGCCACGTCCAAATACTGTGACATCCCACCGCCCAATATTTACTCCACCGTTCTTCTGCATATTGATCAATATCCAATCTTGAAAATTGGTACCATAAAATTGGTTCTTCATCTTCTGCGGCTCATTGCCCTTCCACACTTGCTTGATAGTGTTACAATCATGAAAAACGTGCAACGCGTCCTTACAAACATGGCCACACAAATCTCAGCAAGCATTTCCAATTCCACACTTACTCTTGCAATAATTTGTAAGAAGTCTATCATGACAAAGAAGCCACAACAAACTTCTAACTCTCTACGGAATCTACATTTGCCACATCAGATTCCAGGTCTGATGCTCTTCGCTATTGTCTTTTTGCTTTAACTGAGAATACATTCCCCTAACTGAATAACCACATGTATTCGAAGTGTGGACTATTAACACGTCTTCCCCGCGATCCCCTCCTGGAGGAAGAATAGTATGCATAATATTTATAACAATCTGCGGAGACGAGCTTGCAAGACAATGCCAATTACACTCCCTATATTCATCCACCAAATCGATAACTCTCGCTTCTTGGAGTTCCAGTGGAATATTAAATCCAAGATCTTTGATGCAAAACCCCTGAGCTATCCAAGAATATCCCCATGCATCGGCTTTTTTACCATCCCTAATGATCCAAATTCTATTTTCCAGTAAAAAATTAAAATTCTGCATACTTCCTTTCCAAAGACTTGAATCTGACCTCTTGTAAGTCATATCTTCGCTAAGATTCTTTTCATTAGCATTTCCTAGCATGACTTTGCACCACAGTTCCTCAGGATTCTGCAATAACTTGTAGCCAACCTTCATGATGCAAGCTTGATTCAAGCTCTCCAAATCCCTAATCCATAAGCCCCCATAATCCTTTGGCCTAGCGACAACACTCTAAGCAACAACATACATTCCTTTCTTATCTAGTGTATCCCCCCAGATAAAATTATGTTGCAGTCGTTGAATTTCTTTAACAAACGCTTTTGGAAAAAGGTTGGTCATCATGGGAAAAACTGGAATTGCTTCAATCACACTCTTGGCCAACGTGATTCTGCCTGCAAAAGAAAGATACGAAGCTCTCCAGCTCGCGAGCTTAGTCGAAATTTGTTCCATGATATATTCGAAGTCCTTCTTCTTTAACGGTCTGCCACTAAAAGGAACTCCCAAGTACTTTCCAAATTCTGATGTTTCTCTAAAACCAGTTGCCTGCATAATTCTGGTTCTAGTGGCTTTTGTAACATTTGGCGAGAATAAGATGCTGGACTTCTCCATGCTAACTTCCTAACCAGAGATATCACATAATTTATCCAAGGTATTCATAACACACTTAATGTGCTACTCAGTAGCTTCTCCAAATAGTAATAGATCCTCAGCAAACATTAAGTGAGATATCTTTGGACCATTTCTTCGGATCTAAAATGCATTCTAGTTCTTCTTATGCACCTCCTCTTTAATCAGATGCTTGATTTTATCCATACAAAGGACAAAGATGTAAGGTGAGAGAGGGTCACCTTGTCTAATGCCCCGTTTCGGACGGAAATAATCACCTTTATTCCCGTTCCAATTAATATTCGTTTCCACACTCGACACACCATGCATAATGATATTAATTAATGTCTTCGGTATTTCAATTTCAGTAAGAACACGCCATATGCACTCCCAACCAATCTTATCGCACGCTTAGGACAAATCGATTTTAATAGCAAAAAAAAACCTTTCTTTCCTTTCTTTCTATGCATACAACGCATGACCTCTTTTTCTATAATCAAATTCTCATGTATTGATCTTCCCGGAACAAACCTAATTTGATATGGAGACACAATCTTCTCTATATAAACTTTGAATCTCTCAACTATTACCTTGCTCACAACTTTATATATTGTGTTGCACAAGGATATGGGACGATATTGAGAAACATTGCTTGGATGATCCACTTTTGGAATTAAACAAATATCTATTTTGTTCACTTCTGCAATAGCCCCAGGATTATGCCAAACCTGATGCACAAAGTCACAAACGTTCATTCCGACTGTCCCCCATGATTTCTGGTTGAAACCAACAATGAAACCATCTGGTCCTAGTGCCTTCCAAGGCTTCATACGGAAAATAGTCTTCCTAATTTCCTCGCCCTTAACTGGTTCCTTCATCCGCTAAATATCCAAATTGCCCAGCTTGGAGAACGAAATCTCAGTTTGGATCCATTGACAAATCTTATTGCTATGGCCATACAACTTTTTATAAAATTCCATAACGTGATTTCGCAAAAGCATAGTATCCTCTATCCACTGCCCATCATCTATTTTTAACATAAGGATCTTATTTTTCTTCCTTGTGTTAATTGTTATCATGTGATGATAATACTTTGTATTCAGGTCTCCTTCAGCGAGCCACTTCGTACGAGATTGTTGGAACCACATAAGTTCCTCCTGCTTAAGGATAGAACTCAACTCCGTTTGGATCTCCTTCTCAAGCTTTAGCATGCCCCCGTAATTATCATGAATTTGTAGCCGAATTCGCACTCCATTAAGTTTTGACAACAATTGTTTTTTCCTACACTTCAGTTAGTTAAAAGAGTAAAACTTCCATTCCTCAATTCCTTCCTTTAACTTATGAAGGTTCTTTATCATATCATCTTCTTGTCTCCAAGTAGTTTTTAGCATGTCCTTATAGGTATCATTATTAGTTTTTAGCATGTCCTCATATATATCATTATTAGTTTTTAGCATGTCCTCATATGTATCATTAGTTAGCCAGGCATTCTCAAATATGAAAGGTCTCATTCTTTTCTCATAAGGAACATTTGTAGAGTATTAATCAATAACAGATGATGGTCGGAGAATTCTACTCGCGCAAGAACCTTAGCTTGAGCTTCCAGAAAATACCACCTCCAATCGTCGTTTCTAATAACTCGATCAAGCCTTTCATAAATGTGTTGTCCTCCATGAAAGATTGGCCCTCGCCACGTGAACTTAGGACCATAAGATTCCACATCCCTAAGCTTACAATCATTCTTTCTTTGCCTAAAATTTGTGCATTTCTTGAAAGACACTGGAGCTCCACCTCTTTTCTTAGAGATGCGTGCAATCTCATTGAACTAATTATGCTTCATACACACTTGCATTAACGTAGATTGCTCTTTCCAAACAACAACAATTCCACCTGAGTATCCACAGTTCTCCCCTAATTGAAATCCATCAAAACCTAAAAAAGGAGTTTCAAGTACCACGAACATGGGGTTATTTATATATTGCTTACAATATCTATAGAAACCTTTTTTAGCCGCTCCTCGAAAATTCCAAACTATAACACTATTGTTTGTATAAATCATAAAAAAAACATCATGATTACAGAACCTAACAACCAGGAATCCATCTCAAGCAGTTAAAGGAGTCGCATTGCCTTCTTCCACCATCGTATCATTATCTTTTCCATTTGGCATGCAATCCTCTTCCTACAAATTCATGTTGCAGGATGCACTAGGAAAAATAAAATTCTCCTTAGGATTCACGACTTCTAGTTGATCAGGGGATCATAGTTTTCTACATGAGCTTCCTTTTTACCATGCAAATGGTTAAATGTTGGGTTTATGGACTTTTTCAACATAAGGTTCTCTCTCCTCACCACGTTGCAATGTTTTGCTTAGTTTTCAATCTACATTAAACTACTAAAAGTGTTTCCAAATATATCCTCATAAGACTTCTTTCTTGCTCCACTTGTTTTCTCCTTATTTATTGCACCACGAATTGCCACTTTCATTTCCTTGTTTTTTTTTTACTCTCCCAAATCCGCCACTACCATGACCATTCTTTCTCTTTCCAATTATTGCATCGATATTACTTTTATGATTACCCCCATTAATTCCCAAAACAATCAAAGATTCGACAAGGTCCTCGTTATGAATAACTAATGTGTTGTCTCTTTTTCATGCTATAACTCTTTTCACATTTTTCTTTGCACCCAGTAACCTCGTTTTTTGCACCATATTCCAACCATTGTTTTTTCCTCTCTCTCCTGAAATGTTCGTCTTTATTTCCACGCTTCCCGAATTGGAAATAACAGCACCCATATTATTTTCAATTATACCATTATCAGGACTTTCACTTTCTTCCTCACCTAAATAATTAAATCGCGATCCTCCATTGAAGTTTTTAGCATTAAATTTCACTGGAGCACTGCTTTTTCGGCCGACAGAATCATTTTTGTCTTTCTCCTGTTTTTGGACAATTTTCCACGGGCCGACTCCCTCCTTTAATCTAGCAACTACTGAAGTACCTTCTCCATCTTCCTTATTATTGATTCTTTGTCCATTCCTTCCTGTATCATTAATCTTCTCCTTGTAAGGGTAGCCGTCTTTGCAGTGGCCATATCTCCCACAGGCAAGACATACGAGATGTATCCCTTCATATTCCACCTTGTAATTTTTATTTCTTATACTTATCATAGCCAACAGTGGTTTGGAAATTTTGACCGCGGCAGAAACTCTTGCATACTTCCCCCGCTCTTGTTGTATAGTGTTCTTGTCAACCTTGACCGTACTACCAATACGATTACCAATTGTCGTCAAAACTATCGCATTATAATACTCAATAGGCAAGCCTGAAATGCGAACCCAAACGGCAACCTCATCAATGGTATCGCAATCAGGCTTAAAATTGGGCATCCAATCTTTGGTTGTGAGATAATGATCATATATGAACCACAGACCATTCGCTAACGCATCCCGCTTATCATCTTCATGAGGAAAGGCCACTAAGTAATAGCCATTACTTACAGGGCCGGTTATACCCCTGTGCAGCCTAGTCCACTACACAGGGCCTCTAAAACTAAAAGTACAAGGGACTCCAAATTCAAAGCTTATGCACACAACAAATTTTAGAAAAATTGAATTTGACTTTTCTATAACTTGTAATTAGATAGCAGTGGTAATAAAGTTACGTAACAAATTCAACGAACATATCAAACTCAAATAAAAAATTTCGCATAACAACGGATAAACAAAATCATGTACACGCTTCATTTTTTCTTTTTTCTATTTAATTTTCACTAAAATTTTTAAATAACAAAGTTCTTATAATTAATTCTTATTATTACTAACATACATATGTTATGGGGCTTTGAATTTTAATAACTTGAAGATCATATTTTTTATTTATTTTCTATGGATATCAATACAGTATCTTAATTATTTATTTTCTCATTAATATATTATATCTTATTCAAACTTAATATATTAATATGTTTTAAAATTTAAATATTTAAGGTGGATTGTACAGTTTTGCTACATTATAAAGTTGTTCCTATGATATATTGATCTTTTATAATATTATATTTTCATTATTTTGCATGGACATCTTAATTTAAAAATTCAAGTGTATATTATATATTATAATAGAATTTTTTAATCTTTCTAATTTATAAATTTACTTTTAAATTTTAATTCTTATTTTTTTATTGTTAATTTTAATTTGTAATTTTATTTACTAATTGTTAATCATCTCTTAAGATTTAAAGTTTGATTTTGAATATGAGAAAAAAATTAAAAAATTAATTTAATTTCAAAAAAAAATTATAAAACCCACATTTTTTTTGTTGAAATTCTGAATATTATATTTTTTGATTTGGCATTTTTGTTTTGATTTTTTTTAGTAAGAATTCTTTAAATATTAGAACAGTGCCTCAAAATAGTTTGAGACGGCCCTGATTACTTATATCTATGATATTTATGACTCCTTTCCTCATCCACATCTGATTCAAACGATTCTCCAATGCTTTGTAGTTAATTCGTCTTCCCAAGAGTTTTACTATAACCCCTATTTTTCAAGGTCTTTGAATTCGCATCTCTTCCGCTTCAAAGAGTATAAACGCGGGACATTCATACCCTCCTATTTTCTCTTCCACGATTTAGATTCTTCCTATCCCATCTGAATTGATCTAATCAGCTTCCACATTTTCCATACTCTCCTCTTCGGTAACCTCAATATTTCGTCCCGTTACAATCTCCCTATATGATCGCATCACTTCCTTAGGAATGGCTAAGGAATGACATCTGATGCGTAAACGCCTTCGAACGCATTGTATTTGACTTTCTTTGTACTCCTCTCATGCATATCAACTTCATCTACACTTTTTCCCAATCTTGCCGGAGTTGCGATGACCGCCAGCGCAGCCAACTTCGTCCATACATTTTCCCAATCTAGCCGGAGTAGCGATAACCGCTGGCGCAGCCCCTGGCATCAATATAGGACCACTCATCAATGAAAGTTCGCCGGCGCAGACCCTGGCGTCAGTATAGGACCACTCATCAATGAAAGTTCGGAATGGCTAAGGAATGACATCTGATACGTAAACTCCTTCGCACGCATTGTCTTTGACTTTCTTTGTACTCCTCTCATGCAGATCAACTTCATCTACACTTTTTTCCAATCTTGCCGGAGTTGCGATGACCGTCAGCGCAGCCAACTTCATCCACACTTTTTCCCAATCTAGCCGGAGTAGCGATGACCGCTGGCGCAGCCCCTGACATCAATATAGGACCACTCATCAATGAAAGTTCGCTGGCGCAGACCCTGGCATCAGTATAGGACCACTCATCAATGAAAGTTCTAAATAAAAATTTCTTGTGCTAATTTTTTTTTTTTGGATTATCACCACCGGTTTAGTCCGGTTCGGGGGTCAGTTCTGGCATCAAGTGGTTCCAGCCCCCTCCCGATCGTAGTTGCGGGGGATCGAACCGTGGTTCTCCTTACCAAATTCAGCGCCAATCACCACTGAACCAACTAACGATTGGTTTCTTGTGCTAATTTGAATGGTCTAATTTTGTCACTCAAGCCCAAACGCTTGGTTAAAGACATTATGTCTTTAAAAGTGAGTGAATGATATTTAAGAATTTTTTTGATATTAACACATTAATGAAAAAATAAGTCATTGTTGTATTTGTGGCGTAACAGTAACATAGTCGTATGCTACCATACCATGTCTGATTTTTTATTTATTACTATAAAACGAAATTTAAGTTTTTTTTTCTCACAGTTTAACGTCTATAAAAATAATATATGGGAAATGCATTTGAAGGTATTTTAACAAGATCAAAACGTATACTTCTAGTTTTATAGTTATATACAAGAAAAGATACTTTTATTATTGATGAAGTTAATCTTGGATTTTATTGTTGATGAAGTTAATCTTCTAGTATTATAGCTATCTAGATTCAAACCATTTCATGGGCTAATAACCAACCCTCATAACAGGTGTTTTTGTGAATACCCCCATTGAATTTGATTCTTTTTTCCATCCCTAACCTCCAATATACAAGGCATCAAGTCAACAAACTAAGCAATGCTATAAACATCAAAACATCAATCTTATGTAAAATCTGATGGCTTCATTGGTAAGACTACCTACAATGTTCATCATCCACCAGATCATCATCATTGCCTATATATTTTCATCTGACAATTCATTATAAGAGCTGTCATGCTTTCTTTCTTCAGATTCACACTCAGAACCTTCTTCTTCCGAAAACTTGGCCGGATAATCAATCCCTGAAGTGTCAACGTCTGACAAGTGTAAATTAGTTTTCAATCAATAGCGGTCTAAATTAACGGTAAATGTGAAAAAAGACACGGGGAAATACCATCTGAGTAGTCAGTTTCATAATCCGAATCGTCAGGTCCATCATAAAAATGCTCATCATCAACTTGAACTCTAAGTCAGAGATGCACAACAGTGTCAAGAAGCAAGAATAAGAAATCAGATTAAACATTTATAAATGAAATACCCACAGTGGATATGAATTTGAAGAATCTTTTTCTTCCATCCTCTCATCCGTCAGAGTGTAAAGATCATAAACATAGTCTCCTGTATACGTCACATAGCACAGTGCACCATAACAATGTAAACACAAACAGCTTAGATACAAATGAGTAGGTCAGCAACCACAAGTTTCAAATAATTTTTGGAAGTATTCATGAAAATATAGCATTGATAAAATTCCAGAAGATAACTGCAAAATATATTTTTCTTTTTTGAGAAAAGATGTTCCCTGATCTATGTGCCCGAAGAGGAGTCGGCTACATGGATTAAACTATGTCATAATACTCTATCAAAAATCAAGTTTCTAACCATGTCGTTAATTTTGAAAAAAAATTTAATTGTTTCTTTATAGTTTTTAGGTCTTCTTTTACCTCTACCTCTAGTTATTTCTGATCTACTCTCCTTACTGCAGAATCAACAAGTCTTATCTCTGCAAGTCTAAACCACCTAAACCAATTCTCCACCATTTTTTCTTCTATAGATGTTATTCCAACATGGTCTCTAATTTTGACATTTCTAATCTTATCTTATATAGTCTTATCGCACATCTAGCACAATATCTTCATCTTTGTTATACTTAGTTTATTTTCTCATGGGTTCATTATCGCCCAATATTTTGTCACGTACAACATCGTTGGTCTTAAAGTTGTCCGATAAAATAAATGCAACTTGAGGCAAAGGTAGTAAGATCGGTATGAAACTAAACAACAAGTAATAACCTTGTTTGGAATGAACACTTATGTCAGCTTCAATCTCTGCAGCAGCCTTAGGAATAACATCTATCAGTAGAGGGATGAAATTAGCCAAAAGTCTTTGATCCTCCGAGGAGATATCTCTGCATTATTTCACAGGATAAGTGTTTTTTTATGACAATTGTTCATATACAAAGATAATGACCAAACTTTGTTGAAAATACTTACTCCTTTTGCACCTCTTTAACTTTTTCTTCAGAGTCAACACGAACAATGTCATAAAACTGGCATATTTTCAGTAATGCATTTTCATCTGCTGTCTTCCTTATTTGCTTAAAGCGATCATCTATAGCTGAAGACTGCGGGATACAATGAGGCATAAAAGAAATTGTGCAAGCAAACTTGTTATATAAATTACTCCAATCTCTGAATATACTCCCTCCGTCATTAGAGTGTCATACTAGATTATTTCACAAAAAATTAAGGAGACGCTATAAACAAAAGAAAGAGAACAATTTTTTACCAAACTAATCTAACTAACTATATTAAGCATAAATAGAAGAAATATAAGAAGTCAAGAAGAGAGAGTTACATTAACTTTTTTGAAGTTGTTTCTTTTCCCAACTTTCGTCTTAGATTCAGAAGCACTTCTGGAACGAGGTTCCTTAAAAAACAAGCCAATCAACACGATATTATGTATTCATATTCAAAAGCAAACACGTCACAACATTCGTATATCATACAGAGAAAGAATTGTACATGATGATCTAGATGGGATACTAACCAGAAATGAGTGCACAATATCTAAAGTGTCCTCAGGGCTGCTTATTGTCTTGACATGTTGCACCAAAACCAGCTTCTTATGAAGTTCCACTAAAAAGGAAAGGAGGAATTACATTGTTGGGAGTAATAATAAAACAAAGAGAAATGTTAATAACACTCCATTTTCAACACTCTCAAATTTTCGCTCTCTTATTGGTTGAAATATGTGTGGGTCCTACCACTTTATGTGGGACCTATTTTCAAAGTGAAGACCCACACATACTACAACCAATACTACAACCAATAAGAAAGTGAGTGTTTGAGAGAGTGCTGAAAAGAAAGTGTTGCTATCACTCCTAAAAGAAAACAAAACATTAGAGAGAAAGAGAAAAACATATACTGTTTTGAGAAGAATTGAGGATTGATAGATTTCCAAAATCCAAGAGAGGATGCTTCAATGGCCTCTTGTTGATTTCCAACCCTAGATAGAAAATGTCATGTAAAAGTAAAAGTAAAACCCAAAAAAGCATTGTTGAATGAGAAAAACAAAAGGAGAAGGGAGAATTACATAAAGCATCAAGTGGAGATTGATAGGGTTTTCGTTTGACCCTAACGAACACACGCTTGCATGGAGGACCAGTAACCGAAGAGCTCTCTGTCACGGTTGTTTTCGGGTCCAATAGAAGACGCTTGAATGGCCTCTCAATGGTTTCCAACCCTACATTGCCACTTTGCCCTTCA
Organism: Vicia villosa; assembly: GCF_029867415.1. NCBI lineage: Eukaryota > Viridiplantae > Streptophyta > Magnoliopsida > Fabales > Fabaceae > Vicia > Vicia villosa. Next base: position 194,580 of record NW_026705263.1, read on the forward strand.
ATCTTCGTAATAAAAATAGTAAAAAGAATTGAGAGAAAAAGAATAGAATAGAAGCATACTGTTTGGAGAAGAATCGGAGATTGATAGATTTCTAAAATCCGATAGAGTGCGCTTCAATGACCTCTCATTGATTTCCAAGGCTACATTGTGAATGCAAAAACGTTATAACAAGGTAGGGTTGAATAAAGCGTGAAGTAAATAGTGAGAGGGTTTACGATTGAGCCTGACGACGACAAGTTTGCGTGGAAGCGAAGACAAAGAGCTTTCGGTCATATTGTTGCGCTCGAGACTCCGCATGGGTTTCAGATGGAGGAGTTGCTTGATAGTGATACCAAGCACAAATCAATCTTCTACGAGGAAAAAAAACTGCTTATTTATAACTTAGTGATGGTTAGCGAAAGCAATTTAACGGGTTGGGTTGGACCCAGGTTGACCAATCTGTTATCCAAAGTTTCAAATTTCAATAGGTTAACCCGCAATTTAATGTCAAAATTGACTGGATATGACGCGTTTATTTATGTATTTAGTTTGGTTGGGGAGCTTGTGTCTCAAATAAAATAAAATTTAATGACTTTGTTTTTCACTTTAAAAAATTTTAAAAATTGTAACACAATTCAATACAAATACATTTATTTTTTCATTTTTATGTGGATGTAAGTAGATTAGAAAAAACTAATTAAATTGAGAATTTAAACTAAACTAAACTGAAAAAGTTGATTGATTTTGGTTTGGTTCCAAAATCGAACTCAATCAATAAAAATTGATGTGGTTTGGTTTGGTTATCGATTTTAGTTTATATGAACCACAAAACTGATGATCTGAACCAATAACTAAAATTACGCTCTAAATCTTTTATTTCATGCATCATTAAGCTTGAATTTGTATGAGTTCAACTATTCTCCATTTTTGTTTACATTTAAGGGTGTGTAAATAAATCGATTCAAGAGAACCATATAAAAAAAGGAATTTCTTATTCCACCCCTTGTGGATGTCACCATTCCATAAGGAAGATGAAAGGTATGATGGGTGTTATCCCAAAAATATTGAGAAGAAACTAACATGGTTTGGCAATAGGTAGACCCTGTTTTGGACAGCTGAATCAAGTTGAAAATACTCATGTCTTTCTAGACTTGGGATTTCTTCTTTTCTATCTTCTCTAACCAGCCTAAATAATTAGTAGGGTCCTTAAACAAATGGCAGGATCGAAAAACCCTAAAACCGTTATTCATATACGTCAAGTTAAAGGGTTCATCCGTCGAATGGTTACTGAAGCAACTGGAAAACTCATCAAAAACAATGAAGTTGCCATTGAACATTTATTTATCCTACGCGGGGGAACGAAAAACATCAAAGAAAACCTAAAAGAAAACAACAAGGTCTCGCGAACAAAGAACGGGTAAGGGTGTCAGTTACACAAGGATAGGGTATTAGCACCCCTCACGTATGTTCCACAAGAACCAATCTCGCTAGTTTCTAATTTAAGGGGGTGTGTGTGTGACATGCAATGTGCTGAGGGAACATGCAATGAAAGGATAAGCAAGATAAAAAGAAAAGTCGCCTGATAAGGCGTTCGTACCATATGCCTACGTACCTCTAACGTGCAATGGAGAAATCAGAGTGTCGTAGTCCGACCACATAAGTCAGCTCACTTTTCTAGTTTTTTCTGCTTTATCTCTGTTATTAGGTGAAATGCGTGTGGATTAGGATAGGAGGAACTTAGTTCTAGCTATTTTTTTGGTAGTTTGTTGGTGTTAGACGATTTTAGTCGTTTTTTGGACTTTTGACGTCGCTAGTTAACAATGGCTGTTTATACGCTTTGTCGTTGTTCCGACGGCTGTGCACGGTAAGATGGAAAAAGCGTTTGCACGGGCGAATCTCCGCTCGTGCCCTAGTTTATGCTGTGGCGTCCTCGAATCTTAGGTGATTTTGGCTAGTCGTTTCGCCTTGTTGTCGGGGCGAGGATGTTCCCCGACGCCTTTGTTTGAGGGCTTTGGCCGAGGACGTCGTCCTTGTTGCCTAGGCGCACGCCCTTTCACTTGATTAGCGGTACTGGAATGGTGAATTTAATTTTTTGAAGTCAAATTGACTATTCTCTGCTGCTTTTCAGATACATGTATAACCGTTCCGACAATACTATGAGCGAGGATCGCACCGAGAGTGCGGCTAGCTCGGCGACTTCTCTATTCTCTCAAAGGTAATAAATGTAATCGAATCTATTTTATTTTATTTTATATGGGATATTGTTGTGGTTATACTATTTGTGAAGGTTGTAACTGTCACATATTTTATTTTTACACTTTTTATGACAATTATACTTGTCGCAATAGGTGATGTTTGTTGTGGTAAGTAGTTTTAATCCAAAACAATATTATAAGTAGTTTGTATATCATGACAATTACCATTAATTTTTACAAAAAATTAATTACACTAAGTTGAGTATTAATAAGAGTATTGAAATTGAAATCATATTTGTTTAAATACTCTTATTTCTTTCTTATTTATAAAATTTAAACTTTCAATCGTACAAGTTCATCAATGATCAATATATATTTATCTCTCTCTCTCTATATATATATATATATATATATATATATATAATATAATATAAAATAATTGAATATTAAAATTAAAACTTTAACGGGTCAATTCCATCCAAATACGAAGTAATATACGGATACACACTGGGACTTATATGGTATGTGTATATGGCACTGATATTAACATTTTTAATTAAATATTAAATAATAATTACTATTGATTTAAATATTTTTATAAATAATTCCAAAACAAAATTATTTATATATAGGAATAATTATACGATTGATTCAAATATTTTTATATATGGAATAATATATCTAATTTGTAAATTGATTTTAATCAATTAATATTAAGGGAACATGAAGTTAGTGACCAAAATATTTAATATTAACGGGAATATTAAATTACTGATCAAAATATTGAATATTAACGACAACATGAAGTCATTGGTCAAAATATTGAATAATAACGGAAACATGAATTCACTAATATCGGAAACATGAAGTTATTGATAAAAATATTGAATATTAACATGAATATTAAATTACTGATCAAAATATTAATATTAGCGGAAACATGAAGTTACTAATCAAAATATTGAATATTAACGGGAACATAAAGTTACTGATAAAAATATTGAATATTAACAGGAACATAAAGTTACTGATCAAAATATTAATATTAGCGGAAACATGAAGTTCCTAATCAAAATATTGAAAATTAACGGGAGCATGAAGTTACTGATAACAATATTGAATATTAACATGAACCTGAAATTAGTGATCAAAATATTAATATTAACGGAAAAATGAAATTACTGATCAAAATATTGAATAATAACGGGAACATGAAGTTACAAATCAAAATATTGAATATTAACGAAAACATGAAGTTACTGATCAAAATATTGTATATTAACGGAGACATGACGTTATTGATCAAAATATTGAATATTAACGAAAACATGAAGTTATTGATCAAAATATTGAATATTAATGAAAACATGAAGATATTGATCAAAATATGTATATAAACGGGAACATGAAATTATTGATCAAACTATTGAATATTAACAGGAACATGACGTTCAGAAAATTGACCATGACAATGTTGAACACCTCCCTCCATTATGGTACTCACCAACAAACAATAAATTCGCAACAAAACAAAATGAACCAATGTTTAGTCCTGTTCTTATTGGGACTTCGGTTATATGAGCCTTTCAATAAATAGCCCATTCATTTTATGGGTTATCCATATATTTTCTTTATACATATTATTTCTTAATGGATTCTCTATATTTTTTAAATGCATCCTTAAATGTATTATTCAATCTAAAACAATATAAACTTTATTATCTTAATTACTTTTTATTTTTAATATACAATTTTTTTAATATTAGTATTTTCATAACTTTTCCCATTTTAACTCAAATTTAATCTTTTACTAATATTTTTTATTTTTCTCAATCCAAATACGCGAAAACGACGGGTATCCGTGCGAACGCACACGTATCACACTAGTTATTATTAATGGACTAATACAAGTGGATTTTTTTTTGTTATACAAAAAAGGTGATACGATTGAAGTGCAACACTTTTTAGAGGTATATTTTCGAATTTTTCGATATAATGGTTCTGTCAAAATAAAAGGTATCTCACTCGCAATTAGGGGTGTACATGAGTTGGGTTAGACTGGGTTTGGCCTAACCCGTTATCCAATCCGTCCAAACTTTAATGGGATGAGTTCGCCGTTCAACTTGCAATTTCATTATCAAAATTAACCCGAACCAACCCATTCATTTATGGGTTGGGTTGAGTGTGGGTTGCGTTTCAAATTTAAAAAGTTAATTTTTTCAATTTAAAAATATTATAACACAATTTAATATATTTATACTCATTTCTAACATACAAAATGGACGAAGCACATCAAATAATATCTAATAATATTCCTCAACATTTAGTCTTAGAATAACTCATTGATTTAATAGTATTATTGGCGGAAAATAAAGTTTTTTTGAAAAAATTATAGTTAGTACTGAAATAATAAATTTTATATTATTATTTAAAACAATAATAATAAAAAGTAAGAAATTACTAATGTAACATCAATGAGTTGGATCGACGGGTCCATGTGTTGCAAAACTCAAACCCGATATCCGAATTAAAACTATATGAATATTGTAAGTTGAGTTGGATATACCCGTAAATAAATGAATTCGAATATTTTGTGAGTTGATTTGGTTTGAGTTAGCAGGTTCGTGGGTCGACCCACATTCATGAACACACTGTTCGCAATGGGGAGGTTAGGGTGCCCACTGCCCACTAAGCCAATACCCATTGCCTGATCAACCCTCTGGTTCCCTTTTTGTCACCGATTTTTCTCGAACCTAATATAAGTTACCACAACTACTAAAAAACAAGACTTTCAGTAAATTTGTGGAAGGCAGCGGGAGAAGAGTTTAGTAAACACTGCCGTGAAATTGAAGGGTTTTCTTTTCTTTGCTTCCAAACCAGTCGCTAATTATGGCGGAAAGCTCCTCTGCTCCGACTCCGGCTCCAACCCCACCCAAACCCGTCGTGGTTAGGGTCAAACGAAAACCCTTCCATTCTCCACTCGACGCTTTCTGTAACCACCCCTTTCATCACTCTCCTTTTATTTTTCTCATTCTCATTTAACAACCCTATTATTCTTTTTTGCATCTCAATCTAGGGTTGGAAATCAACGACAGGCCATTCAAGCGCCCTCTCTTGGATTTCGGAAATCTATCTATCTCCGATTCTTCTCCATTAGGTATCTTTTCTTTTCGTATCTTTATTCTTGTTCGGTTGATTATTCGTTGCTTTCATAATTGATAGTATAATGCGGAACATATATGATGTTATAAATCTGATAATACCTAGATATTTGGTAACTGAATTTTCTGGCATTATATTTTAATATTAGAAATGAAATTATTAGAGAGAATGTCGGGTAGCGCCTATAGTGGAGACAAGACGGTGGGAAATAGACTTAGGTGGTTTGGGCATATAGAGAGAAGACCGGCAGATTTTGTAGTAAGGGAAGTAGACCAGATGGAGAGAAGACAAACAATTTGAGGAAGAGGAAGACCTAGAAAGACGATAAGATAAGTTATTAAGAAAGATCTCGAAATTAATGATTTGGATAGAAGCATGGTCCTTAATAGAACGTTATAGTGAAAGTTGATTCATGTAGCCAACCCCACCTTGTGGGATAAGACTTAGTTGTTGTTTATTTTAAATTAGTGAACCGGCTTTTCCTGATATTTTCTTCCCCTGTTTCCGTTGTTATTCCCTTTTCCCATCTATTTTGGCTATAAGTAGAGCAAGAAGATGTTGATTAAGCTTGTGTTTTGATTTATAAATATTTTATGGGTTTTGAGTTATTATTATTCATGTAATTTGTCCAAAAAATGATCAATAGCAGTCATCCAAGCTATACACTATCCCGCTTTTAGGGTCGGCTGCTCCGCGCCGCTATTAGTGATTGTCATTTCTAATCATATCTTAGGTAGTCTTACCTCACATCCAATGCAACATCTTCATCTTTGCTACACCGCCTACACGTAGATGCTTTTCATGTTGGTTCTTTACAACCCAACATTCTGTCTCGTGCAACATCGCCACTCATACAACAATCCGATGAGATTTTCATATCAAATAAAACACCATATCACATAAAACACCTGAGATGAAAATTATTTATAGATTCAATATCAATCACAAAACCATACGCAGCTCCCCTGCTTCTCCTTGGATAATACAACCAAAGTGAGCCTTCCCTTGGTTACTGTAGCAACTACCATCATTATTCAGTTAAGCCAATCCATTTCTAGGAGGAGACTTTAAAACCAGGAATCAGAACTGTAACTTTTGAATAATAACTCTATATTGTCACTGATACTGATATCCATGGGATAGCCGTTCTAGAATAGATGTATAAATTATACCAACTTTAAAAGAAGAAAAACAGAATGAAAGATCATGCTAAACAGCTAAAGACAATACCGATACTTCGAGGGACCTATCTTCCTTTTCTAGACCTTATTTCATCTCTTCTCTTTTCATTCTCTTATCTAGTCACATAAGAAAGCTCCATTCACTGCTTTACTTGTCATGTTAATGTAAGTTAAGTTGTATTAATTAATTCCTCAAGCTGATTTTTACTCATTATTTTCTTCGAATGTGCAATCCCTTTATAACTCTTTCATTTCTTTCCGTGGCACACACCTACTTACCAATAGATTGCTTTCTGAGACGTATTTAAAGACACTGCTTTTCTGATTACTTGGCACGTACAGAGCTAGACTTGAGCGGACTTGTACTGAGTCAAGAGCTGAAAACTGCTGGAATGTTTTGTTTTTGAATGTGTTTGATATTTATGCTTGACTCACGATATAATTGCTCCCTTCCTTTTTAGGGGAAATTCACAACAAGAAGGTTTTGGTGCAACATGTGGAGACAATAAGCAGCTCTGAGGTCACTTTAGATATTGTGCAGTCATTTGTGGTTAGTAACCCATCTAAATGATGATGTACAATTTTTTCTCGCTATGATATAGGAGGGTTGTCATGTCTTTGTTTTTGAGTTAAAACCCTCCCATCTCATGTCAATTTGCTCTCCATTTATAACATTTTGTTTCGGTCATTGGCGATGACTTGTGGCAAATTTTAATCATCATTGCACTATGTTTTTGACTATATGCATACATTAACACCTTGTCAATTGACTGTTTTTTAAGGATCCTGGTTCCAAAAGTGCTTCTAAATCTAAGTCAAAAGTTGAGGAAAGGAAGAACCTCTTCAAAAAAGTCAACGTAAGCCTTTTTTTCTCGACTTCTCCGCCTCACATTCTTCTGCACGTGCAGACACTGTGCACATGCATATTTCTTAATGCATGCTCAAAGCCATGAATCTGTCCTCTTTCCCAATTGTTTTATCACAAACATGTTTCACATTTCTAATCATATTGTCTCTCATCATTCCTATTTTTGATGTCCACAGAAGCAAGACCAGCTCTTGTCTAAAGCTAAACAAGAAAAAGAGGTTTGCTACATGCCCTTATATTTTTCTTCTATTTGTGTATGCACATATGTTTGGACTCTTATTAATACTCTTTCTAAGGGATGACAATATATACTATTCGAAATTGTGTTGAAGTCTCTTCTGTACAGTTTCAGACATACCTTTGCATCCTTTTTTTATGTATATAATTTAATCCCTCTAACTATCAACTTACCGTCCCCTTACTGAAATTTGGTCTGATGCTATGATTGGTTTTGGAATTGTTTGAATTTCTCTGTTGTTTTTGTAGTTCTGTAGAATTGCATTTTATTTATTTTTCTAGTTGCTTATAGTTAAATTTACCTTGAATCCTTGATATCAAATTAAAGTACATAAATTTACCTTTTTTAAAGTACACATTATTTTCTTCTTAAAAACAGTTTTAAATATTGATTTATAAAAGTTTCCAAAAAAAACAAACAAAACACAATCAAACAAGCCTTCCTAGTGTCTGAGATGATAAGATTAGAGAAGCCAAACTTTCTAACTCATTTTTATGTGAATTGGCAGAATCCTGTTCATGGTAGTTGTAAATTTTGGAATGCATCACAATTGTACTCCCCCCGCTCCATGATAAGTGTCACTTTTGCAAAAGATATTTATCTCAAAAAAAGTGTCATTTTCCATTTTCAAAATAATTACCTTTTTATCAATTGAACTCTCTATTAATACTCGGCACATCACTCCCAAATCATGATTTTCCACATTACATTTGATAAAATGTTGTTTTTTTCTTTAATTTATAACTTCTGATTCATTGTTTGGATTGATAAGAAGAGAAAATGGAGAGGAACATGATGAAATGCATTTCATCCTATTCCATCACTTCTCTTCATTTTTATTCCATCATAAAATATTCAAACAATGGAATGAAATCTTTCTTCTGCTCCACTCCACTTCGTTTCGCTCCACTCTATAGATAATTAGAATGAGGGAGTGATATTTAAACATTGAAGTAGTTTTGCGAGAGGTTTCCTTCCAGTAAATGTCTAATACTTTCTCGCAGTCTTCAGCGAAAGAGGCTCGTTTTGAGCAAATATGGAAGAGCAGGAAAGTCAACAAGGGGACATCTGATGAAAATGCATTAAAAGAAATATGCCAGTTCTATGACATTGTTCGTGTTGACTCTGAAGAACAAATTAAGAAGGCGCAACACGAGTAAGTATTTCCATCAAAGTTTGTTTGTTATCTTTGTAAATGCACAACACTAGGGGTAAGTATTTATATAGTAAATAAATAACGACTAGAAATCACTAACTTTGTTATTTATGTTCTCTTCAATTGTTAATGATCCTCTTATTACATTGTTTTCATTCAAAAGTATTTTTCAAAAATAAATTCACATTAATATTAAAATCATAAAAAAGGTAGGGGGACATAAATAACAAAAAAAAAGAAAAAAGAAAGTATAAATAACAAAGTTGGGCAACATAAAAACATTTTCAATTACAAGCATTAATGAGTGGCTTCATCATAAGTTTGTTGTACATCAAAGATATTTGAAAGTAATAATCCATCGGAATGCTATATCTATATTCTTTTGATTTATATACACATGACAATGCTATGAAATGAAGTGAAACACATCGATCAAGATGGTTTCTAACAAGAGAAACTAGAGATCCAGATCTTTAGTGATTATTAGGCACAAACCAACCAGAAGCAACATTAGAACAAGCTCCAAAACCACCAAACCCACTTTTGTTTCCTATGAAAGGGCCAAAACCAGAAACAATACTAGTACCATTTGATGATAATTCACCATAGCTCAAAGGAACATTGTCTCTACTACTGAAGTATCATCGAAGAAGTTGTTGATGATGATAAATATGAACTCTAGAAGCTTTAGCCATTTTTGTGTTATTCTTCTTCACAACTTTGTGGGAAATATGGGCGGGAGCTTGACGCTGCTGAAGAATGTTTCTTATATACAACGGACAGGAGAAGAGATTATCTTAACCTAATTTCTTTAGATCTATATGGGCGTGTGTGGGCTTGAACAATTGATGAAAAGATGGTTATTTATTTAAGATTTGAGTTAATACAAATATCTTCAATAAACAAGGAAAGATATATTGTGAATTGTGCCGTTGTTATTTATTTATTGTGTAAATACTTACTCCTGTTGCTATATAAACAAGGAGGGTTGCTATTTATTGTCTCAGAAAATACACTTAACCTATGATTAATGCAGAGATATCTCCTTGGAGGATCAAAGACTTTTGTCTAGTTTCCTCCCTTTACTAAGAGAGGTTATTCCAAATGCCGCTGCAGAGATTGAAGTTGATTTAAGTACTCAGTCCAAACAAGGTTGTTGTATAATTGCAAACTACCATTAAATTACTACTAATTTTGCTACTTTTTTTTTTCTCTTTCTCAAGTTGCATTTATTTAAATAATTGACATTTTCTGGGTTAATAAAGATAGATAACTTTTGGAGTTATCTTGGGGCATTTTATGATGTTATTTTTTATCAAGAGTTGCATCAAATGATTTGAAATTATTGTTGTTGCTGACCAATTCTCTTATATCTAAACTCTTACTTATTTTAGAGATTATCTAAACTGTTCATTTACATATGGTTATGGTGCGTTGTCTTATGTGACATATACAGAGGACTATGTTTATGACCTCTACACTGTAACGGATGAGACGATCAATGAAGAAAGTTCTTCACATTCTTATCCACTGTAAGTATTTTGTATATATATATATATGTTTAATCTGGTTTCTTATGCTTTCTACTTGACATTGCTGTGTATTGCTGGCTTAGTGTTCAAGTTGATGATGAAGATTATTGTGACGGGCCTGACGATTCAGATTATGAAACCGAGGACTCAAATGGTATTTCCCTATGTCTTTTCTCATCTTCACCCTTATTGAAGATCACTATTGATTGAAAACTCGTTTACACTTGTCAATTCTAGATGAAAACCATCCAATGAATGACTATCCAGAGGAGATTTCGGAAGACAGTGAAGATTCTGATTGTGAATCAGATGAAAGCGAGCATAGCAGATCTAGTAATGAATCGTCAGATGATGACGAAGATGCGGATGATGGACACCATGGTTTGGCTAAAGATGGTATTTCTGATCCATTGTATGATGAGGATTTTGATGATTATGACGGCCAAGAGGTAGACACAGATGACGACGGCGATGATCCGGATAATGAACACTTGAAGTGGTCTTACAGATGAAGCTATCAGATCATTCATAAAATACTGCAAAAAAAAATGTTTTGCTTCTAAATTGTAGTTGATGAAGTTTCAAATTTCTTAGTTTGTTTACGTTTTAGGCAACTGGGCTCATTTGTAATGGGTTGGTTATTTTGTCCAATTAGTAATTTGAATATAAGCGTGGATGTCTTAAAAAAGTTTTCTTAAAAAAATTTCAGATTGTATATGATTCTTTCTTTATAGACTAAAAGGTGTGTGAATATGATATATATTCCAGGTTCCTAACATGAAATTACTCCTTCCGATCTCGTTTATAGAAAATGGTAAGTTTTAGATACTATCAATGAAAAAGAACTATTGTGAGTTGTTGAAATTTATCCATTATCAACTGCGAGACATGAATAGGATCTCCCTAATATGTCCTTCATTAACAATTAATTTTTCACTACACCAAGTCCTTTTTTTAACTTGCTAAATCAGTTTTAAACTAATCAATCAATTTTTTCCATTCATTTAAGTGACACACATTTTCCATTATTCCTTCTGGATGGATGAAACAAGACCTTGCAGGAGGATCAAACCTACATGATCTATAATGTAGAAACTTTGTTGAATGACATGCCTTTAAAGGTTTGTGACAACAAGTATAAGCTACTCTTTAATCGTGCCACCACTATCACAAGTGTAAACATTTCAGATATACCATCACACAGTTTCCATTTCAAGTCCTTTTTAGATTTTTTAAATGGAGATTTCGTTGTTGATCGACTTTATGGTATGTAATCTTAAACCATGGTCCAAATAATATCACAGTTTTGTTTTCAACCATTATAACTTTCACTTTGTTATCTGATAGATGTCATAAGTGTTGTCCCGCAAGTTTTTAGGACCCAAGTTGCAGGAGCAGGAGAAAAACCTTGTGTAAATCTTACGTTGTCGGATGAATGGTCTATTACTCAACTGTTACACAACATTAATGCATAAAATAAAACATTTGCTTTATATACTTATATCATGTTTAACACTTTATGAATTTTTTTCCTTATAGTTAAACTGAAATATAGAAGTAAAGATGCTTCTAGAATCTAACTTAATATCAGCTCCACTAAAATGTGCTGTAAGTATAAGAAAGTTTGATTGTTGGGATGATGTGGTATTATAACAGTCTAAATGAATCAGTAGCTTCTTGAAAGCACTCTAATTTAACTATTTTTTTAACCGCTGATTCCAACCTAAAGTAAAAATGATGAGGAAAAAGAGTTACATTTGTAATAGAGTCAATAATGATGTTAGGCGTTGAAGCATTTACTCCTTTTTTTAATCCTTTATAATTTAATCTTTTATTTCCCACACTAAATGCTTTCAAATTTAGATAATAATAGCCTTTTTCCTTTTTTATTATTTTGACCATTGGAGTTGAAACAACTTTATCACCCGAAACAATAGAAGAATCTCTAAAATTGAATTTGCTAGATAAATTAAATTTTCTATAATACTCATTAACAGTTAAACAATATGAGACTTTTCCATCAATTGAAGATTCTAATTGTTTTATCAGTGACATAGGACCCTTTCGAAGGCCAATTATACCATAATTAGGACCGTTATACGCAGTTGACTAAGTATTGGCGCGTCCACATCCTATCACAATTTTAAAAAGTGAGATAGTAAAATTAGACTGTAATGTAATAGCCTATATTCTAAGATCTCCCAGTGTCTTTGACTCAAGATCATTCAAGAGTATATTCACAAGCATCTTCATTATAAGCATCTTCATTCAAACATTTTTAAAATTACAATATTTCATAGCTGCTCATAAAATATCTATACCGATGAAAAAAATTATAATGATATAACTTTTTTATGCTATTTTACAAAGTATCTCACAAAATATAACGATTTGACTGAAAAAGTGATTTGTAGTAAAATTTATTTATTACATATTTTTGTAAAAATTATATGTTAAATATGTACCTATTTTAAAGATTGGATCCGGTAGAAGACACATCTTTTGTTAAAACAAGTAGAGAGGTTGACTCATATTTGATTATTCTATAAAGTTTTGAATTGTTAAAGTCTAAGGGACGAATCGGATAATATATTATTGACTTAAACACAATTTTAATCTCAATTATTTTTTTTTTAATATTTTAGTCTCTCTTTAAAAAAACCCAACTTTTTATCCCCAATTCTATATTTTTTGGGTTTTTTTAGTTCGTTTCAGATTTGTATAGGTGGCACTGGCATGTCAATGACCATGTGATGCCACGATCATTTCAAACTCAACATAAACTTGAATTTTAAACATGCCTGAGCCTTGTATTTTCATAACAATAAGTGTCGTGGTTTTTCCAAAAGTGCAAGTTCATCCTTACAATATAGAGCTTCGAGAGGCTTCAAGCAATTTTCAGCTTCAAGCTCAATAAACAAGTTGACCGAATAGACATTCAGAAGTAAAGTGAAAATATCAAAATTATATTCTTAATATTCATGGATTTTGAAAGAAGGACAACACCAGGAATGCTTTCATCTATACAATCAAAGTTAATTTTCTTGAATTTGGCTTGCGTCTGTTAAATTGTAATTTTTTTTGTCAAAACTACGTTTGTGTCGAAGTGTTTGTAGTTGTCGAAGTGTTGTAACCAGGTTGCTACACACAAATTCAATTTAGATCCAAAATATGTATTTTGGGTTTTTGCGTTTTGGACTTTGGCGTAGGGAGAAAGCAAACCTAAAACTAAAAATAGAGGGAGTAACACCTACTTTGAAGAAGAACTTGTATTCACAAAACTTGAAGTGGCAAGTGAATAAAAGATTTTCCATATTCTGTGGGCAGAAAGAAACTCTGCAGAAAATTATCATCTTCTTTTTATTTTCGTAAACCCTAATTCACCTTTTCTCCATATTCTCTTTTCTTTCGATGTCATTGTGTAGAGATAACAAATTACTCAAAGGTTTGAGTTTAACTCCAACATCTGAGATCGTCTCCTACCGCAAATACACTTCTTCTTTTCTACTGCAGATACATTTGGTCATGACTAAATTATAACCAAATATGGTTTGATCTGCACTTCTCTAGAAGAAGATACTTAGTTTTGAGTCTATAGATAAATATTCTCCGCTAAGACTTTGCGTTGGTTTGCATCACAAAAGTTTTTGTGTCACTTGGACCTCCGACCCTTCCCTTGTCTTTGGGCTATGGAATTTGAACTTTATAAATGAAACAAGTACACTTTTATATAATGGCTAAAAATAATAAGTAATTAAATGTGGAGAGAAATAACTATTAATTTTTTTAACCATTAGATTGAAAAAAATTAATGGTAAAGACTTACTCCATATCTAGACCATTAATTTTCTCTCTCCATATTTAATTACTCATTAATTTTAACCATTAAATTGAAAAAAATTATTGGTTAAGATGTGGAGTAAGTGTTGATAACTTACTCTTGGAGTAAATATATCCCTCCTATATATATATATATATATATATATATATATATATATATATATATATATATATATATATATATATATATATATATATATATATATATATATATATATATATATATATATATAGGAGGGATATATTTACTCCAAGAGTAAGTGTTGAAGACTTACTCCAAATCTTAATCATTGATTATCATTAAATAAAAAATCAATTAAAACCGTTAGATTAATGATAATCAATGGTTAAGATTTGGAGTAAGTCTTCAACACTTACTCTTGGAGTATATATATATATATATATATATATATATATATATATATATATATATATATATATATATATATATATATATATATATATATATATATATATAAGTAAACGATGTTAACTGACAGCTATTAATGTGTGATGTTGTATTTATTAGCAGATTCACACGTCAACTCCACGTTGCATGAAGATGATATTTCTACTTTGCATGATAAGAATGAGGGTACATAGTAATAGCTTGGGTGTTATCACATGTGATCACCTCCTCATGATTAGTTAGTTAGTTTTATGGTTAGACTTTATAACCACTTTTGTAACTAACTTTTACTCATTCGATTCAATGCAAGTTTCGTTCTTTTTCTCCCTCTCTTTCAATTCCTTGTTCACTGCACATCTTCAATGGTGATTTTGGTTTGCTAAGAGTATTGGAGTTTTATTTAGATTTGTTGGGGTAGAATACCATATTGGCAACAAGAACTTACAATATGCTAGTGTAATTATCAAATCCATAAGGATGTATCCTTTCCCAAAAATAAAGTGAGTGCATGTGGCGTGACCAATCTATTTATGTATAGTTGAATCCAATTTATGACAATTACAAATCTTTTGTTATATTTAAGTATAAAATTGACCACATGGTAAATTGAAAATTAAATTATTATAAAACTGAAATACAATTTTATTCTCTCAAATAGCTTATTAAATATCATGCTAATTGCTAGTAAACAACATTGTGTACGAATATAATTGAGTATAGATGAATATAGATGAATGAAAAGGGATACGTGTAACACCCCGAATCTACCCTGCAATTTAAATAACAATCAGAGTAATTAAAGATACAAAAACATGCATATTTAGAGTGTCACATTTAATCAACATAAGAAAACTCAACATAATGCATCAAAGCTCATATAATGGATACGTAACAATAGTCATGGGGGAATACAAAATATCATCACAGCTATGCAAAACATCGCATAATGTAGCTACGGAACACATAAATCATAACATCTCAACATAAAGAGGACTTGCCAACATGGCATCCATGAAATATCATGTCATCATACAAGTTAATATCAAAATCCAACAAGTACAAGGTAACATAAAGCGACACAAACGGCGAAACCCCCCAGGTGCTACGTATCAGAGCATAAGACACACCGACGCGAACAATAAGCTAACGTCTACTCGTCATCAGTACCTACAAGTTATCACCGAAGAGGTAACAAACAACAGAAGGGGTGAGATATCATTCACGATAAAAAAGCGTATGATAATACTTATAGCGGAAAATAAGAATCATACACATTCACCACTTCTCAACATATGCATTTTTACAACAATCATATATATTATCAATTATCCAAGCTATATAGTATTCAAGCAACATAGCATTCAAACATCATTTACATCATATAACAAATGCAACGTGTTCATCATTGCATAATACCAAAATATGACTCAATATGTAACTCGACATAATGCACATGCATGTGGTACCATTTGGAGTAAAACTCCCACTTCGCTTTTGCCATTAGGGCCACTTCGCATTTGCCATTTTCAGGCCATCGTCACATTTTCCATTAAGGCCACTTCACATTTATGCAATGGATGAGACTCAATGATGCAACATCCATATTCACGTCATTCATCACATAACAACTAAACATCATCAATTCAATGTCACAATTTAACGACAACCACAATATCATTACTGTTCATAGCAATGAATCACTTCGCAATCATGTCACTTGTCATTTCAAATTACAATAATATCACATCACATCACATAAAGCCATCAAGGAAGAAATACAATTTTCAAAATATTGTCAAGGGATATTCATTTATATATATCATCATATAGGAATTAATTTCAGCTTCACATAGGTTTAAACGGCATATAAAACGGATCTAGGGATCAAAAGTTACGCATATTTGAGTTTTCCCAATTCTGCCTACAGTTCCAAACTATACACAAACATGAATCAATACAAGAACATGTCATGTAATTCACCATTCCATCACCAACATACATAATCAAAATTATCATGTAATCGTCATCACAAAGCACATGCAATTATACCTCACACATGTTAATTAATCAATTAATAACACATAATGAGCATATAGAAGTAATAGGTATGCAAGTCAAGTCTCAAACAAACAAGAAAATAATTTTGGATACAGTTCGCGCCGCCATGCAATGGTCGCGCCGCGAAACACAATTTAGTAGCAAATTATTCAAAAATCCACTCAGTTCGCGCCGCCATCATTGTTCGCGCCGCGAACACAGGTCAGAAGTGAATTTCTGCGCGAAGTCAGCACAGTGCCCTTTCTCATTCCATCACCCAATTCACATTTCAGTTCAATTTTGCACACGAAATTCACATACATATCATATATACAACTCATATATACCACTAGATTCATCAAAACCTCATTAATCATGCAAATCTATGAATTTCACCCAAATTTCAAAAGTTAGGTTTTCACATTCTTTCCACCGAACATGCTATAATTCAAAACCCTCATAGAATCATGGTAAGAAGCATTATAACATATCATTTCCATCAATTACAAGCACAAACACAAGCAATTAGATTGAAATCTCATGAAATAAGAAAAATCCCCAAATTTCAATTTCATTTCCCAACACATACAACATTACCCAATTGATTTCACTCAAAACCTAACATTTATCAAGAAAATGATTCAATACATATAACCCCTAAATCCCACCATAAACTATCATCATACATCCATTTAGAATGAAAGAACCCCACCCTTACCTTATCAATTGATGGCAACACTATGAGTCTTCTATTCACACTTCCGATTTGGCATCATGGATGGAATCTCCAAGCTTGTTCCTCTTGGCTTGCCTCCTTCTCTTCAAACTTTGTTTTTCTCCCAAAATGATAACACTACACTTCTCATTCTCTAAAACCCTAACTTATCATTCCAATTGGGCTTAGACTTTAACATTTCCTCTTTACTATGTTTCACAAACCAATTTAGGCGCAATAAGATAAATAACTCCAATTAAATCAAAATATCACTTTTATTAATATTCCAACAATATAATAAATTCCGACTTGTAAATAATATTATTCTTAATATTATTCTTCAACCGTCCGACTAAAACCCAACTTTTAACTTAATAAATTCAAATACGCTTCTTAAAATAACACCGACAATCCAAATTCGACCATATCCAATCTTTAAATCCTTCGATAATTTAATTAACCAATTTAATTAAATTTGGGGTGTTACAATACGTACGTACAAACCAATAAACAAGGACATTTATTTCTTCTCGTGACTATTATTTCTCTAATAACTTAAGGATAAGATGTAAATCTTGAAACTGTTTATTTTATTTTCTTCAAGGTGTAGGAGTTGTGATTGGGGGTGAGCATTATACTTGTTTGAGACCCCCTGTTACCGCTGCACTACTGCCTCTGCCAATACTCAACCTGTTGTTCCTCCTGCAAGTGTTGCGACCGAGCTTCACGCTTCTTGAGACCCTCGTATTACCGCCGCACTACTGCCTCTGCACTTAACCTCTTGTTTCGTTTCAAGGAAATCCCATAGTCTGATTGGACCCTCTTGTGGAACTCTTATGGATATGCTATCTCCTCTGCTCTAATGTAAAAATTGATAATATTCAACTATTATCATTAATAATAATATGTAATATATAGATCCTATAATGAGATCTTATCATCAATAAAGCAGTTTATTCTATCTCTCTTCTCTTGTGGAATTGATTAATTTGATTTGACCAATTATACACGATTAGGGCTGGAAATGAGTCGAGTCGAGTCGAACTCGCCTCAGCTCAGTTCGACTCGTTAAAAATTGGCCGAGTTCGAGTTCGAGTCCGAGTTCATCACGAATTTTTTTTTTAGCTCAAACTCGACTCATTAAGAATTGGCCGAGTTTGAGTTCGAGTTCGAGCTCATCACAAACTTTTTTTCAACTCAAACTCAACTTGTTAGAAGTTCACGAATATTTCGGTTCAACTCGTTAGATTTATCTTGTTAGATTCAACTCGCTTATCTCCCGGACTTAAAAGTAATTTTTTTAAAGTGTATATATATATATATATATATATATATATATATATTTGACATTTTAAATTAATATTTTTAAAAATAAAAAATATAGAAATAAAATAAAATTTATAAGATTAAAATTTATACGATGTTGATTCTATTTGTATAATTTTTTTAGAAATAATTTGCTCTCTTGAGAATATAAATTATCAATTAAAACATTAGATTAAAAAAAGTTAGGGTTAAGATTTGGAGAAAATATTTAAACTTACTCTTAAAGATAATATAATTCATGTCATATATAATCGAGTTGACTCATGAACCTAACGAGTCGAACTATGTATAGTTCAAGTTCGGCTCATTTAGTTAACGAACTTAGTTTTTAGCTCATATTTGGCTCATTTGGTTCATGAACCTAGTTCAACGATTTAATTGTCGAACCGAGTTCCGAACTATTTTCGAGTTGGTTTGGTTCATTGTCAGCCATATACACGATAATGTTAATATCTTGCGGGATTTCTTTAAAAAATTCAAGGAATTTGATTAAGAATATTTAATTTGGTTTGTGATTTCATTCAAAGTTCTACTATCTATTCAAAATCGCCAAGTTTAATCGTTTTTATGAACCGGGAGAACTTGGGATGAATATGCACTAGAGTTAGTGTTGAATAACACCAATGTCGAGCAATTTTTATGTGTATGAATACTGAATTTGTTAAGGAAGCTAGCTATTTTACTAAAATATTCACTTTTATCAACATTAATTCATATTATTTCAATTAAGCCAAAACCATAACAAAGATAAGTACAATTAGGTTTCTATGTCATATAAATTCATGCCTTAAATTATTTACTGAAATATTCACTTTTATCAAGATTAATTCATATTATTTCAATTAAGGCAAAACCATAACAAAGATAAGTACAATTAAGTTTTTGTGTCATATAAAATCATGCCTTAAATTAGTTAACAACAAACTAATACTGACATATCATATGAACTTTATTGTAGATATTTCTATAGATAAATATTCCTTGCCAGTAGTGGATCTATTGAAGAGCCGGACGGTGCAGTGGCACCCCTCACATTTTTTTATAATATACAATATTGGGGAGAGAGAGAAGTAGGGAAGAAATTGACGAAAAGAAAAGCCATAAAATACAATACTTAAATGCCATGAGAAACAAGTAGTATGTATGCTGTTAATAAAAACTAGACGCAGAAATCACTAACAGAGAGAAAGGAGTGTGTGTAGCGGTTGATTGAAATAGAATGATAATAGTGGGCTTATTTTTTTTTTTCCAACATCCTTAGGTGGTCTAACAGACTAAGACCACTTAAAATCTTGAGTCTTTAATTTATTTATTTTTAAATTCTTGTTTTTTTATAAAGTCTTGTTTTCTTTAATGTCAAAATATAGTCTTGTTTTATTTTTAAAAAAAAAATTGTTTTTTTTCTTCTCTTTAATTTAATATTTTTATTCTTGTAAAAATTTTTTTAATCTTTTTATTAATAATAAATCGTCCCAAGTCTTTATTATTATTTAACTGTTTGTTTTTAATATTTTTTAATTTTTGTGCTATTTTAGCTTTGTTTTTTTATTCTTTTTTAAATATAAATGAATAAAAATAACACTTTATGTTTTCTTCTAAAAAAATTAATTTACATGAATTTTAATTATAATATTTTAGTCGTTATGTGCCGCTCCCCCTAATATTTTGGGCAAGATCCGCCACTGTTTCTTGCTAAGACTTTTTTCTTTGTTTGCATCACAAAAGTCTTTGTGTCACTTGGGCCTCCGACCCTTCTCTTGTCTTTGGGCTGTGGGATTTGGACCTTATAAATGAAACAAGTACACTTATATATATATATATATATATATATATATATATATATGTGTATGTATATATATAAGAGATATTCTTCCTCCAAAAGTAAGTTATTATAAATTACTTCACATCTTGATCATTAATTTTTTCAATCTAATGGTTAAAAAGAATAAGTAATAGTTATCTCTCTCCACATTTAATTACTTATTATTTTTACTCATTAGATTGAAAATAATTAATGGTTAAGAGGTGGAGTAAGTTATAATAACTAACTCTTGCATTAAGAATATCCCTCTTTCTCATATATTGTGTGTGCGCACGCGCTGTGTGGATAATTGTGATTGTGAAAATAAATGGTGTTAATTGACAACTATTAGTGTGTGATGTTGTATTGAAGTTTTATTAAGATTGGTTGGGGTAGAATACCGTATTGGCAACAAAAACGTACAATATGCTAGTGTAATTATCAAATCCATAAGGATGTATTCTTTCCCAAGAATAAAGTGAGTGCATGGGGCGTGACCAAATCTTTTTATGTGGAGTTGAATCCAATTTATGACAATTACAAATCTTTTGTTAGATTTATTACGTCAATGCGACGTTAGCGATGGCGTCGATGATATTCATTTTCCCTACAGATGAACACATGACACATCAAAGATCTAGCTGGATTTTCTTTAGAAAATATTTCATCATATACCAACTTTGAAGGTCCATTTTATATGATAAGTTATTTCTTTATAAGAAACTCTAGCTTGTTTTGAACAAAGAAAAAAATAAAAAAATATAAAAGCATTAAAATAATATCTCTTACTTTAAACGTCAAAATATATTAAATACTTTCATCACACACTAAAGCACATAGACCCAACCAGGGAGCCAACAATAAACACAAACATGGATGACATTGTAGCAATGGCCGGTAACAGTCAAGGTGGTGGTTGGTGGAGGCTCTGGTGGTAGGAGGACATGTATCAAACCTACAAAGATAACTGGCTCCAACAATCCACATGAGATGCCTGTGGAAGAGTAAGGCCTCTACCACCACATGACCATTACCGGCCAGCGCTACAATGATAAAGAGAACAAACAAAACGAAGGAACCATTCGTCATTTTTTTCTGTTACTTTAGTTATTCTAAAATGGCTAGTTTTTGGAATTCATGGAATGAATAACACCTATCCTATTTATATAAGTTTGTCGGCTCTCATGTTGGGGACGATATTGAAAGCTGCATTATTTGGTGGTCCATTGATACATGTGCATAATAATTTTAATTTACCTTTGTCTATATAAAGTGAGGCTGTATTTCATTGTATTTTTGTGTAATTCATTTTTCTGCCATTATATATATATATGTTGATGTTTTTATTGGCTGATTGACATCTATGTTTGGCTAAAACATAATAGCAGCAAAATATAATACAATGTATAAATCTTGCAAATATAAAAGAACAAAACAGGTACAAAAGCAAGATGTTATATGGAATGTCATGACATCAACTCATGACATCGCGCCTGCAGAACTGGAATGAAGATTCAGTTTGATTCTCAACAGATACATAATATTCTGAGAATATTATGTAATCCAATGTGGCACAGATTTAAAGGTCAATAAAATCAAGTCAGAATATTGAAGAATCAAATCAAAATATTGAAGATTCAGCAGTTTCTAATTTAGAAGATAAATTAGGAAACTTGTGATTGAAGACCTTTCTTTTAGCAGAAGATATCTGAAGATTTGTAACAGCCAAGAGTGTTGTGATTTGTAAGTCCAAATCCAATTGGGAATAGGTTATAAATAGAAACCTTTGTAACCTAGTTTTATATAGAAAACCATGTTTAGAAAAGATGTAGTCTTTAGGGTTTCTATAGGTAGACCACCCAGGCTATGGGATGGTTGTCATGTCCTTCTCAAAACCTGTCGGTAAGAGAAGTTATTGTTCTCACTCGAAACCTGTAGGTAAGAATTGATCATTATGTTCTTGATTGAAGCTTTGAAGCAAGATCAAGTTAGTGTTCATTGTTAATTATTTAAAGAGCTGTTGCAGGGTTGTAACATTTAGGTATCACTAGGGAGTGAGCATAATTTCTCTTGTCTTAGATGGAGTTATAAGATAAATGTTGCATTAGGTAGTGACTAGCTAAACCAGAGGTTGTTTATCTGTAAACCAAAGGTTGTTTACATGAAATAGTACTACTGATAATGAAATCTTCTTCATGGCTTGGTAGCCCCCAGAGTAGGTAGTTAAACCGAACTGGGTTAACAATTCAATGTGTTATTTATCTTATGCATTGTACTGTATGTTCAGTCTTGGATGTTGTAACATCGCGTATAACATCAGGTTTAGGTTTGATAGCTGATCCATTTACAGAACCAATGAAATTTACAATCTGGTTATGTCGACTAAACAAACATGATCCCAATACTCATGGACTCTTTCTGTTCTGCCTTTGCTAAGTTAATAACAGATCAGATGTCTTGACATCGTGAGTGACATCCTGAATCTGTCATACAAGAATTTCAATTGGTATCAGAGCAGGCATCCTGTCTGTCTTTGGATGAGATCCATGGGGGACACATTCTGGTTATGCACAAGGTAGAAGATTGTTTGAACAAGGAGAGTTCATATTGTATGGTCCCTTGAAGTGGAGGATGGACCTATTTGTGGAGGATTAGACCAACCTGACCAGAGCTACTGATGCTGGAACAAGAAGAGCTAAATCCAAAGGCTTCATACGGGAGTGAAGAATTTGTATTGAACTATTCAGCCTGTATCTATGTACAGAAAAGAAACGTATCAAAACCTTCATGCGGGAGTGAAGATATTGATAAGGTAACCTCTGTATCTATGTGAGTTTATCAGGTCAGGATGTTGGCTAGGTCTAGTTTGTTGCTTGGTGGAGAAGCAAGCATTGTGCAGGGTTGAGTTGCAGTCAATCGTTAGATGTCATGCTTACAACTGATATTTGGAGTAAGCATTGTGTGAATTCTGTTGAAGTATGGCTATTTTCCACTGCATAGCCTCTGTGCAATCCCAATTGTATAAGATTCTAGGGTTATTTATATTCAACAAAATGTATGGTAGAACCTTATAGTTATAATTAAAGTGTCAACGATACTTGAGTAATCTCTCAAGTCCACTCATAATGGCATGGTTTATTAGAGTTGTTGAATATCAACTGATCAATGATATTCATAATCATCTGCAAGTGTGAACCTTGAAGAATTTTAAATCTGGAGTGTTCCTAGAAGTAGGAACAGATGTCCCACCGGATGTTAGGACATTAAGTACTAATATGCAGCTACCAGCTGAAGAACAGATGTTCTGGTGCTAAACTGATGTAGTATGAGAACATTGGTTTGGAACCTACTCCTGGTTTGGAAGAGGAGCCATCTAATTATAAGTTGATCAGGACACGATCAACATGTCCTTCTACTCCAAACCTCAGTGCATGGAGGATATAAGTAAAATCTCAGTGCCAAAGAAAACTCATGAAGGTATTCCGTTCTGATCCTTTATGTTTAAAACAAGATGAGCTTACATCTGGTATTTTCCTTTGATCAATGGAACCAAATATGTGTATCTTCATTCATAACCATAGAGCAGTTGTTGGAGCTGAATACTGTGTCTCAACCACAGTGAAATATGGTCAAGAATGTTTACTGCCCCAGTTGTTATCCAGAAAGGGTAGTGTTATTTGGAATCAAAGAAGTCAGATGGCTCAGAAGAATCTGACTAGTTTAGTGTTATGTCATGACTAAGTCTGTTCCAGAAACCTAATTGAGGGAATCTCCTCTATAGGTACAGACAATGACATCCATCATCTCAAAATCAGAATGAAAGTCTGAAGAAAAGTTTATTGAGATGTTGGTTATTGTATTCCTTGATATGTCTGGATGTTGTTGATAATTGCACTATTTTGTATCGACCCCAAGTGCTATGAATTAGATGTTAAAGATGTTAACTAATAACCATGAAGGATGATGTCACGACAGATGTTACAGAATCATCTCAAGATCTTCAGTTTCTTTGTATCTCTGTTTTCCAAGAGAAAAATATATAAATGTGAAGAGGTAATCAGTCAGAATGACCTAGTGTGAGTAGAAGATTCTAACTGACTAACTGGTAAGTACTTTGACGAGAGACTTAGTACTTATTGGGTGTAGAACCTAGATGCAAGACTGAGAAGAAGAAATCAGCCAAGATGAACTAGTGTGAGTAGTAAATCTTACTGAGTAACTAATAAGTACTTTGACGGGAGGCTTAGTACCTATTAGATGAAAAGTCCTTCCAGTTATGTATTCAAGGACTAGTGTGAACCAAAGGTCCGTGTTCACTATTATCTTCACAAGCTAAGGAAGTGTGGCAAGAGTATATGGTGAAGCATACTGATTCTGTTAAATATCTTGATGGGAGCTAGATATTTTTCAATGTCTATATGAAGAGCACAGACGTATATGCTGAAGATTAATTTATGGATATACAATCATATTTTCTTCTACTTCAAGTTGCAGAGTCTGGCAATCTGAATCTTGTGTTGCAAGTAAACTGAGGTTTCTAAACTTGGAAACTGTGGCAAATTCCAAATGAAGGGAGCTTCAAGGATGAACATCAAAGATGTCCTAAATTTGTATATCTCAGGGGGAGTAAGAGAGTATGAAGATCAGAAAAGACAATGTTATTCTGTTTCTAATCAAATGGAAAGTCTTTCAAAGACTAATCTTTAAGCCAGAAAAACAATGTCACACAAGATGTCAGAACATAACTCAAGACATGTTTATTCTTAAAGACCATCAAGGATTATTCTTTGTATTATCATCTAAAAACATGTATTGATGGTGTGTATCACTTGTTCTGACTTAGTGCATGTTCCAACCTATGCACAAGTCCACCTGATGCGGTTCTTCTTCAAATAACATCTCTTGATCAAGACTTTGGTAAAAGTCCAGGTATGTTGTTTAAATTGCTCAGGTTTCTAGAGTTTTTTTTAATATTTTTGAGTCTTGTTTGAGTCTCGCATGTTCTTCTTTTGGATATGAGGAAAGTCTAGAGTCTAGGTTATGGTTGTCAAATTATGACAAGCATAGGGTATAAGGGTAGTGTTCAGACATTGTGAAGTCTGAGGTCATTCTTTGCAGTTGTTTTGTAAAGATTTTTTTTATTTTAGAGTCTTGTTTCGTGTGGTGAAAACAAATTGTTCCTTGTGTTCTAAGTTATTCTATAGAGACATGTTATATCTCTATGGATAGTCAGAGTATTTGAGTCATGAACACTAGTTTCGTGTGTTCTGAGTGAGTCTAGTCTTTGAGTCACCTCTCATGTTCTATGAGAGAAGGTATGTAAAAGGTATCTACTCTCAGGTTGAAGGTGTTGCACCCCAAAATTTGCCCATCTATTTATTCATGACTGGCTTAAGCTTTACATTTATACGCATCTCTCCATTAGGTCTTCTAACACATCATACATTCATTTTATCAATAAATTTGATTTGGGATCAAGGACCCTGATAATTGAGACTTCTACTTCTCTCCAGTCTGATTCATCTGGTTAATCTTTGGGCATTGGACTATGAAATTAAGGGGTTCAACTGAAGATCTTATGACCTAGGGTTTATTTCCCTGGTCATTTGAATCAAGACTCTTTAATTAAGGTTTTGAGCTCGTGCGCACTTCATCAAGTCTTTTGTTACAATGGTCTTACAGTAGTTCAAGACTTTGACTCTCTCGGGTAGATTTCTTCTATTACAATGTTTGGTTTGATTTTAAAGGGTCGAAGAATAAATGGATGATTGAGGTTCTTAATGTGCTTGCTTGGAAAGGAGATATTGTCATACAATTGAGTGTCTTGACTTAGGCCTTGAAGATTTCTATCTCAAGCACGAGTGTGGTTACTGATACATTGATGAAAAGAGACATGTGGAGGTTATATGCAAAACTGTGGATTTTTAGTCAAAGTCGACCATGTGTGGTTGACTTTTTTCGGCCAAAGACCATAGTAAACTACCTTGAGTTGTCATCTCATTGTTGTAAGATTCAATATTCAAATTCAAAAGAAGAAAAGGAAAAGAAGACTTTGAAATTCAAATTATTGCAAAAAAGGAGTAAACTGCATTTTTCAACTCAAAGTCAAGGCATGTCATTATGTTTTGTTTCAAAATCAATGCCGGACCCACTTCAATACAAAGCCATCACATTTCCATGGAAGGTCCTGATTCAGTAGCATTCTTTACACAAAATAATAATAGCACTACATCGTTCAACATTCACATAGTTTCATATTGCAAAGCCATACGTGCCAAATTCATAACATCTCTATTACATCACAAGGAAACTACAAGAAATCTAATCCTAATGTTCTAAAACTTTTGCTCTCTTCTTGCCATCTTCAAGCCATGCCACTGCTTCCATCTTCATCACCGACAATTCACCTTCATTCCATAGCATGCCGCCATTCCAAGATCTTCATCTAAGGCTCATTGATCCACCATCCAATTCCATTTGGTCATGTCTTTAAGTTGCTGTACCAGACCTGCATCTCGAAACCAAAAGCAAACGGCATTGATTCAGGAAATAAAAGAAGAAATGAAAGTCATTGCACATCAAAGCTGACAGTCCAGTCAATTCCAATTCACATCTGTTATACACATCACCTACATAGAAAAAAAACCTATCCCAAAACAGTACCATTTAACCATACACAGTCAATTTGAATTCACATTCAAAATCCCACATATACAAATTCAAGAAGAGAAAAAAACAAGTTACTATAACACAGCCCTGCATCCATAGCCTTGCTCAGCCCTACAGATTTGGCACAAAAGAAAAAAAAAATATAAGTAGCAGCCAAAGTAACCTTTTCCAATTTCTAACAGTCACTAACCTTTTTAACAGACTTGTAACTACCTATTTTCAGTTACCAACAAACTTCAACAAATTACTAACTGCTTCTAACCACTTTCCAACAAACCTAGCTGCAATAACAGAAACAAATAACAAACTTCTAACCAATCCTAACTACCTCATAACAACCTAACAGAATTTCTAACTTCCATAAAAGACATATAACAGAAAGGAGAAGAGATCAAAAGGGAGGAATCAGAACTAACCTTCAGAATCGATTTCCTCCACCTATATATTCTCTTCTCCACCTTCATTCAAGGGTTCCCACCATTTTATCAGCTTCAGATTCTTCAACCATTGTTCATTCATCACCTTCCACAATCCACACTTCATACCTGGCTTTCAGAACCAATCTTCACATTCAGATCTTCTTCCACTCTCAATTTTCGAAAACTCAGAACCTTCACTTCTAAAAACCTCCACCATTATTCTCCCTGGATTCAGAACCTTCATCAATCACAGTTTTCTTCACCATCTTCTTCACTTCCTCGAAATCATTCTTTATTTCCATCATCTACCTGCAAAAATCATCACAAAAAAAACTCAGAAAAATCAACCTTCATCATTCGTTCTTGAACCTGCAGAAGAAGCACAATCTTCCTCACACGAAAATCTTCGAACAATTTCGATTTTCTCACCATCACTGAATCTCTCTTCATCGTTCTTCAACCTTCTCACCACAAGACTTCAATCTCCATCGGTTTCTGCAGAACCTTCAATTCCGTCGATTTCAGAAGAACGCGAAGAAGTTCCGAAGAGGAGGAGTACGAATCGAAGGACGGAAATCGCATTCAACTTACCGGAACCTTGGAGTATCATTCGAATCTTCCTTCGTTCTCGTCAATTGCGAAGAATCGTCGGATTTGCTCCGACAATATTCAAATTTGAAACGGGATGAGGGAGAATCCGTGAGGTAGTAGACGGTGCCTTGTGGTAGCATTGTTGAACGGAGTAATTCACCGGAGATTGAGATCGGAGAAGATGCGAAGTGGAGTCTGCCGCCGTCGGTCATGAGAGTAGGAAGAAGGAGAATTTGAAGCGTCACAGGTAATTTAACCTAATTCCCAAACCTCTATTTTAGGTTTTATTTGTTTATTTTATTTTATTTCATAATTAAATCAGGAGATAATAGCTAATGGATCAACAAATCAATACCGGGTCAAACGAATCACACTCTTGCACCCCTATTAGGCCCATGATCTTCTTTTGGCATATAAAATCTGAATAACAAAAAAACATTTGGGCCCCTGCACATAATTGCTACCGCCACACATCTTTTGGCCCATGCACCATTTTTTTTGAGCTATAGAAAAACCTGAATGAACAAAAAAATCACTCTGGGCTTTATCCTGTGGGCCATACGCATAATTGCTGACTGCACCACCATATTTCTTAGCAACCCCTGATCACTTATTTTTTTCTTGTTAGAATTTAGGAGTCTTGACATAGTTTTGTTTTAAATTTTTTTAGATAATAACAACATCTAGAATCACAATTTTTGTTCAATTTTTAGGTAATAAAAAATGACATAAAGATGTTAGTTTTAGGTAATAGATTTTAAGTGCAATTTAGACTTGAACTAGAATTCCCTTAACACCAATAAAACTCATAAAAATAGTAGTATTTTTAGGTTGATTTTTGCACTAATGCTTGAATTGTTCTTTGTACCATTTCCATGTTATTTTTGTATGATTGTTGTGTGATTTTGTTGCTAGCTTTTGGCCATATCTTGGGCCTATTTTGTTTATACCATTTTAATGCTCCTTTTAGAATTTAGACACCATGTTAACATTAGACTTAGACTAGAATAACTCTAGGTTTAGAAAATAGGCTAGTCTCCCCTTTCATTTCTTTTTTCTTTTCAACATTAAAACATTAACAAATGAAGATACGAATCACATTAAGAAAGTGATAGAGAAATGAGTGGGATGCATTCCCTAATCTGTTTCTCAATCACTTAGTGGCATAGAAATGAGTGGGATTCATTCCCTAATCTGTTTCTCGGTCACTACTTAATGGGAGAGAAATGAGTGGGATTCATTCCCTAATCTGTTTCTCGAACATTAATTAATGGGATAGAAATGAGTGGGATTCATTCCCTAATCTGTTTCTTGAACATTATATAATGGGATAGAAGTGAGTGGGATTCATTCCCTAATCTGCTTCTCGATCATTATACATTTTATGTGATTCAAATCGCAAAGTAAATTCCCCTTAAAAAATACCCAACCAAAAACATTTAAAACACTTAATAAAGGCTCGAATTAAAACAAAGTGACGAAGTGGTGCGAAACCTTGTATTGGGTTTTGTTCATCATGTAGTTACGTAAAAAACACAAACCCAAGTTCACTCTTTTGCCTTGTTAGGCGCTTAAGAACATGTTGAGTCCATTCCAAAGTAGGCGTATAAGTCTCCAAAGGTCGAGCATCGTGGATTGTGACCTTAACCGCTGTTCAACTAAAAAACACAAAACAAATGGAAACTATGGAGCCGAACTACGGTCGCTCTGATTCCTTGTAAAGGATACGTAGGCATTGGGTCGCGGGGCCTAAGCGAGCACACTTGTAAATAATTCCTTTTTTTTTCCCGTATTTCTTTTGCATTCATTCGCATTTAGGTTTTAGACATTAGATACACCCTTTAGATAGAAACAAACATAGGTGGATACCATCGAGTACGATGGGCGTGAGAGGTGCTAGCACCTTCCCCTTGCGTAACCGACTCCCGTGCCCTGTTCTCTGGTCGAAAGACCTCGTTCTTATTCTGAGTTAGGTTTCTGATATTCCTTTCCCTCGATAGGATAAATATATTAGTGGCGACTCTGATCCATTTTTCGCGGTAGCGACAGCTGCCGACTCTGCTGGGGATGTTGATAGACCTGTGCTGGTCCATTCTTAGCGAGTCGATCCTAGCCTTTGTTTGTTTCATTTATTGGGTGTTTCTTTGTTTGTTTATATGTTTGCATCCTGTATATATATGCTTGTGTATCATGTTTATTTTCTTGCTTGCATATCATGTTTACTTTCCGCATGCATCTGGACTATATTATGGGTCCCCGTGGGGGCCACATATTTTCTCTGTTTGCAGGTTGGGTGGGATGTTCTATGAGGTAAAAGGCCCAATACCCAGGCCAGAGTTGACACATAGGATACCTAGGATAGAGTGGATAGTCATGACGCCAACAGAATGTCAGGTTCTGTTGATTGCGATCATGAGACCCACGACCAGTTGAGGTTCAAATGAGATACCGTTGTTGGCATGTATTTGCAACAATGATGGTGTTTCAGGAGAACTGTTAACGCTGGAGACCTTTTGACCTACCCTGACCTAGATTCACCTGTGAGTGGGGAGGGATATACATGACAGGTACCGTTGGTGACTATTCATATTCTGTTGGTGACTATTGGTTCTCCTGGTATTCAAAAATGTGTCGGACCTTTGATCTCATGACATCTGACCTATATCATTTATTCAGAGGATTGTATAGTGGTTACTCAGATTATATGGACCTCGATCCCATGCTTTTGCATTACATAACATCATTACTTTATCCACTTCATTTGTGGGGGATTCTAAAGTCTATTTCCAAAAAAAAAAAGAGATGAAAAAAAAGTAGAAAAAAATAAAAGATGGAAAAAAAAGAAAAGATACTATATGCAAAATAAAAAAAAAGAATAAAAGAGAAACAAAAGTTGATAAAAAGACTTTAGGATCCCTTAGAAATGAAACATGCATCCATATTATCATGCATTTCATGGTTCTATCAGAAGCTTATGAGGGCCCTTTCCATTCAAATTCTGACTTCGACAACAAAATCTGACTTCTCACCGCTATGTGCTCGAAAGTTGGTATTGGAATGACTCCGTGAGGACTTGAATGAGATAAGGATAGAAATGGGGATTGACATGAATCAATGTATGGAGGTTATTCAAGCCTTTTCTCTTTGACAAGAAGAATTGAGACAAGTTCCTTAGATGCCAAATGACAATGTTAATTTCACCCCAAGAGAAGGTCTTGTGAATCAGAATGTCTGAGTACTGTTGAGATTCCTATTACTGTTAAGGAGGGAACCCATCATGAGAGCAATTTGGAAATTGAAGGCTTCAAGTTTCCGATTATTGAAAATGAAAAAAGGTTCCACCTCTTGAAGAAAAGGTTGAAAGCCATAAAAGATTGTGACTCCGTTGATTTAGACATTGTTGGATTGTGCCCAGTGCTTGATGTCAAGAATTACAAAGGTCATCTATTCTCTCTCTGGATAGTTTGGACATGCAAGCCAAAGTGGTAATCGTCACTTGGACATATGTGGAAATTGTTTGGGGCTCCCGACCGAGGGATAAGCAAGACGTATTCTTATCTTGAGCATTGCACCATTTGCATTGCTCGAATCCCTAAAGCATTACAAATTCTTGTGCAACTTCATCAGAATCTTTTGCCATGTGGTAATCAAGTGTGTTCTGCAAAGGCATTTCTCATTTTCAAGTTGTTGCTTCATATCACGTGTCATCTCTTCCTGGAATTTTCTTCTTAGAATCCTTTGCTTGTCAACAGAGATAAAAAGAATATGGGAAACATAGCAATGTAATGCAAGTGCCTTATGCTCGGTTATATCCCTGATGGTTGGTATTTCAGTTGGCATTATGGGTCTTCCTTACCACATATAGCTCTCCTGAGTTTGATGATCATAATAGCTTCTTCCACTTATAATGGTGATTACTCTTCTAGCATCTATATTTGGGGCTCCCGACCGAGGGATAAGCAAGACATTGTCTATCTTGAGTATTTGCATCATTTGCATTGCTCAAATCCCTAAAGTAAGGTAAAAATGCACCACTCCTGTACGCCTTTGTTGGAATATTTTTCTGGGAAGCAATTTAAAGAGTATGGAAGGAACATATGATAATGCTAAGTGGCTACCATGTTGGGGCACCCCAGCCATTTAACTGAAGGTGGTAGAACATTCAAAGGCAGAATTCAAGTCCTCGACGACTCCAGAGCAGTCTCATTCACTCCAAGAGGTTTATGCACAAATTGAAGTCTCAATGGGGTATCAAAACTGGAAAAAAAACATTCAAGAGCAATAAGTCCATACGGAGTCAAGTCTCCTCAACAAGGGCATTCATTTAGTTCTTTACTGCATTCTCATTGGTAACATTTCATTGTTTGTTTAAGCATCGCTAGCATGTAAAAACTTGTTAATTTCTGAATGAAAATCATAATACATTGTTTATGTTTGTCTTGAAATAATCCATTCGTTTTCACTCATAAAATGTTTTGGCGTTACGATACCAACTTTACTAATCACTTGCTTAGGCAAAGAGCAGAGGGAGAATGATGAAGAAAAATAATGCAAAATCCCTAATTGTGTGTTTTTGAATAAAACCCTACTGATGATGTACAGGCATTGTTTCAAATCCCTAAACACCGGAGATATAAGGGAGATAGACCCTCGTTAACCCCTTTGAGCCTTGAAGGAGGAGTTTCTTTTTTTATCAGAAAAAACCCTTATTTTTAACCTTGGGGCAGGGTAGTGTTCATTTAACTTGATCAAGTGTTCAAAACTCATAGAGGTTACACATCTAAGGATATAACAATGGTTATCCTTCAAAAGGTTGAGGAAATTCAAAACCGCAATGGTTATCCTTCACCTACCAAGAGGACAAAAAATGACGATACCACAATAGTAATCCTTCATCAATCATGGAATGAGGCAGTCACAATCACTTTTAACGAATCAAAGACAATGTGAGGTCACACGACTTGTAAAAAAAAAAGAAAAAAAAAGAGGCAAAATGAAAAGAAAAAGGATGAAAGAAAAATATAGCCATAAAAAGAAAAAATAATGGTGAAAATAAAGCAAAAACAAGGTCGTGTGACAATGAATCAGAATAATAAAAGGTGAGTGACTGCCATGTCCGAAAAACCTCATTGATTCCTCAACCATTTCAAAAATTCCATGTAAGGGATGAACACTCATGTTGAGTTAACTGAACTTAGGAATGGAGAACATCATGAAGGGGGTGGGTACCAAATAATTTTGAGCCTAAAAATCCTTTGTCTTTGAAAACCATGAACCAGGCCAAATTACAACCCTTAAAAGTCCTAATTGAAGTAGGGTTTATTTCAAAGACGCACTCCAATGAGATAGCGTTTAGCTGACTCCCAATGAAGCGTAACACATCTATGTTGGTATTGTATGCCCGCTTTACATTTCATTCACAAGAGGTGGCCACCTCATTGCATAAAAAGTTTTTAAACTTCAAGACTAGCATAGGCTTTGCATTAGAATTGTCATTCTTAGATTAACATTCTTTTGCATACAAAACATTTGCTTAAACACCAAGGAAGTTTCCATGATGAGAATCCATGAAGCGCTTTATCATGTCAAAGTAAAAAAGACTTGAGAACTCCGTAGAGTAAAAAGAAACCATTTCAGAGACTGATATCAAGGGGCATGTTGCCTGAAGACTCCATTGAGCATAATCAATTGATACCTTCTTTGATTGGTTACCCTATGGGGAGAAGTCTGAATACTCTGTTGAGTAGATGCATTTTGATTAAGTACCCTAAGGGGAAGAGTTTGAAGACTCTATTGAGTGTGGTAAAGTTACTTCCACGGTTTGTGGGATCTTAAGGGAAGTAAAACTCAAGGATTTCGATAAGATGTACATAATCAGAAGTAGTCACGACGAGGAATCTCTCTCGTGAGTTCAGCCCATCCGGGGCAAGCAAATCAAGGTTTGACATCTCAAATTCGACCAATCAGGGTTAATCAAGTCGAGGAATCTCTCTCTTGATTTCAATCAATCTGAGGTAGTGACGTCGAGGAATCTCTCAAGCTCACTCAATCTGGGACAGTTACGTCGAGATTCAAAAAAAATCTCTTCGAGGATCCGTGGATCATGGGAAAGAATATCTCAAATAATTGAATATGCTGGGGCAGAATTACCTCAAGTAAGCATGGTGTAAGGATCCTTTCGAGGCAAATATCTTCGTAGGTCAGGAAGCCTGGGGCATAATCTTTCAGTTTGTATTGAAGAACTGTCATTCACGTGTAAAGTGCAGTTGACCATCACATAATGGAGAAGTATCATAATGCTCTTCCCCAGCAAGTTACTCTCTCCCCGAGCATAGGAGTTTGTTTCTCCCTGAAAATTCCCCCCCGAGTATAGGAGTTTATTTCTCCTGAGAGTTTGTTCCATTCCCCGAGCATAGGAGTTTATTTCTCCTAGGAGTTGTTCCGCTTCTCCAAACCGTGGTTCCTTATCTGGATTTCTAATCCCCACCATGGTGGAAAGAGGGAATCGCCCCAAGTTGAAAAATTCTCCAAGCAATGGCACAAGGTGAGAAGTCGGAAGTTACGCTTTGCTTCGCAAGTCAATAACCAGAAGGGGTATCTTGAAAGATTGGCATCCCCACAGAGTTTTCAACTCTAAGGGAATTCTCCCTGGTGTTTATCTCGCCCGAGGTCGAAGATGATATTCGATTAAAAAGATAATGGAATATTCCCTGAAGGGACCCCAATGATTTTGCTCTCTATCACACCAACGCCTTTATTTAGCGCTTTGCATATAGTTTCATTGCATTCACATCGCATCTACAAAAATGCGTAGCATTTCCATGAATATGGAGCATTACGCCATGGAAAAATCAAACATGCATCAATGCATAAGCCAAGTTTGTATGTGCTCCAAAAGCACAAGGTAATATATTCCCAGAAGAAGCCTCACATTCTCTCTCTAGAGTGGATTGGATACGATGTCTTTTTCCGTCAAGATCATTATCTGTGGCTATTTCCCGTTTGTCAAGTTCAATCGTTTGGATGATCCATACTTGGTGTGTGGCAATTCGAATGGTTGTCACTCTTGTAGAATTACACCCCGCCTTTCGGCCTGTGGGATCCATGTAGTTCTTATGCTTCGCGAGCATCAATGTTTCCTTGCAAACCCAGTGTTTAATAACATCCCCAATAGAGTCTAGCCACTGCTGGCCTTCTTTGGTCAAAGTCCAATGATTATTGGCATCCCTTTCAAGTCCCGTGGTTATGGGCATCCTTCGGTCAGGTCTAATTTTGATTAGTCCTCCCCATTCAAGTCCGGTGGTTATCGGCATACCCCTTCAGATCCAGTTGAGTTTTCCAACCCTCGTGTTGCGAATCCTTTGCTTTCCTACCTTCGAGTCATCAGTTTTCCAACCCTCGTGTTGTAAATCCTTTGCTTTCCGACCCTCGAGTCGTCAGCTTTTCAACCCTCGAGTTGAGAATCCTTTGCTTTCCGACCCTCGAGTCGTCAGCTTTTCAACCCTCGAGTTGAGAATCCTTTTGCTTTCCGACCCTCGAGTCGTCAGCTTTCCAACCCTCGTGTTGAGAATCCTTTTGCTTTCCGACCCTCGAGTCGTCAGCTTTTCAACCCTCGAGTTGTGAATCCTTTGCTTTCCGACCCTCGAGTCGTCAGCTTTTCAACCCTCGAGTTGTGAATCCTTTGCTTTCCGACCCTCGAGTCGTCAGCTTTCCGACCCTCGTGTTGTGAATCCTTTGCTTTCCGACCTTCGAGTCGTCAGTTTTCCAACCCTCGTGTTGGGAATTCTGAGTTTCTGACTTTTAGTCTTGAGTTTTCCAACCATCGAGTTGTCAGTTCTGAGTTCCCGACTTACGAGTCATAAGTGTCCAAACCCTCGAGTTGTGGACGTTTGTCACATACTCCCCAAAAAGTGTCATGGCAAACCAATCTCTTGCACTTGCCTGTTGCAAATAGGCATCACAAATTCTTCCTTCTTTTAAGGAAATCCAATGGGAATATCATATTGTTACTTGCCGAAGCTTGTTAAGTGGAGGCAGCCAAAAAAAATGTCATCCATCTGTTACTCAGAACGCAAATTTTCTGGTACTTTAGTATTTAATCTCCTTCTACCTCGAATGTTCGAAAGGCTAACGCAAATCTCACCTTCAGGTTTAAGACGATTAAATAGGGGCAGCTGTTGCACCCCAAAATTTGCCCATCTATTTATTCATGACTGGCTTAAGCTTTGCATTCATACGCATCTCTCCATTAGGTCTTCTAACACATCATACATTCATTTTATCAATAAATTTGATTTGGGATCAAGGACCCTGATAATTGAGACTTCTACTTCTCTCCAGTCTGATTCATCTGGTTAATCTTTGGGCATTGGACTATGAAATTAAGGGGTTCAACTGAAGATCTTATGACCTAGGGTTTATTTCCCTGGTCATTTGAATCAAGACTCTTTAATTAAGGTTTTGAGCTCGTGCGCACTTCATCAAGTCTTTTGTTACAATGGTCTTACAGTAGTTCAAGACTTTGACTCTCTCGGGTAGATTTCTTCTATTACAATGTTTGGTTTGATTTTAAAGGGTCGAAGAATAAATGGATGATTGAGGTTCTTAATGTGCTTGCTTGGAAAGGAGATATTGTCATACAATTGAGTGTCTTGACTTAGGCCTTGAAGATTTCTATCTCAAGCACGAGTGTGGTTACTGATACATTGATGAAAAGAGACATGTGGAGGTTATATGCAAAACTGTGGATTTTTAGTCAAAGTCGACCATGTGTGGTTGACTTTTTTCGGCCAAAGACCATAGTAAACTACCTTGAGTTGTCATCTCATTGTTGTAAGATTCAATATTCAAATTCAAAAGAAGAAAAGGAAAAGAAGACTTTGAAATTCAAATTATTGCAAAAAAGGAGTAAACTGCATTTTTCAACTCAAAGTCAAGGCATGTCATTATGTTTTGTTTCAAAATCAATGCCGGACCCACTTCAATACAAAGCCATCACATTTCCATGGAAGGTCCTGATTCAGTAGCATTCTTTACACAAAATAATAATAGCACTACATCGTTCAACATTCACATAGTTTCATATTGCAAAGCCATACGTGCCAAATTCATAACATCTCTATTACATCACAAGGAAACTACAAGAAATCTAATCCTAATGTTCTAAAACTTTTGCTCTCTTCTTGCCATCTTCAAGCCATGCCACTGCTTCCATCTTCATCACCGACAATTCACCTTCATTCCATAGCATGCCGCCATTCCAAGATCTTCATCTAAGGCTCATTGATCCACCATCCAATTCCATTTGGTCATGTCTTTAAGTTGCTGTACCAGACCTGCATCTCGAAACCAAAAGCAAACGACATTGATTCAGGAAATAAAAGAAGAAATGAAAGTCATTGCACATCAAAGCTGACAGTCCAGTCAATTCCAATTCACATCTGTTATACACATCACCTACATAGAAAAAAAACCTATCCCAAAACAGTACCATTTAACCATACACAGTCAATTTGAATTCACATTCAAAATCCCACATATACAAATTCAAGAAGAGAAAAAAACAAGTTACTATAACACAGCCCTGCATCCATAGCCTTGCTCAGCCCTGCAGATTTGGCACAAAAGAAAAAAAATATAAGTAGCAGCCAAAGTAACCTTTTCCAATTTCTAACAGTCATTAACCTTTTTAACAGACTTGTAACTACCTATTTTCAGTTACCAACAAACTTCAACAAATTACTAACTGCTTCTAACCACTTTCCAACAAACCTAGCTGCAATAACAGAAACAAATAACAAACTTCTAACCAATCCTAACTACCTCATAACAACCTAACAGAATTTCTAACTTCCATAAAAGACATATAACAGAAAGGAGAAGAGATCAAAAGGGAGGAATCAGAACTAACCTTCAGAATCGATTTCCTCCACCTATATATTCTCTTCTCCACCTTCATTCAAGGGTTCCCACCATTTTATCAGCTTCAGATTCTTCAACCATTGTTCATTCATCACCTTCCACAATCCACACTTCATACCTGGCTTTCAGAACCAATCTTCACATTCAGATCTTCTTCCACTCTCAATTTTCGAAAACTCAGAACCTTCACTTCTAAAAACCTCCACCATTCTTCTCCCTGGATTCAGAACCTTCATCAATCACAGTTTTCTTCACCATCTTCTTCACTTCCTCGAAATCATTCTTTATTTCCATCATCTACCTGCAAAAATCATCACAAAAAAAACTCAGAAAAATCAACCTTCATCATTCGTTCTTGAACCTGCAGAAGAAGCACAATCTTCCTCACACGAAAATCTTCGAACAATTTCGATTTTCTCACCATCACTGAATCTCTCTTCATCGTTCTTCAACCTTCTCACCACAAGACTTCAATCTCCATCGGTTTCTGCAGAACCTTCAATTCCGTCGATTTCAGAAGAACGCGAAGAAGTTCCGAAGAGGAGGAGTACGAATCGAAGGACGGAAATCGCATTCAACTTACCGGAACCTTGGAGTATCATTCGAATCTTCCTTCGTTCTCGTCAATTGCGAAGAATCGTCGGATTTGCTCCGAGAATATTCAAATTTGAAACGGGATGAGGGAGAATCCGTGAGGTAGTAGACGGTGCCTTGTGGTAGCATTGTTGAACGGAGTAATTCACCGGAGATTGAGATCGGAGAAGATGCGAAGTGGAGTCTGCCGCCGTCGGTCATGAGAGTAGGAAGAAGGAGAATTTGAAGCGTCACAGGTAATTTAACCTAATTCCCAAACCTCTATTTTAGGTTTTATTTGTTTATTTTATTTTATTTCATAATTAAATCAGGAGATAATAGCTAATGGATCAACAAATCAATACCGGGTCAAACGAATCACACTCTTGCACCCCTATTAGGCCCATGATCTTCTTTTGGCATATAAAATCTGAATAACAAAAAAACATTTGGGCCCCTGCACATAATTGCTACCGCCACACATCTTTTGGCCCATGCACCATTTTTTTTGAGCTATAGAAAAACCTGAATGAACAAAAAAATCACTCTGGGCTTTATCCTGTGGGCCATACGCATAATTGCTGACTGCACCACCATATTTCTTAGCAACCCCTGATCACTTATTTTTTTCTTGTTAGAATTTAGGAGTCTTGACATAGTTTTGTTTTAAATTTTTTTAGATAATAACAACATCTAGAATCACAATTTTTGTTCAATTTTTAGGTAATAAAAAATGACATAAAGATGTTAGTTTTAGGTAATAGATTTTAAGTGCAATTTAGACTTGAACTAGAATTCCCTTAACACCAATAAAACTCATAAAAATAGTAGTATTTTTAGGTTGATTTTTGCACTAATGCTTGAATTGTTCTTTGTACCATTTCCATGTTATTTTTGTATGATTGTTGTGTGATTTTGTTGCTAGCGTTTGGCCATATCTTGGGCCTATTTTGTTTATACCATTTTAATGCTCCTTTTATAATTTAGACACCATGTTAACATTAGACTTAGACTAGAATAACTCTAGGTTTAGAAAATAGGCTAGTCTCCCCTTTCATTTCTTTTTTCTTTTCAACATTAAAACATTAACAAATAAAGATACGAATCACATTAAGAAAGTGATAGAGAAATGAGTGGGATGCATTCCCTAATCTGTTTCTCAATCACTTAGTGGCATAGAAATGAGTGGGATTCATTCCCTAATCTGTTTCTCGGTCACTACTTAATGGGAGAGAAATGAGTGGGATTCATTCCCTAATCTGTTTCTCGAACATTAATTAATGGGATAGAAATGAGTGGGATTCATTCCCTAATCTGTTTCTTGAACATTATATAATGGGATAGAAGTGAGTGGGATTCATTCCCTAATCTGCTTCTCGATCATTATACATTTTATGTGATTCAAATTGCAAAGTAAATTCCCCTTAAAAAATACCCAACCAAAAACATTTAAAACACTTAATAAAGGCTCGAATTAAAACAAAGTGACGAAGTGGTGCGAAACCTTGTATTGGGTTTTGTTCATCATGTAGTTACGTAAAAAACACAAACCCAAGTTCACTCTTTTGCCTTGTTAGGCGCTTAAGAACATGTTGAGTCCATTCCAAAGTAGGCGTATAAGTCTCCAAAGGTCGAGCATCGTGGATTGTGACCTTAACCGCTGTTCAACTAAAAAACACAAAACAAATGGAAACTATGGAGCCGAACTACGGTCGCTCTGATTCCTTGTAAAGGATACGTAGGCATTGGGTCGCGGGGCCTAAGCGAGCACACTTGTAAATAATTCCTTTTTTTCCCCGTATTTCTTTTGCATTCATTCGCATTTAGGTTTTAGACATTAGATACACCCTTTAGATAGAAACAAACATAGGTGGATACCATCGAGTACGATGGGCGTGAGGGGTGCTAGCACCTTCCCCTTGCGTAACCGACTCCCGTGCCCTGTTCTCTGGTCGAAAGACCTTGTTCTTATTCTGAGTTAGGTTTCTGATATTCCTTTTCCTCGATAGGATAAATATATTAGTGGCGACTCTGATCCATTTTTCGCGGTAGCGACAGAAGGGGAGTAGATTGTTTATTTCTTCCTCTAGTACATCCGTTAATGTTAAGGGGAGAAAGATGAAGATTGAAACAACAACATTATTGTCTAAAGTGGCAGTTTTGACATAATGTGGATAAAAATGGGCAGATTCTGATCTAGGTGTTAGTGGTATGTTCTGGCAATACATTACTACTATCATGGTGAAATCTTCAACTGAAACAAGGGAACGATGTTTGTTCATGTCAAGGGAAGATATTCAGATCAAAATATATGGAGCTTATGTGAATTGGCAGATCCCTCAGGAGGGTGTTTAGAGCATTTGTGATTAATAGGTGAAGAAGTGCAATAATGAGTCTGTTCAACTGGTTGGCTGGACAAAGAGTGAGCTCTTGAAAACATGAAGATGAGTCTTATGTTTCCATTCATTAGTCCAAGTTTTGCTTAAAGAAGCACGGGTTATCTTAGACATGGGGGAGTTATTAGTTCTTTTTGGCAGTCAATTGTTTTGGTATTCACAAGGTTAATGGATGAAGTCTGGTCTGTGTGCATGAGTGGTTAAAAAGTGACAATGTCTGACAGGATGTCATGACATGTTTAACGACATAGTATCTGCGGAGTCATACTAGAAAAAAAATTTATATACTATATGGTCGCATCAATGGACGGTGTAAAGTGTAATTACTGACAATGCATGCTTTGGGTTTAAGGATAACTCCTTTCAGAGTAAACAGTCAAAAACCGACTTGGAGAGAGTAATTGCGTTTGGGAATGTTTCCTAATTACGCCTTTGACCATGGACCAAGACCAAGACCAGCATTAATTTCTAAGAATTCAAGTGGCTATATAATGGTGTCTTCTATGCTCTTCAGTCTCAGTACATCACGAATAATTTTCGTTCAATATGAGTTTCATTTGTCTTCAAATAAGTTGTATCTGGGTTTGGTACTGTCATGGGTTGCTATACCAATTTCTATCCAGAAGAAGAGAAAAGAGGGCTGGAGATACTGTGTGTTTTTGTCATGAACTCTTGTGTGAGACCACCAAAAAATGTTCGTTCCTTGTATGGTCAGGCCTTCTAAAGGATTTTGTGATTTGTGATCTGAGTTATGAACATAATTGTGATTTGTGTTCTGAGTTACAGGAAGTAAGGGATTCCTCCCCTATCTTCTTCCTCATGTACACCACAATGTGTGTACTTCACAGAGGAAGTTGGTGGTGATTTTCAACGGGGTGATATGACATTGATCTTCTTTGTCATATTATGGCTAAAAAGGGGGAGAGTATCCAAAACGTCTTCTGAAGTCCACTACTATCAAAAGAAACAAAGGATTTTGTAGACACAGTATGGACCTGAAGATGTTATGATGTGGTTCAAGACCTGAAGAACAGAAGAGCCCAATTCTGAGAATGTAAAAATCTGTTCTTCCTTGTTGTCTTGAAAGTTGAAGCATTTATGTTTTGCTGCATTTTAATGTATGTATAGTTTTAGCCAAAATATGCCAAAGGGGGAGATTGTTGATGTTTTTATTGGATGATGGGCATCTATGTTTGGCTAAAACGTAATAGCAGCAAAATATAATACAATGTATAAATCTTGCAAATATAAAAGAACAAAACAGGTACAAAAGAAAGATGTTAAATGGAATGTCATAACATTAACTCATGACATCGCGCCTACAGAACTGGAATGAAGATTCAATTTGATTCTCAACAGATACAGAATATTCTATGAATATTGTGTAATACAATGTGGCACAAATTTAAAGGTCAATAAAATCAAGTCACAATATTGAAGAATCAAATCATAATATTGAAGATTCAGCAGTTTCTAATTTAGAAGATAAATTAGGAAACTTGTGATTGAAGATCTTTCTTTTAGCAGAAGATATCTGAAGATTTGTAACAGCCAAGAGTGCTGCGATTTGTAAGCCCAAATCCAATTGGGAATGGGTTATAAATAGAAACCTTTGTAACCTAGTTTTATATAGAAACTGTGTTTAGAAAAGATGTATCTTTAGGGTTTCTATATGTAGACCACCCAGGCTGTGGGATGGCTGCCATGTCATTCTCAAAACCTGTAGGTAAGAGAAGTTATTGCTCTCACTCGAAACCTGTAGGTAAGAGTTGAGTATTATGTTCTTAATTGAAGCTTTGAAACAAGATCAAGTTAGTGTTCATTGTTAATCGTTTAAATAGCTGTTGCAGGGTTATAACAGTTAGGTATCACTAGGGAGTGAGCAGAGGTTCTCTTGTCTTAGATGGAGTTCTAAGATAAAGGTTGCATTAGGTAATGACTAGGTAAACCAGAGGTTGTTTATCTGTAAACCAGGGGTTGTTTACATAAAATAGTACTACTGATAGTGAAATCTTCTTCTTCGCTTGGTAGCTCCCAGAGTAGGTAGTTAAACTGAACTGGGTTAACAATTCAATGTGTTATTTATCTTTTGCATTGTACTGTATGTTTAGTCTTGGATGTTGTAACATCGCGTATAACATCAAGTTCAGGTTTGATAGCTGGTCCGTTTACAGAACCAATGAAATTTACAATCTGGTTATGTCGACTGAACAAACATGATCCCAGTACTCATGGACTCCTTCTTAGGGGTAATTAAAAATTGGGGATCTTTCTGTTCTGCCTTTGCTAAGTTAATAACAGATCAGATGTTTTGACATCGTGAGTGACATCCTGAATCTGTCATACCAGAATTTCAATATAGTATTACATTATGTTTGGGTGTTTTGAATTGTATTGGATATTGTGGACCGTCCTTTCGGGCCATACCCCTCCGTGGGTGGGATACGTGAACTGACTCTTTTTTGTCGATCGGACGCTTTCGCGTCACTTTTGAAAAAGTTTACAGAGTCGCCACCGACCTTTTATTTTATCCAATGAAGGAAAGGTTTATAAAAGAAACAGAAAAAAGACCTTTGAGAGATTCTGGGTAAGGGGGTAGGTTATACAAAGGGAAGGTGTTAGCACCCTTTGTATCCATGGTTATCCATGGGCTCTTTAGTTTGCTTAGCTCATTTGCTTTACTTTTCAATTGATTCGGAATGCTTTACCTGTGTTTTTGAAATACCTTTGCAAATAGAATTTGTAATGATCCTTGTGCGGATATATACAAATGCTTGTTTATCTTTCGAAAGATGTTTTGAAAAGATCGTTAATTTTGTAATGATCCGTGTTTGGATGTATACAAAATATTGTCTTTTGGAAAATTCGTTTTAAAAACAACAGTGTATGAGAATTTTGTTTGTTTTGATTTCGAGCAAGCAAACTAGGAGGTCTACCCTGAGTTAGGAGGTCTTTATCCTTGTTCCCTTTAAAAATCTATCCATTCGTCGGATATAAACAAAAGGTTCGATTTTGTACTCGAAACAGTAGAAATGTAACTTTGATTTTGAAAAGAGTGAAAAGGGGTTACCCTAGGAGGTGCAAATGTGATTGTGATTGAATTCAGATATTTATCTTTGAAGTTAGTGATCTGACGGTTCAGTTTTATCTTTGACATACACGCAGTTTATATGGGTGCTGGAAATTAAAATGCGGAAATGTAAAGTGCAGAAAGTAAATCTACGCTATTACATCGATTGTGCGGGAAATGTAAACTAGCCTATTTACATGAATTTGACATCCTATACATTTATCTAGGAATTTTAAATTGCAAGAAATAAAAGGCATATTTTTGTATTTTTTGTGATTTATTTTAAATATAATTAATGTATGATTAATTAATTTTAAAATAAAGAAAAGATGAAAAAATGATCAAACTTAGAAAATAAGTTTAGAATATGTACAAAATGTTTGTTAATTGATTTTAGAACAAAATTAATTTTTTTGGAATTTTTGAAATTGTTTTTGGATTTTTTAAGTTAATTAAAACATAATTATGCAAATAATTACACAAATAATTAATACTTAAAGAGAAAATTATCCTAAATATG
Source organism: Vicia villosa (assembly GCF_029867415.1). NCBI lineage: Eukaryota > Viridiplantae > Streptophyta > Magnoliopsida > Fabales > Fabaceae > Vicia > Vicia villosa. The sequence goes on from NW_026705263.1 coordinate 239,178, forward strand.
TACAAAATTAGTTTATGATATATAAACAGTATTTAACACAAAGAACAATTTTTTTATGATTTTTTGACTAATTAAAATAATTAATAAGCAAATATATAAATACATACTAATTAATTATGTAAAATATTGAAATTTTGAAGAAAAATAAAATATTTTTATTTCAGGAAATAATATATTATTTTAGAAGTTTAAAATATTTTTTGTGAATTTTTTGGGATTTTTTAACTATTTTTAATTATTTTTGCAAATAAAAATAAAATAAAATAGAAAATTAAAAAGGATACTAATCTGGTGTGGAAGTCAGATGAAGGTGCATGGTGTGGTTGTGTGTTATGGTGCGTTGGATTCGTTTTTAATGAGGATCTATGGCCCAGATTGAATGGAACATGATGCACGTGGCTAGAGGGATAACATGGAATTATGCTGACTTTGAGAGTCCAGCGTGGGACCCACGTGCGGTTGACTGGCGAATAGGAAGAGAAGGACTTGCCACGCGTGTGGTCAAAGAGTCCCCATCACTATTCATCATCTTCAACCTATTTCCTGCGGATTTAGCTGCGGACTTACCTGCGATTTTACCTGCGGATTCCACCTTCGAATTTCTGGATTTTTGAAACCTACAAAAACGCATGAAAATAAAAACCACAAGGGCCCAGATCTACTAAAGATGACCTCCTGAGTCCAATGGTGAGGTTAGTTTTCTCATTTGACCACGTTAAGTATGAACACGAAGAGGTTGAAGCTTTGAGCTTCAACCATGGCACCCCACGATTCAGGGCTTTAAACTCACATGTTAAACGTTAGATCTACCCCATATGATCTCAAATGGATGGCAAAGGCATTAGATTGTGTTTAAATAAGCTTATAGTTTAGATATCACAAGTTGATAATATGCATGAATATGTTATTTTTGAAACACGATTTCTATGAGTATATAGCCATGGTTATTGCTTCCAACTTACTATATTAAGTGCCAGGAGATGATTAGAGCAATTGGTTTGTATTGATAGTGGCTGAAATATATAATTCGAAAATTACAAAGTTTGGAGAATTTTGAGAAATTTTAGAGGTTTCTTGGCTATGCTCTTGCTATATTTCGTGTCTCTCCTTCTTGCTGAAGTATGATGCTTCTTTTATAGCCCAAAGGCTGCTTGGAAGTGAAGCAAGAAGCTTTGTTGTCTTTGTTGAAAGTTTGATTTTTAAAATATTAAAAATCTTTGAATTGTTGACCAAGCTTGACTCCATTCAATGCTCTTGCCTTGGGCATCAATTTTCTGCAGAAAAATGAAGACTTTGGAGGTGTGTCATACTTGGAGATCAAGTCATCAATTATCCATGCAATTTCCTTTAATTTTAATCTTAAAATAAGATAAAATTATGTCAAAAATGGATAATATAGATGTGGGCTTTGTCTTGGTCGTGGGAGGCCCATAGTAACATGGCAAAGATGTTTGGACCACAAAAACTTGGACTCATTTGGAAAAAAAACATTTTTGAGCAATGTTGATTTCATGCATTTTCCCAAAATTTAGCCAACTTCAACAAGGTGTAAATCCTTCAATTTTTGTCATATGAAGGAGATCTTGCACTTTTTGGAAACCTCAAAGAGTCCTCTAACCAATGTCTTTGGTCTCATGTCAAAATGATTTTTGGTTCTCCTTGTGTGTCCCTTTGAAAAAAGTGTCTTTTTGTTGACTTTGAAAATGACCTGTAATGTCTTTGGCCATATTTTTCAAATGGTGAATGCTATGACCATGGGATCAATTGCATTTGAAAGATAATTGAATTTCCTTCAAAATGAGCTTTGGTTGACATTTTTTGGATGAAGGATGAGAGAGTTATGATCAGTCAAAGTTGAGTTGACTTTTCAGGCAAAAACCCTAATTTTGAATCTTAGGGTTTTGTTGATTTTTGATCTTTCCTTGATGAATTGTGATCATCCAATGATCAACTGTTGAATCCTTTGACAAAATATGGACTTTGACAAAAAATTTCATTTTTGACTGTCAGTTGACTTTTTTGGTCAAACGGGTCGTCTGTTGACTGTTTGAGCTGCTGACGGTGCGTCTGAGTGAATTGAAGTTTGAAAATTTGTATGATGGTACTTTGAGATGTATGGATGTATATGAAATCCATTTGAGCTCTCAAAACTTGTTGCTCCTGTTAAAACAAGAAAAACCCTGATTAGGGACTGTCTGTATAGGAGGCAGTTAAGCGTACCTGATTTTTGTGCAGTGTTGAGTTTCTGCTAATCATGTGATATTCAGAAGACTTCTAACACAAAAATCTTGGAAATTTGAATTGTGAATGATTGATTTGATTGATTGTACAAATCACTGTGAATTGTACTGTCTGCAGTTTGTCTGTCAACCGACTGTTCGTGTACTGAAGCAGCAGTTAAAGTGAAAAATCAACTGTCAAAGTTAATTTTCTTTTTTGTTGTTATTTTTGTTTTTGTTTGGTGTGAAGCATGAAAATTTATTTACATGACTTGTTAGAAAACAGAAACATAATAAATAACTGATATTTACGGTATGCGGGCAAAATTACCGATAATAACCTGAAAATTGTTAAATGCACAGAAATAGAAATATTTGACTGGCAGAAACACACAAAATATTATCTTAGTAATTAAGCAATATTATGACAAATAGTACAACATTTAATACTGACAGTATAAATATTACATACTATTGAACAGTACGACGAATAGACGGTACGTTTAAGAAAATAAGAAACACGACAAATTTTAAAAATGACGGTTGACGAACCATGCTATGATTAATAACATGTAGATGATTGGGAGCATAACCATTGCAGGTCCACACTCCTCAGGACTGTGCAGGCAGAAGAAAGTTGTGATCACCGTAGCAATGGTGACGACTGTAAGAAACAGTGTCTCTATCCATTTTGCCATTCTTGCTAGGAAAGAAGAAAGAAAATGGATGATGAAGTAGAAATTTGAAAGATGATTTAGAATTTGATGTGAGATTTGTGGGAAGAATGAGAGGTATTTATAGAATGGAAAGATGATAGAGACGTTGGGGAATGATGTGATTCCGTACAAAAGGAAATTTGAGTGGTAGTGAGATTTGAAAGAAAGTGTAAGGTATTGTTGGGAAAAGAGAGATGGATAGAATAAAGTTGAGATTTGAATTTGAAAGGATAGATTTGAAAAGATTTTGAAAATAATGGAATATAGCACAAAAGTTAGTGGGAAAACAAAAACAATTGTTACCAGTACAGTGTGAGTTTCCTGCTTTTGCGCCTGCAAAAAAAAGATTTAACCCTGCATGAACTGTGTTAGTACTATTTATCTGTAAAATAAATAAATAGTATTTGTGAAGTAAAGAACAGTATTTGGCGTTTGCGTAAGAATAAATTCCACTGTAAGCCAAGTTACTGTGTAAGAAAAATTCTGAAAACCAAGTTCTTCATATGTCAGGATATTTTAAAAAAAATCCATGTTTATATGAGACTCTTAATTTTCATATTGAAACTTTCCTGAAAAAAGAAGTGGGCAAATTTTGGGGTATAACAGATATGTACTTACTCATTGTAGTGTATTGGGTGTGTATTTGTTTACGTGGATGAGTCAATATAGAGTATGAAAATGTTTATCGATATTAATGTATGTGCGCACTAGTGTAAGTATATAGTATTTACACTATAATTTTCCTTGTTTGGAGCTCATAACATAACATATATCCTATTTATATTTTTTTCCCTTACTTTAGTTAAAACTTCATGCTTTCAAAAACTCATTTGGCCTAAATAGCCCATTGTTTTTAATAAAAATGTCCTTTATAAATAGGCTAATATGATCACAAAGTAATGTGAGTAATGGACTATGTAAGTTATTTGTAAATATCAAATGGGTATGGACAACTTTACTTAAGCCAAAGCATTCAATAAAATAGTGAGACAATAAACTTGTAAATTCTTAAATTTGCTTTACTTGTAGAAAAAATAAGGACAACTTTAATTAGGGGTGCTCGCGGTGCGGTTTGAGCGGTTTTGACGAAAAAAATCATCCGAACCGCAAGAGAAAAAATAGTGCAGTTTGGTTTGGTTCGGTTGGCTTTTAAAAAAAATCCGAACCAAACCAAACCAAACTAATGTGGTTTGGTTCGGTTCGGTTGGTTCGGTTTTTTACAAATATTTTATTGAGCCATACATACACATATAGATGATAACATAATTTTGTATTTATACATTCATACACTATCAAATAACAACAAAACTCGTCATATTTTGACAACAATTTTCCATTTAATATGTAAAAATTAAATTAGACAAAAGTGGAATATTAAACATAAAATAATAGCATAAAACAATATAAAAATTATTATACGAAAAAAAAATAGAAGAGACGAAAGATTAGTGAAAGTGAAAAAGAAAAAAGTGCTAAGAGATTAGAGAAGATGCGATAAAAACGAAACTGAAATACGGAACATTTACATAAAAATGAGAAGGTGAAAAATAAAGAATATAAGAGAGTAGAGATTATAGAAGAAGAGAGAAGATGTATGTGGCAAAGAAGGTGCGATAATGTTATTAGAGATTTTAGAAGATCGGGACTGAAATTATATGTGTAAGGATGAGAAAATTGTTCGTAATTATAATGCTAATGTATAATAAGTTTAAGTTTGGGTTGGATGTGAGTTAGTAAAATTTAGGTTGTAACATAGTGCGGTTTGATTCGGTTTAGTTCGGTTTACAAAATACAAACCGCAAACCGAACCGAACTGTGCGGTTTTGTAAAAACTGAACCAAACTAATCCGAACCAAATGCGGTTTTTTGCGGTTTCGGTTTGGTTTGGTTTGGTTTACGGTTTTCTATTGGGTTGGTTTGGTTTTGATCACCCCTAACTTTAATATGGAAAATTTTAATTAGGTCAAAGTATTCGAGTAAATAGTAAGCCAATAAACATGTACATTCTTAAATTTGATTTACCTTATAGAGAAAATAAGGACAACATTAATATTGAGAACTTTATTTAGGTCAAAACAGTCAAGCAAATAGTGTGACGATAAGCTTATAAATTCTTAAATTTGCTTCTAGGAGTTTGTTTGTTTAGTTGTTTCTTGGGCTAAGGCCCTCCCTTCTAGCAAAAAAATAAAATAAAATAGATGAATTGGAATAATTAAATATAACCTTAAATAGAAATGCAATTGAGTCCTTAATCGCAATTAAATATTATTGAATGCTCTAGTACTTTGTTGGACAAAAGTTCTCATAGTCACCACATCAATGAACTCAAGAAAATTTGTATTAATAGAATTTTTTATATAAATAAATAAATAAATATTTATTGATATTATTCTATAAATAAATTATTCACTGCTATTTTATTTATTTTTAGGTGCAATGAGACTCAATAGTTTTTTTTATTTATAAAAAAATGGTTAATTTGTGTTTACATATTAACAAATTTAATATTTTAATTCAGGACAAAAGTTAGTATCATCTTAAATTTTTATCAATACAAATTAATGTTTTTTTAATCAATATATGTTTATATTGATATATCAAAAAAACAAAAAAACCAAAGCGATTGCAATGGATCCAGCCAATCAAATAATCAACACAACCAACACGTTAAATACACATTAAGATAACATAAGTTTTTGTATATGGTGTCAAAGTTTATGTTTATGTTTTGTTCAACTCCTAGTTGGGTTAATAAAATAACATATGTTTTGTACACAATAACTGGCAGCAACATTTATTTGTAAACAGGTTGTTGATAATTTATAAATCAACAACTTTAAAAAAAAAAGTCTTATACACAATATAATTTATAATATGTGGTCCGATGGGAGAACTTTCAATCTTGTTGTCAATACTAATTGAATTCCTAAATTTGCAACACTCATAAATAGTCTCTACAAATGCACATTTCAAAATCTCAGCTCTCCAACCCTTCCTTTTACAATTTTCTATGATTCACTTGAGTTCTTCTTGCCAACCAACTGGGCTATGATTAATCTTCAGCCATACCAAAACAAAATCTGATTTTTCTTTTCATTTCTGCACCGGAGAACAAAAGATGTTTAATGTCTCTTGGTTCCTACAAAGACAACATATATCATTATCAATTAACCCAAATCAATACAAACTTTCCTTAGTTCCAAGTGTATCTTAACATCCCATCCAAAGGACAACGATGGCTCTAAGTCTAGCGCGCAACATTCCCCTGGAAGATCTTTTACCAATTTACTTCCTTATATTAATCTTTCAAAGCATAATACACCTTTCTAGTTTGGAATTTTTGGTTGATCAACATACGTGCGGGTGATAAAGTTCATGTCTGTTATTGAGAATAGCTTTAAGGATCCATGAACATGAACTCCTAATGGGAACTGTCAAAATATTATCATCCTTAATGTAGTAACAGTGAATCCACTGAATTCACAAGTTGTCGGCTTTGTAACTGAGATTCTATAACAATTTTATCATATTTGCTTGATTCCACTCCTTAAGGGATATGAGCCTTTTTTCTTTTTGTCTTTAAGAATTCAATAACGGGAGGATTAAGAGTTCTCCATCCTGATTACACAGCTTATGGTTATATATATATATATATATATATATATATATATATATAGTAACTCAATTATTTAACTAGCAAAATATATTTTTGACACTATAAATGAACTGATAAATCTAACCAAATCGCACACAATTGGATAAGATTGAATTTTTTTTCCAAGTGAAAACCAAAATATGACATTATTTTATGACATTTTAATCTTTAGGATAGTATTAATTAGGGGTGGCAAAATAGGCCGTGGCCCGCCGGCCCGGCCCGCGCACCCGCCAAAAAATGGCGGGTTGAGTTGGGACTTTAGGTCCGCCGCTTGCCAAAGCATGTCCCGCCAAAACTCACCGCCCGCCATACATGCCCCGCCAAAGTCCGCCCATCTTCCAAAACTCACTCTGTTTTAGTTAATTCTAGTAAATGCAATTCTTGATGGTTTATTTTATACATTTATTTATAAATATATGTAATATTTTTTTAAGTAAATTTGTTAAAAAGTTGTTTTTATAAAAAAAAATTTTAAAAAATAAGTGAAAATTTTAATTAAAAGGTAAAAAAACCTATTAATATATTGAAAAAAATATAAATAAAAATAGGCAGGTAAGCCCGCCGCCCGCCAACCCGCCATCTTGGCGGGGCGGACATGACTTTTATGCCCATTTTACTTGGCGGTCATGCCTGCTCCGCTCGTTTTTTGGCGGGCATAAGGCAGGGAGGCGGGCTGTTTTGCCACCCCTAGTATTAATTTTGTCTCAGGAGTAATCGTAACTAAACCATGAATATTCTTAACAAAAAAAATTGTTTTTAAACTTTCTATGAAAGTGAATTTTATAAAAGAATAAAAATTGAGCATTTTTAATGTATTTTAAATGAGGTATAAAAATATCTTTAATAATATATTTGTTACTATCATTAGTATTCGTTCTTAATAAGGTATCCTATCACCTTTAATCACTGTACGTTATTTATTTATTACAATTTTAGAATGAAAAAACAAAAGTATCTATATTGTAAAAACCTTATATAGTCTTATAAAGACCACTTATTAGTAGTATATAAAACTCAAAATGAATTCTTGAAAAAAAAAAAAAACTAGAGATTCTCTTAACAAAATACAAATTTTATTATCAAGATACCAAGTAACTAATGTCTACCTACACTCATTTAATACTTAGAACAATCCATAGATTTGAATGAGATAATATTTTTTTTTGAGATAGTAACCAACCAAATAGTTCCCTTGTGGGCTAAAAGCAAAACGTTTTATTCCTTTCAATATAGAAGGAAAGATGCTTCTTGTAAGAACCTAAATCGCCCCACGTATATATATAGGAAATTAATAGTAATTAAAATGTAATTTCAAAAACATTTACAATGCTACCAGCATAAATCCACAAAAAGCTCATAAAGTAGATAAGCAACACATAGCACAAATTAATCATGTCTAAAATTCTTTTATCTTAATCGCAGCGGAAAATAACAGTACAAATCATTCACGAATTTCCAACATCAAACTTAAAACATAACTTGACAACATCGTCTTTAGAATAAGTACCAACATGAAATTTTAATAGAAAATTCAGCAATGGAGTTTATAAAGTTTTACTCCCAAAATAACAAAACAAACGCGAAAACCCCCAAGTGTTACGTATCAGAGCGACACCGAACCAACTACGCAAAGCAGGGAAATTCCTCAGCTAAACGCCTCTTCAAGCTACAGTAGATTATATGCACGTTACCAACATAAGGGTAACATTCAAACAGAATGGGTGAGATATCATAACATTATAAACGAAAGTATAACAATGAGGAGATCGAAATACAAGTTCACATGATCATACTCCATGTTATTCCATTCATTCACTACATTCGGATATGACAAAAGCATAGTCTACACATTGAGACTCACAAAAGCTACTGTTAATTTTAAAATCGAGAAACAAATAATTTAAATTTTATTTTAAATATTATAATAGACTAAAATTTTACATATCTATTAATAAAAGTAATTGCATCAGATAGTTTCAGTATGAGTAAAATGTATGCTTCCATGACTACTGGTATGAACAGGGTTTCATGGAGACGCCTTTTGAGTTATAATGCTGCTAGGCCCAGGGCATTACATACCACTTGGATGACTTGTCATGGAAAACTCCCTACTAATGAGAGACTTATGAAATTTCATCTGATCAATGAAGACATTTGCAGCCTCTGTAAGTTGGATATTGAAACAATAGACCATCTATTTTTTCAGTGCAGGTATACTCAAGACATCAGGAAAGGCGTGCTTTAGTGGTTGGAGGTTGATTACTAACCGAAAGTTTGGAAAGAGGAGTTGGACTGAGTGCTGAAGTCTTCTAGGAAGAAAAGGTGGCGAGCCAGGGTACAAAAGTTGGCGTTTGCAGAATCTATCTATGGGATCTGGCATCACAAAAATGAGAATGTTTTTTGAAGCAACACTAATAGTAATACAATTGATATCATAATAGAATGTATAGTGTATAGACGGTGGCAATCCAAAGGGATTAAACATCACATAGCTTCTTTGATGTTATAGTGTTTTGGGTTTTTTGAGAGGTTGGATCAGTTTGATCACCTTTGTACATAACAGTTTTTGAATTAATATATCTTTACAGTTGATTCAAAAAAAATTGCATCGGATAGTTTGTAAAAAATTTAAATGAAGAAAAGAATTAAATTAATAAAAAAAATTAATGGGTAAAAGCTCAATTAATACAAACTAAAATAAAAGATAAACATATGTAAAATTTAAAAATAATTTAGTAATGAAATCAACTATGTAAATTATGCTTACAATTATTTGTACATGTAAAAGAGACTTCATATGATTCTATATCATGTGTACACAAGTTTTTCAATATTCAATGTCCTTATATCCTTTCTATGATATAGCATAAAATATATTCGACAATTATTTTTATGACTTTTTTAATTGTCTAATTACATGAATGCTAGTTGTAACGTACTAATATCATTGTCTGTACTTGAATGCTAGGGGCCTTAAATTTGAGAGTGGAGACCATGTACATATAGCAATTTAAGTCTGTGATTGGTCTGTTGATTTGTTTTGTATTTGGATTGGGGTACCCCTAGTACCCATAAAAAGTCCTTGTTTAAAAAAAACATAAACTATTAGATTTTTAATTGTAGGATAAAAATATTAGTTTATATTACATAACATAGACTCTCATATTGATACTATCTCATGTGTACATAGGTCTTCCATTATTCAATGTCCTTATTTCCTTTAGAGGTGTGCTATTTGTACACCATGTCTCTGTACATCGTATCCATACACCATAAATAACACTAAAGAAAAACGGTCATGCACAAAATTCAAAGCAAATTAAATTATTAAATAATATAATCAGTATGTTTTATGTATATAAGTACGGTGTAAGTGTTAAAGAAAGTATAAACTTAGCTTTTCTCTTTCCTTTATATGGTATAGCAGAAAATATATAGGACAATTGTTTTTAATACCTTTTTATTGTCTCATCACATCAAGTTAGTTGTATACTTCTCATATCATTGCACATACAAACACAAAACTTTCTTGAAGCTAGTATCCTATGCTGTTAAAAAAAATTATGCACCGAACCCACTGAAATGCAATTAACATTAATATTAGATGAACACCCTTAAAAATGCAGTGACTTGATTATCATCTTCTAAAAAAAACAGCAGCTTAATCATCATATCATATGACACCTTGATCACTCTTAAATCATATGCTAACTCTTTAATAACCAGTGAAGATTTAATATAACAATATGTGAAAATTGAGACTTTTTTACTGTTACTAATATAACAACACAAAATCCTTTTTCCTAGTCTATTACAAAGAGAATGGAACAAGTTCCACTATTTTGTAGTAACCTAAAGAAATTTACATAAATGAATTATGTTACATATCTCAATTTTCCATCTTCGTGGTCAATTACATATTTTCAAAACAAAGTTACAAAGAGATTGGAACAATTTCCACTATTTTGTAGTAACCTAAAGAAATTTACATAAATGAATTATGTTACATAGCTCAATTTTCCATCTTCTTGGTTAATTACATATTTTAAAAACAAATAACACTATTTCTTATTCAAATTAACAGTGATCTTTGTTTGTAAGCATATATAAAATTAACAATTTTTTTTAAGCACACAAATATATTAATGAGGAATACAATCCATAATACAAACTAGTAACAAACCCGTGCATACGCACGGGTTCTGGTCGGACACGCGCATTGTTTTCACAGATAGTAATTGTTGTTTATTAAAAATACATTAATAAGAACAAAATAAATATTTGAAGTACAAAAATACTTTTTTCAAAGTAAATTATAAGCGGTTTTTGAAAATAAAATTGCATGGAGTTTTGTAATTATTTAACACCTAAAATGTAGGATTAGAAAGAGAAACTAAAAGAGAGTCAAAGGTTATGGAAAAACATTGTGACATTAAGAAAGTTTTTTTTAAAAAAAACAAAGTTGAATTTCTAACGAATACAGTAATAAGGAAATAATAAAAATAATATTGTTTATAAATATAATTTAGGTTAATCATAGATTGTTTTCCCGTATTTTGACATCATTTATGAAAATATTTGAATCAACAATACATATTTTCCCGTATACTAATAAAAATTTGATTTAGTAACATTTTTAAAGCATGGAACATTGTCAAATCCAATGATAAAATATCAGCATAATTTAAGTTAATATGATTTTCATTATTATTATTATTATTATTATTATTATTATTATTATTATTATTATTATTATGAGTTCATTGATAGCTATTTTTATGAAATTTTTGTAAGAGAATTGTACACTATAATCTTTCACAAAAATTATTAGTCTTTCATTGTTCAGAAAAACTTAAAGAATAATTAAAAAACAAAAAACTTAAGAATAATTATAATTTTAAATTATTAACATTAATTTATTTTCTTATTATTAATCATATATCAAATTAGTCTATTTAAAAAAAATTCATATTATTAACATTAATTTGTCTTAATAATTGAGAAGTAAAAAAAATAGACACATTTATACGCAGAATAAAAGTATAATAATACAATACAACACACAACTTGCAATATGCACATTAAATTTACACAATATATACTTATACAGACAACTTGCAATATGCACATTAAGTATACACAATACTTATTATTAACATTAATTTGTCTTTTTTATATGCACACAAAAAATATAATAAATTATGTGGAATTGTAAAATTGTGTCTAATGCTACTTAATTAAAATTATGAGTTATAAAATTAAATTCGTATACAAAATTAAATTTTTATATCAATAAATTCGTATTCCAGGTCATATATCAATCGATTTTGTGTGTATAAAATTAAATTAGTATACAAAATTAAAATAATTTATAATAGTAATTAAATTTGTATACAAAATCAAATTGAACGTAACAAAAAGCAAAATTAAACTCGTATACAAAATTAAATACAAATAAACTATCATTTATTCTTGAGCATTACAACTTCACAGCTTTTGTCTAAAAAATAATTATTTATTTCCATTGTGAGGTCACATCAGTTATGTTCAGAGAATAAAAAATACAGATTTTGTCTATATAGTATCCGCTATAGCCTATAGCACAACTTTATATTTTAAATTTATATTTTAATATTTTGTTTACTCTCTCTTTTTGATGTGAGTATTTTTTTCTTATCTTCTAAAGAAATAAATATTAAAAAATATATATTTTAAATAAATAGAATAAAACTTAATTTGAAACCACTACTAAAATCTTATATAAAATACAAAAAGATTATAATCTATAATATTAAAAACATATTTAAAGAACTTTAAATAAATAAATATTTATGACTTTTTTTTTGACTAAAAATATTTATGACTTTTAATATAACATATTTATATAGTTTAAAGACCATTAAATAAATAAATATTAAGCGACATAAACTATAATATTTGAAATATTTATTTTACTCATCCCCAAATAAAATTGAATTTTAAAAATATATGTTTCTAAATTTTTTGAATGCGAAATTGGAAAATACCAACATCATCTTGTTAAGAAGTAATGAGATATCCACCTAGTTTAAAAAAGGTAATGACATGAAGATATAATATTAAACAAATAACAAATGTAACAGTTGGTATTATAGTAGTATTTGGTATTGTGATACATCTCCCTAAATTTATAATTGCTTTTTATCTTTGCCATCAAATCTGACTTTATAGCAGCTAGTATGTGCCACAAGTTATTCTTATTAAAGTACCAAAACTTTGGTGGACTATTTAATGGCTCTATGTTCAATAGAGTTTAGAAAATATTCAAAATGACAATATTATGGGGTTTTTGTTTCTTCAAAAGCAAATATATATATATATATATATATATATATATATATGGGTGGACAAATACCCACAACCCGTCCAAACTGCAAAATCTGAACCGAACAAATGGTATATGGAAGAGTCAAAATGGGTCACGGGTTCATATTTGCTATTTTTCAATTCTATATGGGCTTAAACGGGCGGGTTGGTTTGCTAAAAGCCACCCATCGGTACCCAAACCTGCCCGTTAGTACTACATCTAATACATCAATAATATATAATCAGTAGTTTTGAGTGAGAAGACAACTCATCTATCCATTTGCAGGCTTTCATAATACCTATAATTAATATTTGCAAACCTAGGCATAATGGTTATAGTTAATTTGCAAGCTATTATTTATTATAATAGTAATAAATAAACGTGAATTTGCACACTGCACATTCAGCTATATTCACATGTTAATCTCTTTCTCTTTTAAACTTGAACATACACATAACCATCCTCCTTCTTCTTCCTGAAAGATTATATTTTTAATTGACTTTTTTTTTATTCATGGTTCTAATTATTTGTTTTAGCTCTCTAATCACCCACATCTTCAAATCTCCAATCATTTGTATTTTCATTAAGAATCTGCAAAATTGAAAGTAATGGCAAAAACACAAATTTTGTTTACAACATTTTAAGTTATTGAAAAAACAAAAACCATAACCTTTGTTTAGAACATAAACTTCAAAAACCAGTAACTCTAAAAAGGAAACAACTTTTAAAAGGAAACAAAAACAATAAACCATAAACTTCAAAAAGGAAAAAAAAACCATAAATCATAAAAATAAAAAAGGAAACAACTTCAAAAAGGAAACAAAAACCATAAACCATTAACTTCAAAAAGAAAACAACTTCAACTAAAAGCATCTTAAAGTTGGAAAACCATAACAAAAAATCAGAATAAAAAAAATATGAAACCAACAGGAAAAAAAAACTTGAACACAAATCATATAACAACCAAAGAAGAAAAAAATAAACAGTTTCCAACCAAAGGAGTGTGTAAGGATATACCAAAACAAGTTTCCAACACAAACCATATAACAAATCACTGGGAACTTTGTTTATTAAAAAAAAACAGTTTTCATTAAACCCAAACATTTAATTTAGAATACCATTAACACAAATCATACACAGGAAGAAACACTAAAGTTGGCGTTTGCAGAATCTATCTATGGGATCTAGCATCACAAAAATGAGAATGTTTTTTGAAACAACACTAATAGTAATACAATTGATATCATAATAGATTGTATAGTGTATAGAGGGTGGCAATCCAAAGGGATTAAACATCACATAGCTTCTTTGATGTTATAGTTTTTTTTGGGTTTTTTGAGGGGTTGGATCAGTTTGATCACCTTTGTACATAACAGTTTTTGAATTAATATATCTTTACATTTGATTCGGAAAAAAATTTGCATCAGATAGTTTGTAAAAAATTTAAATGAAGAAAAGAATTAAATTAATAAAAAAATTAATGGATAAAAGCTCAATTAATACAAACTAAAATAAAAGATAAAGATATGTAAAATTTAAAAATAATTTAGTAATGAAATCAACTATGTAAATTATACTTACAATTATTTGTACATGTAAAAGAGACTTCATATGATTCTATATCATGTGTACACAAGTTTTTCAATATTCAATGTCCTTATATCCTTTCTATGATATAGCATAAAATATATTCTCAATTATTTTTATGACTTTTTTAATTGTCTAATTACATGAATGCTAGTTGTAACGTACTAATATCATTGTCTATACTTGAATGCTATGGGCCTTAAATTTGAGAGTGGAGACCATGTACATATAGCAATTTAAGTCTGTGATTGGTCTGTTGATTTGTTTTGTATTTGGATTGGGGTACCCCTAGTACCCATAAAAAGTCCCTGTTTAAAAAAAACATCAACTATTAGATTTTTAATTGTAGGATAAAAATATTAGTTTATATTACATAACATAGACTCTCATATTGATACTATCTCATGTGTACATATGTCTTCCGTTATTCAATGTCGTTATTTCCTTTAGAGGTGTGCTATTTGTACACCATGTCTCTGTACATCGTATCCATACACCATAAATAACACTAAAGAAAAACGGTCATGCACAAAATTCAAAGCAAATTAAATTATTAAATAATATAATCAGTATGTTTTATGTATATAAGTACGGTGTAAGTGTTAAAAAAAAGTGTAAACTTAGCTTTTCTCTTTCCTTTATATGGTATAGCAGAAAATATATAGGACAATTGTTTTTATTACCTTTTTATTGTCTCATCACATCAAGTTAGTTGTATACTTCTCATATCATTGCACATACAAACACAAAACTTTCTTGAAGCTAGTATCCTATGCTGTTAAAAAAAATTATGCACCGAACCCACTGAAATGCAATTAACATTAATATTAGATGAACACCCTTAAAAATGCAGTGACTTGATTATCATCTTCTAAAAAAAACAGCAGCTTAATCATCATATCATATGACACCTTGATCACTCTTAAATCATATGCTAACTCTTTAATAACCAGTGAAGATTTAATATAACAATATGTGAAAATTGAGACTTTTTTACTGTTACTAATATAACAACACAAAATCCTTTTTCCTAGTCCTAAGTTACAAAGAGAATGGAACAAGTTCCACTATTTTGTAGTAACCTAAAGAAATTTACATAAATGAATTATGTTACATATCTCAATTTTCCATCTTCGTGGTCAATTACATATTTTCAAAACAAAGTTACAAAGAGATTGAAACAATTTCCACTATTTTGTAGTAACCTAAAGAAATTTACATAAATGAATTATGTTACATAGCTCAATTTTCCATCTTCTTGGTTAATTACATATTTTAAAAACAAATAACACTATTTCTTATTCAAATTAACAATGATCTTTGTTTGTAAGCATATATAAAATTAACAATTTTTTTTAAGCACACAAATATATTAATGAGGAATACAATCCATAATACAAACTAGTAACAAACCCGTGCATACGCACGGGTTCTGGTCGGACAAGCGCATTATTTTCACAGATAGTAATTGTTGTTTATTAAAAATACATTAATAAGAACAAAATAAATATTTGAAGTACAAAAATACTTTTTTCAAAGTAAATTATAAGCGGTTTTTGAAAATAAAATTGCATGGAGTTTTGTAATTATTTAACACCTAAAATGTAGGATTAGAAAGAGAAACTAAAAGAGAGTCAAAGGTTATGGAAAAACATTGTGACATTAAGAAAGTTTTTTTTAAAAAAAACAAAGTTGAATTTCTAACGAATACAGTAATAAGGAAATAATAAAAATAATATTGTTTATAAATATAATTTAGGTTAATCATAGATTGTTTTTCCGTATTTTGACATCATTTATGAAAATATTTGAATCAACAATACATATTTTCCCGTATACTAATAAAAATTTGATTTAGTAACATTTTTAAAGCATGGAACATTGTCAAATCCAATGATAAAATATCAGCATAATTTAAGTTAATATGATTTTCATTATTATTATTATTATTATTATTATTATGAGTTCATTGATAGCTATTTTTATGAAATTTTTGTAAGAGAATTGTACACTATAATCTTTCACAAAAATTATTAGTCTTTCATTGTTCAGAAAAACTTAAAGAATAATTAAAAAACAAAAAACTTAAGAATAATTATAATTTTAAATTATTAACATTAATTTATTTTCTTATTATTAATCATATATCAAATTAGTCTATTTAAAAAAAATTCATATTATTAACATTAATTTGTCTTAATAATTGAGAAGTAAAAAAAATAGACACATTTATACGCAGAATAAAAGTATAATAATACAATACAACACACAACTTGCAATATGCACATTAAATTTACACAATATATACTTATACAGACAACTTGCAATATGCACATTAAGTATACACAATACTTATTATTAACATTAATTTGTCTTTTTTATATGCACACAAAAAATATAATAAATTATGTGGAATTGTAAAATTGTGTCTAATGCTACTTAATTAAAATTATGAGTTATAAAATTAAATTCGTATACAAAATTAAATTTTTATATCAATAAATTCGTATTCCAGGTCATATATCAATCGATTTTGTGTGTATAAAATTAAATTAGTATACAAAATTAAAATAATTTATAATAGTAATTAAATTTGTATACAAAATCAAATTGAACGTAACAAAAAGCAAAATTAAACTCGTATACAAAATTAAATACAAATAAACTATCATTTATTCTTGAGCATTACAACTTCACAGCTTTTGTCTAAAAAATAATTATTTATTTCTATTGTGAGGTCACATCAGTTATGTTCAGAGAATAAAAAATACAGATTTTGTCTATATAGTATCCGCTATAGCCTATAGCACAACTTTATATTTTAAATTTATATTTTAATATTTTGTTTACTCTCTCTTTTTGATGTGAGTATTTTTTTCTTATCTTCTAAAGAAATAAATATTAAAAAATATATATTTTAAATAAATAGAATAAAACTTAATTTGAAACCACTACTAAAATCTTATATAAAATACAAAAAGATTATAATCTATAATATTAAAAACATATTTAAAGAACTTTAAATAAATAAATATTTATGACTTTTTTTTTGACTAAAAATATTTATGACTTTTAATATAACATATTTATATAGTTTAAAGACCATTAAATAAATAAATATTAAGCGACATAAACTATAATATTTGAAATATTTATTTTACTCATCCCCAAATAAAATTGAATTTTAAAAATATATGTTTCTAAATTTTTTGAATGCGAAATTGGAAAATACCAACATCATCTTGTTAAGAAGTAATGAGATATCCACCTAGTTTAAAAAAGGTATAATATTAAACAAATAACAAATGTAACAGTTGGTATTATAGTAGTATTTGGTATTGTGATACATCTCCCTAAATTTATAATTGCTTTTTATCTTTGCCATCAAATCTGACTTTATAGCAGCTAGTATGTGCCACAAGTTATTCTTATTAAAGTACCAAAACTTTGGTGGACTATTTAATGGCTCTATGTTCAATAGAGTTTAGAAAATATTCAAAATGACAATATTATGGGGTTTTTGTTTCTTCAAAAGCAAATATATATATATATATATATATATATATATATATATATATATATATATATATATATATATATATATATATATATATATATATATATGGGTGGACAAATACCCACAACCCGTCCAAACTGCAAAATCTGAACCAAACAAATGGTATATGGAAGAGTCAAAATGGGTCACGGGTTCATATTTTCTATTTTTCAATTCTATATGGGCTTAAACGGGCGGGTTGGTTTGCTAAAAGCCACCCATCGGTACCCAAACCTGCCCGTTAGTACTACATCTAATACATCAATAATATATAATCAGTAGTTTTGAGTGAGAAGACAACTCGTCTATCCATTTGCAGGCTTTCATAATACCTATAATTAATATTTGCAAACCTAGGCATAATGGCTATAGTTAATTTGCAAGCTATTATTTATTAT
This sequence comes from Vicia villosa, assembly GCF_029867415.1. Classification (NCBI taxonomy): domain Eukaryota; kingdom Viridiplantae; phylum Streptophyta; class Magnoliopsida; order Fabales; family Fabaceae; genus Vicia; species Vicia villosa. Next base: position 257,658 of record NW_026705263.1, read on the forward strand.
AATAGTAATAAATAAACGTGAATTTGCGCACTGCACATTCAGCTATATTCACATGTTAATCTCTTTCTCTTTTAAATTTGAATATACACATAATCATCCTCCTTCTTCTTCCTGAAAGATTATATTTTTAATTGACTTTTTTTATTCATGGTTCTAATAATTTGTTTTAGCTCTCTAATCACCCACATCTTCAAATCTCCAATCATTTGTATTTTCATTAAGAATCTGCAAAATTGAAAGTAATGGCAAAAACATAAATTTTGTTTAGAACATTTTAAGTTATTGAAAAAACAAAAACCATAACCTTTGTTTAGAACATAAACTTCAAAAACCAGTAACTCTAAAAAGGAAACAACTTTTAAAAGGAAACAAAAACAATAAACCATAAACTTCAAAAAGGAAAAAAACCATAAATCATAAAAATAAAAAAGGAAACAACTTCAAAAAGGAAATAAAAACCATAAACCATTAACTTCAAAAAGAAAACAACTTCAACCAAAAGCATCTTAAAGTTGGAAAACCATAAAAAAAATTCAGAATAAAAAAAAATATGAAACCAACTGGAAAAAAAAACTTGAACACAAATCATATAACAACCAAAGAAGAAAAAAATAAACAGTTTCCAACCAAAGGAGTGTGTAAGGATATACCAAAACAAGTTTCCAACACAAACCATATAACAAATCACTGGGAACTTTGTTTATTAAAAAAAACAGTTTTCATTAAACCCAAAATTTTTATTCAGAATACCATTAACACAAATCATACACAGGATGAAACATAAACCATGAAACAAAGTTTAAACACAAACCATTTTCTATCAAAGCATTACGTAAAGAAAGTGGATTTTAATAAAAACAAAAAATCAAACCGAACTTAAAGAAAGGAACCAAAAACGAAGACAATTTTCCAAAGCTCCTTCATTTCATTGATGTTCTTCAGCAGCTCAAACGGTCTAGCCATGAAGATATCAACAACCAGAGAAAAGATTGAAACAAGTTTGAGGAAGAAAAATAGACAAGCAAAATGTTGTTTGCGGTAGGTAGAAGCCAGAGAGACAATAGGAAAGGTAATAGGCAGAGAGAATAAGAAAGATGATGGAATGGTGTAAATAGTATGGTCATTGGGAAGACCCAATACTGTTCTACATAGTTTGCTTTTTATCAAATAGTTTTGGTTCAAATGCAACTCAAGTGTATCCAAATAATAGTAAAATATTATTTCCAGGCAAAAACTGTGTAACAAATAGTCATTATGTAACTAAAACCAGCTAACTTTCTGACAAATAATTAGTTGAGACACAAATTATCCTCAAAATTAAGATTTGGCACAAAATTAAGCAAGGGTGTAATTGTCTTAACCAGCACATATTCCTTTCTTATATTATAGATGTAGTCATAACATAAGCCCAAGAAACAATGAACTTGCAAAAAAGAAAAGGAAACAACCTAAGCATCTTCCTGGATCCAAATGTCAATCCTTCCAAGAAAATACTTTTATTTAATAATTTTGAATGATAACACATTCCCCTATAAATACTAGTATCTCTTTTTCCATCATTTTATCATTTTCAAACAACTTCACAATATTTCCTCTGTTCTTCCATTATTTACCATCAACATGAAATTTATGTTTCTTATTTTTTTTTTGCTCTAATGATTTTAGTTATGGTGTTTGAAGTGGCAGGAAAAGTCTGCCCACATCTGCCACATTGTTCTTCTTCTTACAACACCCTTGCTGCCTCCACTAAAAATGATAATCCTGACACTCCTGCCGCTACCACTAAAAATGATAATCCTTTGTACTGATGGTGGCAGAGGTGTTGTTGGTGTTGTAAGAAACAGGACAATGCGGCAGACGTGGGCAGACTTTTCCGCCATAACAAACACCATAACTGAAATTATGAGAACAAAGAAAATAAGAAACACAAATTTCATTTTGATGATAAATAATGGAAGAAGAGAGGAAATATTGTGAAGTTGTTCGAAAAATGATAAAATGATGGAAGAAGAGATACTAGTATTTATAGGGGAATATGTTGAAATATTTTAATAATTTCCAATAACTTGTGTGGATCAAGATTCTGCCATGCTATGTGGTGTAGAATGCATACGGTGTACTAAAACAATGTCAACATATTATGAATGACACGATCAATTATGTGATATCTTGAGAGGCTGTCTTGGCACTATATATATATATATATATATATATATATATATATATATATATATATATATATATATATATATATATATATATATATATATATATATACTTTATATATATACTATACTTTATATATATACTTTATATATATATATATATATATATATATATATATATATATATATATATATATATATATACTTTATATATATATACTTTATATATATATATATATATACTATATATATATATATATATATATATATATATATATACTTTATTTTATTTTATTTTTTATTGGATAGTAGTTAATTATATTAAGTTTATTTATTTATTTTGTGCTTCATAATAATTACTTTTTAAACACAATTAAATAGGTTTACTTAACTGTATTTTATTAAATAGTTTATTATAATGGTATGTATATGACATAATCACAATTATTTGTTTAATTTTTCAGATTAAATTATGCGAGTATTTTCTTGCATAATTATGATAGTTTAGTAGTCATTTGATTACTAAGCGATAGATAAACATACAATTTTGACGTTATATTTGAAGGTATTGTTTATGTGAATTTTAAAACATTCCCATTTAATTTATTAAATTAAAAGTGTCTAGTGATTTTGGTTTAGTTGGTTGAAACAACAAGTTGCAAAAATAGTATATGTAGTGTAAATTTGATTAAATCATAATCACAAAAGATGTAGTGCGTAATTATTCATGTGAACTTTAATGGCCGGCCAAAAGAAAGACATTGTTTGGCTAAATAATTGCACGCCCAAGTTCCCATACATGCAAATACCAAGAGTGCCCATTAGCTTTTAAAACGGAGCTACAACTAAAGCTTTAGTGAATATGTCAACTAGTTGATTTTCAATTGCAATATGCTCAAGGTGTACAATTTCATCTTCCACGGATTCCCCGATAAAATGATGACAAATATCAATGTGCTTGGTTCGACTGTGTCGAACATGATTCTTTGAAATATTAATAGCACTTAAATTGTTGCAGTATAATGTTATGACATCTTGTTCGACATTGTACTCATTCAACATCGGTTTCATCCAAAGAAATTGGGTGCAACTGCTCCCTAAAACAATGTACTCAGCTTTTACAGTAATTAGAGATACAAAATTATGCTTCTTGTTGAACCATGAGATTAAGTTGATTCCAAGAAAGCAACATCCAATATATGTGCTTTTTCTATCATCAACACTTTCAAACTAATTAACGTCACAATACCCTACTATTATTGAGTTGGTATCATGATAATAGATAATACCATATTCCCAAGTCTCATTTAATTATATACTTCATGATTCTCTTTTCTTGAGTGAAATTTATACTAACATTTATTTAAATGCAATTTATTATTCCGCTTTTTATTTTATATCCATTTATCATTCATTACATTTTAATTTTGTGCCCTTTTCCTTTTGCTCACTTGAGCACTTATTTTCTCTTTGCTCACTTGACCTTTTATTTTGTTTTTGTAAAACACTTAATAAAGATAAAACCATAAAAAAACTTAATTGTGGACTCTGGACTATGGTTACTATCCTTTGATCAAGGAGTTGGATCACATGACTTAGAATTAGGATCCGGATCTTGGAACCATTAATCTAAGACCATTTCGTCCGAGGCTTTGGAACTTCTTTTAGCTTGCTTATCTGTATTGGCTGTTTTGTTGGAGTGTCAGTGTTCTGTTTGATATGAAAACTTTGAACGATTATCTGAGGCAATTTCATCGGAGGCAAAGAACCATGATTGTTGAAGCAATGCTAAATGGGATTATTATCTTGGAGCTCTGGTTATCTGGTTCAAGTACTTTGTTTGATATATTTTGAGTTGAATCCAAAAGAAAGAAATTCCTATGTTGGCTTTATGTCAAGTGTTGGCTTCTTTGTTGGTTAGATTGTTCTTGTCCTTAAATTTTACTTTATGCTTTAGGATAGTCCCTTCATCTTTTGCCTCCTTCTTAAATTTTCAAAGCTTTCTCCCTCTTTTAAAAATCTCCTTTTGTTTGCAAACTTTTAAACTCTTTTGGTAAACCTTTCTTTCAAATCTTTTGCCTTTTAAGGCTTTCTTTTAAAACCTTCTTTCTAAGGATTAGGCATGATTAATCATCATGGTAGAGATGTAATCCCCTTGATATTCATTGATATAGTTGATTCTTTTCCACTTGAAAGAGTTAATGCCATACTTGTTAATTTCTATCCAAGTTGAAGCCTTTCTTTCACTTGTGATGGAAAGAATCCACTTATTCTCATGTTCAAATATGGTTAGCTGAGTTTTCTCCTCTAAGATGACAAAGTGTATCTCTTTTTTTTAAACAAACCTTTGTTTTCCTTTTGAGCAGACCTACAAATGCTCTGAATTCTTCATTGTACTGAGGAGGTATGTAGGCATAAGATGCAACGTTTTTTCGAGCATAATTTTAAAAATAAAAAAGTTTCTTTTGCACACAACTCTTTTTACACAGGTTTTCAAAAAGGCTTATGTGGAGTACCACAGATGTGAGAAGTGCTAACACCTTCCCCTTGTATAATCAACTCCCGTACTCTAGATCTATATTTCTTTTTGTTAGTTTTGATTTGAAAATTTTCTTTGGGTTTTATTTCGCTCTTTTTCGATTTTCTTTGAAAACAATAAAGCGTGTTGGCGACTTTCACTAAAATAATTAGTCAAGTCAACCAATGAATTTGATCTCAATTTTCACCGCTATAGTTGGTCCGTCCTATTATTTGTCAGTGGTGTTTCCCAATTACAGTGTGATATATTGAAGTCGGAATTATTTGCAAATTATATGGAAATAAAATTGCAAATAAAACTAATGGCATTACGCCTTGAAGATGGATCAATTTATGCAGTCCTTAGCTCAATAGTATTATCATAGTGGTTAAAAACAATTAAATGGGTAACCAATCTTGACTTATTTATGGGTCTAAGCAAGGTGTCTGTATACTTCTTTACTTGAAACTATTCTTTAAAACAACAAATAAAGGATCAATTTTGAATAAAGAATTTTCGAAATGCATCAGGTTGTCCAAAAATTCTTTAAATAACGAATAACATGTAATAGAGGGAAACAAATCTTCCCCTACATTTTTGGTACTGCCATCTCTCTTGTGTCATATCTGGCCATTACATTTAAATCTAACGGTTTAACTTTTTTTCACCTTTTTCTCTCCTATGTATTTAGATTAATTTAATGATATGGATTTGAGCAGAATAAAGAACATGAGATATCAAGTTGGAGAGGATCCAGATCCATAATAGAGTAATCAAGTCATGATCCTACGCCTAGTTTTTTGAACTATGTCATAGTTTGAAGAGATGAAATAAAATATATGAAGAGAGCTTCACTCCTTGATAGCATTATAGAGATGGAAAATAATTATTAAGTTAACTTCAGCACCACACTTTTGTTTTAACACAACAAATTTTTAAAAAATCTAACTTTTAATTATTAATTCAGCACAACACTCTTGCTTTAACACAACAATTTTTTAAAAAATATTAATTTTAATTTTAAACTTTGTTAAACTATGTGATAATATTTTAAATTCTATGTTTCATGGAAACTATTGTTTGTGCATTTTTTTTAAACTACTGATTGGCATTTCTTAGAAAATATAATTATGGTTTTTGAATGCTTAAATAAAATTGATGGTTTTGATGGGTTGAAGAAAATAATTGATAAACAATAGGCGTGGGTCCAAGTTTTCTTTTATTAGAAATACTTTTTTTAAAATTTTTTGATTTTGTATGTGCGTGCGCGCAGTAAGAAGAATAAGGCAAGGCAATTAACTTTTTCATGTGATTAGTGGGTCAAGGTTTTCTTTTATTAGACGCCTTTTTTCTTTAATTTTTCTATTTGTGTTGAGCAACAAGAAGGAGGGAATTAATTTTAGCATATAATTTGTTGGTTTCTTACATGGATACACCTTCCAATTTACCTATAAATACCCTCCTCCTATTTACCTCTTAATCATTTAAAACTTGTTTAAAGTTAAAAAAAATAAAAAACATTTTTGCCATTATTGTTTTGCTTTTTTCATTGTTGTCGGTTTTTCAAGGAGCACATGTGTGTCCTCATACACCACATTGTGAGGAATTTACCAGCACCACCACCACCATAAAAGTTTTTCTTTTACTTCCACCATTGCTCCCTCTACTTCTTCCACCAATATAAAACCATGGTAAATTGTGTCCAAATTTTCAAAAATATAACTTGATGACTCACCAATTACAATTATAGCATCAACTTTAATCATTTATTATTTTTCCTCTTGTTTGAATTTTTTATGGTTGATATTCAACCAATAATGTTTCAATTTGTCATAATGGTACAAAATCTGATTTACTTTTACAAAATCTTCTTTTTTGGCTTTTGAGACATGTCACATCAAGCATTTTGTTCTCCCTTCACTCTTTTCTCTCATGTCTCATATCTTTTCTTTTCTCTCTCACTTGTGATTTCTAATTTTTTAAATTCGACTTTTCTCACTATTCATTTTCCTCTTCTCCCACTTTTCACATTTCACTTCCCTCTTCTTCTTCAACCATTTCATTTCTCTCTTCTCTCACTTCTCACATTTCACTTCCCTCTTCTTCTTCAACCATTTCATGTCCCGCTTGTGAGTAATAGGCTCATGATGCGGGTATAGGGGCAATTCCAACACATGTTTTAGTTTTGGAAGGTTTATACACCATCACCACTCACCACCACCACACTCATAATCTTTAAATTTTGTCTTTAAAGTTTTCAAATTTTATGTTTTTGAGAAAAAGTGTATTTTGGATACAAAGATTTTTATAAATATAATTTTTTTATTGTTGATACTAATATTTTAAAAACGGAAAAAACTATATTATTGATACAAATATTTTTATCAATAAAAAAATTCTACTCTTGATACTAGTATTTTTATAAATGTGGAAATATATATTGTTGATATAAATATTTTTATAAATAGGAAAATAGAAACTTAAAAAATAATAACTTTTTAAATTTGTAAATAAATGAGCGTAACAGAACATAACTCGTGCGCACGCACATATTTTTTTACTAGTTTACCTTAAAGAAGAAATAATTGCACAAACTATTGTAGCGGCAGGAAAAAATTTGAGACCGAAGCCATTGGATTGACTCGACTCGTTATTTCAGTGAAAGTCGCCACCGCGCTTTATTGTTTCCAAAGGAAATGGGAAAAGAGCGAAATAAACCCAAAAAGAAGTTTTGAAACAAAAACAACAAAAAAGAGATCTTAGGTACGGGTGTTGATTATACAAGGGGAAGGTTTTAAGCACCCCTCATATATGTGGTACTCCACGGGAACCTTTTTGAAAATCTGTGTTTATTAAAAGATATTGTGTGCAAAAGAAAGGTTTGTTTGATTTTTTTAAAATAAGCTCGGCAAGACATTACATCTTGTGCCTACATACCTCCTCGGTGCAATGGAGAAGTCAGGGCTAATGTAGTTTCACTTGAAAGGGAAGAATTTTTAAAAGGAATAAACACTTTATCATCGTAGGAGAGAATTCAGCCATTGATCTTAAACATGAGAACAGATGAATTCTTTGCATCACAAATGAAAGAAGCGCTCCAACTTGGATAAAATCAACAAGTATGTCACTAGCTCTCTCAAGTGGAAAAGATTCCATCATATCAATCAATATCAAAATCGTGGGGTATCGCAACTCACTATAACAATTAATCGTGTCTAAACTTTGAAAGAAATGCCAACAAGGGCAAAAGATTTTTAAAAGAAAGATTTTTTTTGAAAGAGTTTGCAAACATAAGAAAGTTTTGGAAAAGGGGGGAAGATTTTGAAAATTTAAGAAGGGGGAAGAAGATGAAGGGACTATCCTAAAGTATAAAATAATAACGATCTAAGAGTCAATGTAGATTTCCAATCCTTTGGACTACCAATCACTAAATCGACATAATACCAATTGGGGATCCAGATGAACTTGATTATCACTAGCACAACTTGCACCAAGCCTTTGGAATACATCATAAAATCTTGATGAAAATCGGACAGAGTAATGCCTGTGTACAAATGAATTCCTTATCACAATGCCTTGGAATTAACCATCAAGGGCTTTCGAGGAAATACCTGCATACACAAACAGAAAACAACCTAATGCCTTGGAGTAAACTCCAAGGATTTTCAGACAGAATAACAGTATGATAACAAGGTCCAGATGTGCTAAGTCCAAAAGGTTCAGATCTCCAAAATGCTCGGGATAGTAACCAATAGTCCACAGAGAGCCTTAAATCCTTTTTATTATTTTAAGTTGGTTATTATTGTTTTAGCACAAAAATAAAAATATGGTCCAAATGGACAAAAAGAAAATGGCGGAAACATAAACATACATCCAAATGGATAAAAGGAAAATAGCGGAAACATAAACATCTTCCAAATGGGCAAAGGAGAAAATGGCATAAACATAAAGATGATGAATGATAAAGGAGAAAATAAAAGCATAAAGCATAAAAAATATAAAGAGCAATATAATAATGAGCGGAAAGTAAAGTTAATTGTTAATTGTTAGTAGTCAGTAAATGAAGATCAATGGTGAGTGAATGATGATCTCTGGTTTAAATTCAATGAAAGTTCCTCAAAAGCTTGATAAAATCAAAGCGACTACACGATAAACTCCCATAAGTCTTAAACCAACCGCATAAAATCTCTGTCATATTTGATCTTTTTCCGATTCGGGACAAGTAATGTAGCGCTATGTTAAGCAATCGCCAAGTAACTTAAATAGAAGTCACCCTACAACGAGGCCGGTCAATAACGATTTATGTGCTAATGCATGCGAGAAAAACGATATGTAGATCGTTCTCCAAAAGAAATACCACACAAAAAGAAAAGAGGTAGCAGTCTCATCTTCATCAAGAATCTAAAAGAATTCCAATGATATCGAAGATTTTCATCGACCAAAATAAAAGAGAAGAAAAAAATGGAATCACATTAAAGGTTCCTTCCATCTTTAAGTTCAATCACTTAATATTGTGGATTAGGATTTCATCCCATCAACACCCTAAATCCATTTAATTTAAAGAGGAATTAGACCTTTAAACTTGCAATTCAAAGAAAATATCAAAAGAAAGGAGTAGGAGAAGAGTAAGAACCAAAAACAAGTTTAAAAAGGCAAAAAAAACAACATTCTGTCAGCATAAAATTAATTTCATCAGGAGGGAAATCGATTTCATTACTACAGTTTTCAAAAAAAAAACAAGGCACGAATAGCATGAAATCGATTTCATCAGGAGGGAAATCGAGTTCATCAGTGCATTTTTCAGCAAAATCAGCATTTAAAGGGAGAAAACTTATTTAAACTTAAAACCAAACACCTTGTGATCTTGGATATAATTGTGCACGAAAATACCATCAAATAGCACCAAGATAACACCATAGATGTAGCACACATAATCAACAAAGGATCACATCTTGAAGGATGGAAGTGGATCTAAAGATTTACCAAATTAAAATCAACTTCTTCAAGAACAAACACCAACAAGCCTTGATCTACCAAGAATGGATGAAGAAAAAGTGTTTTGATGGAGGTTTAACTCGAAGATTAGTGAGATTCAATGTGAATCTGACTAAATTTTATGGAAGAAGAGCTTTGAGTGGTTTGGTAAAGGATGAGAAGAGAAATTGCAAGTGTTCTTTTGGCTCTCCAAGCTTGTGAAATGAAGAGGAGGAGGCCTCTATTTATAAAATTGGAAGTGGAGGTAGTGGCAAATTGGTAATTATCCCTTGGAGAGTAATTTGAATTTAATTGGTAAGAAAATGGGATTAAAGTGAGGTTAATGAAGAGAATTATGGTAATGAGGTGGAAATTGGTGAGAATAAAAATGGATCAAGTAAATGAAATTGGTGCTAATAATCAAATGGTGCACATGTCATCAAATGAGGGTGTATGATAGGATTTAATCATGATGAGGCATGGAATTATGAGATCAAGAATATTCTCCTAAAAATGGTAGCAAAGATCATTAAGCTTGAGAATTGTTCATTTTTGACCAAATTTGTTGCATGAAATCATTTACCCAAGAGGGAAATTGAATTCACCTTGTTCGAAAGGAGAATCTGGCGCAAAATGCAGTATGGAAATAGATTTCACCAAGAGGGAAATCGATTTACTCTTGTTCAAAATGTCATCTTGGTGTAAAATGCAGTATGGAAATCGATTTATCCAGGAGGGAAATCGATTTCACCAAACATAAATGTTGAAAATGCCTTGTTTAATGGATGCCTTGGCTTGGTACCTACAAAACACAAACCTACAAAAGGAACAAAGCAATATTTTTGGTATTTTGGTTAGTATAGCATATATACAAGCTAAACAAACATTGGTGCTTGATGGTTCCCCTCAGAGATGAAGTGAGCATCACACAAAAAACAAAGCTTTAAGATGAAGCTCTTGATTGATGATTGAGATGCAAATGATGTATGGTCTTAGGGTCAAAAATTGGAATTACCAGCACCACCTCCTATTTACCCATTTACCTATAGATACTCTCCTCCTATTTACCTCTTAATCATTCAAAATTTGTTTATAGTTACAAAAATGAAAAGTGTTTTTATCCTGATTGTTGTATTTTTTTTCATTGTTGTCTGTTTTTCAAGGAGCACGTGTGTGTCCTCATCCCCACACTGTGAGGGATTTACCAGCACCACCGCCATCTTAGAAGATTCTACCACCATCATAGAAGATTTTGTTGCTGCTTCCACCATTTCTCCCTTTGCTGCTTCCACCATTGCCTCAGCAAATGATAATAATTAATTAATATAAAAAAATTTAATAGTAATGTAATATGTCTTTAAGATTAATATGAAAGCATATTATTAAGTTTATGGTAACTGTATCATCTTATATATAATTGTAATACAATATGTGTTTCTATAATGAACTCACATCATTAATAAAACATTTTATCTATGTCTCTTCTCTTTGTTTAGACTTCATGTTATTCTTCTCTTATGTTATGCGATTCTATCTTTAAGATTAATATGAAAGAATATTATTAAGATTATGGTAACTCTATAATCTTATATATCTCTCTACAAATATGTTTTTTTCACAAAACAATCAATTAAAGGTGTTATTCTTCTCTTATGTTGGCGCAGTTTGGAGTTCATTAATCAGTTGTTGCCGATATTGGAACACAATTCGGAGACGGGAAGTTCTAAAGATTGATGGAAGAATTGAGGATCAAGAGACACTTTTTTCTATTGAAAAACCTAAACCAACGGCTAAGCGAAGGCCGCCAACCAGGTGTTTCTTAAGCGATTGAAGAAGAGACTTGAAAAGGCCAAGGAAAATTAGGCAGATGAACTACAACATGTGTTGTGGGCATGTCTCATGACTGTCTAATCCTTGAAATGGGAGACTCTATATCAACTAAAATATGGGGTAGAGAGAGTCATCCTAGTAAAAATCAAAGAATTGACATGGAGAACAACTAATTCACTTTCCAAGGTAGTGAAAAATGTCGCCCTAGGGGAAGATACATATCTATTAGAAGAAAAAAATACTAAAGTCCGCTCTTACGAGGACAATCTTCCAATGGGCCACGAAGACTAGATACAACCGCCAAGTAAGGTATATGGAATTTCATCTTGGGTATCTGGTATTAAGGAGAGCTGACATTGGGGTCAAGAATGTCTGGGATGGAAAATTAGCAACGAATTGGGAATGGCCTTTTAAATTAAAAAAAAAGGTATGGGTCGATGAGCTTACCGCTTGGATTCCCTAGAAGGAGAGCTGATACTAAGAACGTGGAACATCGTCAAACTTAAATTGTAATATAGTTAAATAATGAGTATGAAAAGCCTTGATTGCATAGACCTAGACTATATGAAGCTAACTAATGTTTTTAATAAGAAACATTCTCTATTATACTTCTCCTGCTAGTTTCTTTTTCACGTTTAGGGCAGTACAAATCCATCATTCAGGGTTGCTGTCAGATACAGATCGAGCGCTCGACTCCAATAGTGATTTCCCCACATCGCCTTAGGCGCCTTCAGAATCCAAGAAGTTGTTGGAAACGATTTGTACGTCCGACTACAACAAATAATTTTCAAAAAAAAAAGAATTGGTGAACCAAGAAAGACCATTCACCTTGAGCCTACAAACCTCCCTGAAAATTCTTATGTCCATCACCATACCTGAATTTCAACAAATCAGACCACACCGTCGTATGCTTAAAAAGATATCTCTATCCACATTTACTAACCAAGGCCTAATTGAAGAGTTCTAAATTCCTAATACCCACATCACCATCCTCTTTACCTAAACAGACTTTGTTCCAACTAACCCAACACATTTTTCTATTGCCATCCCCTTTCTCCCATAAAAACTGTTTTTGGATTTTGATAATTTCGTCTCGCACAATTATAGGCTCCTTAAAGAAGGATATCATGTAAATAGGAATGCTATTCCACACAGAGTTTAAAAGGGTTATTTACCATCTAATAAAAGATTCTTGCCACGCCAAGTGGAAAGTCATTTAATAAGCTTAGCAATGATCAAATTCCAAGTTTCTCTCTGTCTATGATTGGAACCCACCAGAATACCAAGGAACAAGAAAGGAACTATACAAATGTCACAAGGCAAGAAAGTCGATGCAGCATTCAAAAAGACCTCACTAATGTGAATACTAAAGAGCTTACTTTTATTAAAGTTGATTCAAAGACCAGAAACAACCTCAAACCCCCTCAATTACGCCTTAGTACACCATAAGTTCTCCCAAGAACCATCACCTATAATGAATTTATAATCTGCAAATTGGAGCAACTTAAAATGAATAGACTACGTGAAATAAAATCCCTGAAAACCACCAAAAGAGACCTCATTCCTCATAAGACCCACCAGACACTCCGCAATCAACAAGAAAAGAAAAATGGATAACAAATCATCTTGTTTAAGCCCTCTAGAAGCAATAAAGTCCCTAGTTGGACTACCATTGACCAACGCTGATAAAGAACTAGTAAACACTGTACCTTCCGTCCAAGTTAACCATTTATGACCAAATCCAAAGTGATGAAAGAGGTATCTAAGAAACCCCCATGAAACACCACCATACGCTTTTTAAAAGTCCACCTTCATAATCATATATTCCTTCTTATTTCTCTTAGCAAAATCAACCACTTCGTTAAGAATAAAAACATCATCCAACATCTATCTCCCTTCAATAAAAGTTGATTGATTAGAAGAAATCAATTTTCCAATAAGCTTCTTCAAGATAAGCATCTTCCTAGAATTTAAAAATCAACCGATACAAACAACCAACCAAACATATCGGGTTAAAATCTTCTTGGGAAGCTTGCCAGGAGCATGAAAGTCTTGAACAAAAAGCATCACCTCGTGCGAAACAAATCTCCAACACTTGTTAAGAAAACCAAGAGGAAACAAATCCGGACCTGGACTTTTAACGCAATCACTTTGCCACACCACTTCCTTAATTTCATCAATCGAAAAAGGAGCTTCCGAGAACAATTTCTCCTCCCCAGTTAAACAATTAAAAAGAAGTCCATCTAAATTCGGTCTAACAAACACCGATTCAGAAATTTTCTTAGCAAAATGAGACTTGATTTCCCTTTTAATTTCCCCCACATCTTCCACTCTACCCCTCTCCGTACAAAGCCTTAAAATAGCATTATACCAAAATCTAGTTTTCATAAAATTATGAAAATACCTAGATTTTTGCTTAAGAACACATTCTCGATTAAGCACAACCTCCCAAATGGTTTTAGAAGCAATCTTCCTATTATCCTCCAACACCTCCTCAAATCCCCCTTCCATATTAGCCACTAAAGCATCCAAAAAATTGAGGTTACTAACAACATTATTCACGAAAATCAACCACCCCAAACACTTCCTTACTCAAATCTCTAAGAGCATCTTCAATGGGAGAACATATTTTTGATTGCTTGAGCTATTTTTTATGGGATCAATTGTCATATTGTATTTAAGCAATATCTAAGCAATTTAAAGTAATTCAAACCAATTTCACTTCAATGGTAATTTGAATAAGCAATATATATATGGTCCAATCAATTTATGTTTTACCTCACCAATTATCAAGATTAATATTATTTAATGCTAAGCAACTTAATTTTTGGATTGCTTCACGATGTAACTTACACAAATATTTAAGCAACGGGAACACCACGTGTATCTACTCCAATGACAAAAATGTTAAGTCCCGGAACTTATGAGTTCTAGTGTGGATTAAGCAACCTCCATTGGAGATGCTCTAAGTTTATTCTTCAACAAGAACATGTTATCTTTCAAGACAAATTCAGGTTTTCCTCTAAAAGCCACGGAGTTCCAAACCCCCTCCACAAAAGAAACTCCTTATGTTCGAACCAACATTTGAAATTTTAAAAGGTTTTAGACCCCAATTCTACTACATGTTGCTTTGAAGTCAAATGGGACAATGATTTGAAATACTCTTAGAACTTGCCCCTCAATTTTCCCAGGTGTGCCCATTGTATAAGGGTGTAAAAGAGAAATTGTCAAATCCAAATCTAATAGATTAAATAATGTTTGTATGTTATTATCTATACATAATGAATGTTTGGAATTGGAATATAAACTTATATTATATGTTTTACAGAATCAAAAAGTACTAGGATAACAAAGAAATTTGCTTTTTTTAATCAATATGTTCAAGCTACAAAAATTCAAGTTACAGAAGCTTCTATGATTAAAATAGTGGATTCATCTATAACTTAGGTCACATGAGAAGCATGTTACTCAGGTACAATGCAATTCATTTATATAAAGATGGTTCTAGAGTGCTACAATGCTTAACACAACAAATCCTTTAATGGATTTCCCAGTTTCATGCTCATGATAAACTTGCAATTTGATGGGGTCCTTTGTTCCATTTGGTAGATTCTTTTCTACACCTATCAAATATCCGGTACATTTACAAAATTTCCGGTTCGAACCAAAAATTTCAAAAAATCCAGTATTGCCAAAGGGTTAAAGTGGTAAAAGCACCGCCCTTAGGGGGGGTGGCAGGTATAAAAATGGGGGTGACAAGTTAATTTCTCCAATGAAAAGTACGAACAAGAAGTTTGCCGATATTTTGAAGGTAGATCCTGCTACTTTGGGATCTAGTTTCTTAACCACATTCCTATCTATTGCTTAATTTTCTCACCATCTTCAGGAGTATGCATCTTCCTATCTATTGCTTAATTTTCTCATGAAATCTTCTCTCTACAGTTTTTTCAGTTTCATAAATGAAATAGGAGGTCCATGGAACATCTCTAGT
This sequence comes from Vicia villosa, assembly GCF_029867415.1. Taxonomy (NCBI): domain Eukaryota; kingdom Viridiplantae; phylum Streptophyta; class Magnoliopsida; order Fabales; family Fabaceae; genus Vicia; species Vicia villosa. The sequence goes on from NW_026705263.1 coordinate 273,136, forward strand.
TTCCCACCTTAAATAAATAAGTTTTGGCAAAAAAAAATGGATTTTTTTTCTTGCTATTGCAAAATGTCTAGAATTTTAATCCTACTCAAATTTTAAATGTTATATTGTTACTGTCATTCAATTCAAACATCTACCATGATATCAATAATTACTATTGTAATAAGCAATAGAGAATTCTTAACAAGTTAATTTCTTGCCCTTGCCAAAACAAATTGAATCAAATTAAAATACATCAGCTTGAATTTTATTTAACTTGGCATAGAGCCCATCTTTGACCAAAAGCTCTTCATGGTTACCCATCTGCAAAACAAAAATCACATTGTTTATGCATTGTCATTCTGTAAAAAAAAAAAAAAACAAACTGAATGAGTAGTGTCAAAAAAATTTTGCAACATATAATTGCACAACTGTGTCAGGTCTAAACCACAGAAACACATTTTTGGGGCTTAAGTATTATGATAAAATAGTTAAGTTCAACCGGAGATCACCTCAATAATTCGACCATTATCCATAACAACGATTCGGTCAGCAGCTTTTACAGTAGAAAGCCTGTAATGATGGTACTTTCAAGTTTCAATGATACTTTTCTTAATATAAGTAAACTGAAACAAAGAGAGACATTTAAGAATTTACCTATGTGCAATGATAATGATGGTTCTTGATTTATTTTCATTTCTCAATGTATACAACACCTCCTAAAATAAGTACAGAACACATAAACAAGTGCATGTCAAAGTTTTATTTGGATAAGCAAAATACATCGAACACAAAATTGGAAATTATAATTTTGAAAAGTCTGAACCATGGTTTTAAATTGTGGTTGCATTAATTATGGTAAGAGGCAACTAACTATGACTGATGCAATTGCATTTGCAGTTGCAAAGACCCCAAACCGTTATATTGTGGCTGCAATTACGGATGGGGACTACCTATTAAAATTTGGTTAAAATTTGACAGACATACCTTGATATAATGCTCACTTTCAGAATCCAAGGCACTGGTTGGTTCGTCCAGAATCATAATAACTGGGTCTCTGATAATGGACCTCGCAATGGCAATTCGCTGCTTTTGTCCACCACTAAGTGCATTAGGAAGTGAGGAAATAAAGTCATGGGCATAAGCCAGTTTTGCTGCCTTTATAATATCTTCTTCATTTAAGTTCTTAGGGCAACCATACTCTATGTTCGACTTTATGTCCATCTGAAAGATATGCGGTTCCTATTTGGAAAAAAAAAAATCAGAAAATGAATATATTTTTGACCGTACTACCACCCCATGAAAACAAATTCTTGAAACGCCACCCCCCAATTTAAGTCCCAAAATGCCACCCTTTTTGCACTTTTTTAGAATTTTCCAGAGTTGGCAGGGGTGACCGCCGTTTGAAACAGAAGGCATGCATTGGCCTTCATATATATATTTTTTTTCGTTTTTTTGTATTTTTTAGTTTTTTAATATTTTTTAAATATTTGTTATTTTAAATAATTATTAAATAATTATAATTTAATTATTTAAATTATTAAAAAATTAAAAATAAATTTTGTAAATAAAAATTAATTTATTTAATACATAAAATCATTTTATTAATTTTATATTTAATAACAATCCATAAAATTTTCTTATTAATAACAATAACAATATAATTATAATTTAAAATTAAAAAATTATTTTATTAATTTTTATTTAACAATATTACACCATGATAATGCGATGGTTGGTCGTATATGTTGGACGAGGAGGGTTGTGTGAATGGTTGAGTTTGTTCTTGGTTAAATGTGTTGTGACTTGGTGGGTTGGTGAATGTTTGTGGTTGCGTAGGTGGCATTTGGGATGAGGAAGGTTGAGTGCGTGGATCAACAAGCCATTGATTTCTAGAAACGTACATATACGGTAATGATCTTTACCAAGTCATATAGTCGTGAGTTGGCATAGACTGTGAGTCAACCATAGGTCTAATCAGGCAATATCTGGCCACATTTCTCCATTTTTGTTGCTCTGTGCGTTACAATTGAGTATACGGTGTTTTCCATAATTCTTTCATCGTCATCTCATGGTTGAATTTTATCAGGCATTAGGGATAAGCCAATTAAGAGCAGATTAAAAATTCTAGTGTATGTTTAGTGTCCCACAGTTGAATTTTCATCTACCGGATTATTGGCTAATAGTGATTTAACCCAAGAGATTAGAATCATTCGAACTTTTAAAGCTGTACGTGGTGGTCGAAAGCCCAAAAATTCTTCCCACATGTCCAAGTCTACTTCGATAGGACCGGTTACAGTCTTACCATTGACACGTAGACCCAATAACATACTTACATCTTCCAACGTTATGGTACACTCACCAGTTGGAAAATGAAATGTATGTGATTCGGGCCTCCATCTTTCGAGTAAGACCATTATGAAACTTGTGTCTGTATGGATATGTGGTATCCTTGCTACGCTTGCAAAACCGGATCTCTCCAAGTAAGGTAGAATAACAGCAGGAGGATCTAAATTTTTATGGGTCTTTGTTCTAAAATGATCAGGATCAGCCAGCTGTAATAAAATTTATATAAATATAAACATAAATGTAATTTAAATATCAACATAAATATAAATATAAATATAAACATAAATATAAATATTAACATAAATATAAATATAAACATAAACATTAATATAAATATAAATATAAATATATTTAAACAAGTATCACAGCATGTTAGGGTGTTCCCCTATGTTTATCACCAAACCAGAAGAAAGACATTTTATATGGAGAATGAACTAACAAGAGAGTACGAATTTCAAGGAAGGAGATAAGTGATGAGAGTGAGATGATGAAAATGAAGTATGAACTACCTATTTATAGAAGAAATTGGTAGGTTGTTGTGAAGTTATAATATTTAATAGTATGGTTACATATATATTGCAGTTGGTTGGATACATTAATTAAGATTTTTCACCATGGTAAAATTTCTTCAACTTCTCTCAAGTAAAGTGGAGTGTGTGTTTGCTATTGCTGAGTATCACATCAAACACTCTCTTGATTATGATGTTTATAAGTCTGATTTTAAAAGATATATAGTCAAGTGTTCCAACGAGGATTGCACGTTCAGATGTAGAGGTTCTTTGGGGAAAAAAAGTGGTACGTGGATGATTACCAAGGTAAGTGGACCGCACACATGCACTTCGGTTGCAATTACTCGGGACCATCGGAAACTAGACTCAAACATCATCAGTGACGGCATCAAACGTCTCATTCAAGAGAATGCCCTCGTTGAAGGTTAAACACTATTGCTCATATTTTTGAAAAATTCAACTACACGATTTCTTACAAAAAAAAGCATGGATTGCGAAGAACAAGACAATAGCATATACCTATGGTAATTGGGAGACTTCCTACAACGACCTTCCACAATGAATTGGAAGTCTCCCAATTACCATAGATAGATGCTATTGCCTTGTTATTCGAAATCCATGTTTTTTTTTTGTAAGAAATCGTGTAGTTGAATTTCTCACAAATATGAGCAATAATGTGTTTAACCTTCAACAAGGCATCCTCTTGAATGAGACGTTTGATGCTGTCACTGATGATGTTTGAGTCTAATTTCCGATGGTCCCGAGTAATTGCAACCGAAGTGCATGTGTGCAGTCCACTTACCTTGATAATCATCCACGTACCACTTTTTTTTCTCAAAGAACCTCTACATCTGAACGTTCAATCTTCGTTAGAATACTTGACTATATATCTTTTAGAATCAAACTTATAAACATCATAATCAAGAGTGTTTGATGTGATACTAAGCAATAGTAAACACACACTCCACTTTACTTGAGAACAGTTGAAGAAATTTTATCATGGTGTAAAAATCTTAATTAATGCATCCAACAAACTGCAATAAATATGTAACCATACTATTAAATATTATAACTTCACAACAACCTACCAATTTCTTCTATAAATAGGTAGTTCATACTTCATTTTCATCATCTAACTCCCATCACTCTCATCACTTATCTCCTTCCTTGAAATTCATACTCTCTAGTTAGTTCATTCTCCATATAAATTGTCTTTCTTCTAGTTTGGTGATAAACATAGGGGAATACCCGAACATGCTGCGGTACTTGTTTAAATATATTTATGTTTATATTAATGTTTATGTATATATTTATATTTATGTATATATTTATATTTATGTATATATTTATATTTATGTTTATATTTATATTTATGTTTATATTTATATTTATGTTGATATTTAAATTACATTTATGTTTATATTTATATTTATATAAATTTTATTACAGTTTGCTGATCCTGATCATTTTAGAACAAGGACCCATAAAAAATTAGATCCTCATGTTGTTATTCTACCTTACTTGAAGAGATTCGGTTTTGCAAGCATAGCAAGGATACCACATATCCATACAGACACAAGTTTCATAATGGCCTTACTCGAAAGATGGAGGCCCGAATCACATACATTTCATTTTCCAACTCAACTGGTGAGTGTACCATAACGTTGGAAGATGTAAGTATGTTACAGGGTCTAGGTGTCAATGGTAAGGCTGTAACCGTTCTACCGAAATAGACTTGAACATGTGGGAAGAATTTTTGGGCTTTCAACCAACACGTACAGCTTTAAAAAGTCGAATGATTCTAATTTCTTGGCTTAAATCACTATAAGCTAATAATCTGGTAGATGAAAATTCAACTGTGGGACACTTAACATACACTAGAATTTTTAATCTGCTCTTAATTGGCTTATCCCTAATGCCCGATAAAATTCAACCATGAGATGACGATGAAAGAATCATGGAAAACACCATATACTCAATTGTACCACACAGAGCAACAAAAATGGAGAAATGTGGCCAGATATTGTCTGACTGGACCTATGGTTGACCCACAGTCTATGTCAACTCACGACTATATGACTTGGTATAGATCATTACCGTATATGTACGCTTCTGGAAATCAATGGTTTGTTGATCCACGCACTCAACCTTTCTCATCCCAAATGCCACCTACCCAACCACAAACATTCACCAACCCACAACACATTTAACCAAGAACAAACTCAACGATTCGCACAACCCTCCTCGTCTAACATATACGACCAACATTATCATGGTGTAATATTGTTAAATAAAAATTAATAAAATAATTTTTTACTTTTAAATTATAATTATATTGTTATTGCTATTATATTGTTATTAAATATAAATTAATAAGATAATTTTATGTATTATAATTATATTGTTATTAAATATAAAATTAATAAAATAATTTTATTTATTAAATAAATTTATTTTTTAATTTTTTAATAAATTAAATAATTAAATTATAATTATTTAATAATTACTTAAAATAACAAATATTTAAAAAACTAAAAAATCTAAAAAATACAAAAATGAAAAAAAAAAATTATATATATATATATATATATATATATATATATATATATATATATATATATATATATATATATATATATATATATATATATATATATATAGTCCCCTCCGTTTGAAACGGCGGCCCTATGAATGTCAATGCATGCCCTCCATTTCAAACGACGGTCACCCCCTTGCCAACTTTGAAAGATTCTAAAAAAGTGCAAAAAAGGTGGCATTTTGGGACTTAAATTTTGGGGGCTGGCATTTCCAGAATTTTTTTTTCATGGGGGTGGTAGTACGGTCAAAAATCCAATATAGTACAGTATTTATAAAATATTGTTTCAGTAACTTAACCTGCGCAACATATCCAATGTTCTGCCTCAGCCATCTAATGTCCAACTCCTTGAGAGGGAAACCATCAATACATACCTGTGAAAATAATCCTACAGACTTAAGATATTATAACCATGAATAATGATGCATATAAACACACAAGCTCCGAGATAGCAGTGTCGTCTCTTTGCTATTTTACTCATAGCTGAATATAAACATACGAGCTCTTAGATAGTGGTGTCGTCTCTTTGCTATTTTACTCATAGTTGTATCAAGAACAAAAACATTGAATAGCATAATTGTATTATATATCCACTTTTCATTTGTATCACCATCAACCTTTTGGGAGGATTTATCATCTTCACCAAGTTTTATTTTCATTCTGCTTTTCTAATAAGATTAAGGGCCAGTTTGTTTCAGCTTTAAAAAAATTGATTTTTTCTTTGTATTTTTGAAAATAGATTTTCTAAAACTATTTTTTAAAATATTACAAGTTTTTTTATATTCGTTTTTTCTAAAATGAAACACTTAATTTGACATCCTATAACATAAACATACATAATTGAAGACCAAAACTTAGTCAAAATAATAATATTTTCAAAAAGTTATATTTCAAAAATGATTTTTATGAAAATCTATTTGAAATAGCTTCAAAATTAAGTGATTTTTTGAAATTTTGATATCCAAATTTTTTCCCCATAAATAGATGAAATACCTAAAATCACATTTTAAGAATAACTATTCAAACAAAATTTTCATTTGAAGTTTTTATAAAAAGTTTCTTTGTAAAAAATTTTTTCACAAAATTTGGTAACACTATAAAAATCATTTTTAAAAAAAGCCAGAACAAACGGGCCCTAAAACAACAAAACAGATTTTCATTCTGCTTTTCTAATAAGATTAAAACAACAAAACAGTGAACTATGGGCCAAATCACACATAAGTATATAGTATCACACAGGGGCGGAGCTATAGCCCAGCGAGCCCGGGCACAACCCCTCATTTCGTTGTATACTCCCCATTTAATAGTTGGTTTTTTAGTTAACACTAGGGGCAAAATTAGTAATTTTTAGACAAAATTAAGGGCAAAATTAGTAAAAACAGGGTGTAAAATTTTTGGACAAAATTAAGGCAAAATTTTTAGATAAAATTAAGGGTAAAATTAGTATAAACAGAGTGTAAAATTAGTAAAAATAAAGTATAAATTTTTTGCCCGGGCTTCCTAAAATTTCTGGCTCCGCCACTGGTATCACACATAGAGTACATGGATCGAACAAAACTTCAAACTAGTAAAATACGGGACATTCAAGTTCAACCATCTATTTGTGTGAAAACAATGTCATAACTGTGAGCAAGGAGATGTGTCATGTTTAGGCAGTAGTGGACTCTAGGTTGTCAATAACGCACCATAGCACAGCTATAGCAACTTAGCATGACGGCACAGCCCCTCACCGCTACACAATTGACCTGGGAAGCGCTATTGATGGTAGTTGTTGCAGCGGCCGCGAATAATGGTTTCGTAGCGGCGCAATAGCAGTGCATAGCGGTTTGATTGCCACTATTCTCAATTTAGGAAAAAATTCATAAACCCAAATATTTTTAGAAGGGTAAACTGATTTTTCCCACCTTTTTTAGTTAATTTAACACTATATTTTTAGTCTTTCAACTTCGGGATCAATAACTAACCGAGATCATGACTTCAATTTACCAGGATTGAAAGATATAAATAATGTACCTGACCACTACAAGGCTCATACAGGCGAAGTAAAAGGTTGATTAACGTGCTCTTTCCACTGCCACTCAGACCAACCTTGGCAAGGTAGAAATATCGAGTTAGTCTTTGGGAATCACCAACATCAATGGTATTGTAAAATGGACAAATCTTACAATGGCAATGACTTCATTTGCTTTTACAGAGAAGTTTAAGTGTTCTAGAACAGGCATCTGTTCATGATAAATTACACTAAGGGAGAAACTAGATCTAATGCATAAGAGATAAATGATAAAAATAACTTTTCTTCTTAGCTTTCATTAACTTCACCTTACAATATATAGTAGGGTTTCTCAAGGTAATTGGGCCTAAAAGCCACTTAATTTTAAAACATAAAATAAAGACAACAAGCTGAATTGCTAAGGACACCCCCTTATTTAACAATAAAGTCTTTTAACCAAACGGATTGGACCTTCTTTCTATTGAGCCTAAGTTGCTGCTTATCAATACTCAATGGCCCAATGAGAACCTTGTCCTCAAGGTTCATGGAAGAGGAAGTAGTTGGGCCCAAGGAAGGATATTGATGGCCCATGGAGGATACAGAATTAGGGTTACATGTAAGAGGATAAGGGGCGGTAATTTTAGTAGTGGAAGCCATCCTGGATTTGTCTTGGGCAGTCGGAATTGAAGGAAAAAGAGAGGGTAACGTATGGGGCAGATCAAAGAGCCGTTGGCCAGAGTTAGTGGGGGCCACGTGATAATGGGGGGCAGCTGGAGTGGGACGCGTGGAGCGATTTGAGTGGACCGACGGTTTTTGGAAAATGTCACGCGTGGGCTGGTTAGCAGAATCCTTACTTAGATGTACTTGAGGCATATTTAGTTGCTTCCTTAGGACATTAGATAGATCTTTCTCTCTCAAAGACTTTGAAATTGCTCTGTCTTCTCCATCTAAAAGAGCTGAAGGTGGAAGCGCAATATTTCCGCTCTGGGCCGAACGAACAGAAGAAACTCCTTCCTTATCTTGTAAGATGTTTGTAGTCTCTTCACTCTGAGCATGCTCGGTCGTCTTCTCCTTTGATTTGAAACTAACCTGTTGTTGTCTAATATTCTGAACAGGGCTCTGAGACACCGTAGGAGAGTCGTGTCGTGGTGGTGATGAAACAAATCTCAGAGTCAGTGGTGGAGATGAATCTTCGAAGATGGTGCTTGCATGTTGTATGGGAAGCGGCCGGACCTTGGTGGTGATGCCGGGACTGAAGTAAGGCCGAAGCAGGGAGACGTGAACCACGGGATGAGCGCGTGAGGATGATGGGAGATCTAACATGTAAGCGACTTCTCCGACGCATTTGACGATTTGAAAAGGTCCAAAATATCATTGTGATAATTTTTCTGATGTTCTTCTGGTAACAGAAACTTGCCGATACGGTTGGAGCTTAAGTAACACCAAGTCACCAGGCTGAAAGGTAAAATCGACTATGTGTTTGTTAGCTTGTTTTTCCATTGACACTCTGCTCTTCGCTAGATTTTTCTTTAGGATTGTAATGATTGTTTGATGTTGTTTCAGCGACTCCTCAAGTGGATCTAGGGAAGGGTTTTCGGCCAAGTACGCAGGAAGGTTTGGGGGATCACGACCATAAAGAGCACGGAAAGGTGTCATCTAAATCGCATAATGAAATGATGTGTTGTACCAGAACTCCGCGAGATGTAAGAACTTGTACCACCGTCGGGGCTGATCACTCGTAAAGCACCTGAGGTATGTTTCTAATGACCTATTTACAACTTCAGTTTGGCCGTCTGTTTCTGGGTGATAGGTTGTGCTGTATTTCAGTGTTGTTCCCTGACTCTTGAAAAATTCTTTCCAGAAAGCACTCAGGAAGAGGGGATCTCGATCCGAAACAATGGATTTAAGTGTTCCATGTAGTCAAAAGATTTCAACTAAGAAACGAGATGCAAGATCTTTTACGGAGAAATGAGAGGGGAGGGCGATGAAATGGACATACTTAGATAGACGGTCACAGATGACCCAAATCACTGTGTGACCAAAGGAGTTTGGCAGATGCGTAATAAAATCCATGGTAAGCTCCTCCCATACTTGGTTCGGTGTTGGTAGCGGCTGAATAAGCCCCTTTTTCTTTTGAGTAACGTACTTGTTATGTTGGCAGGTGGTGCAGTGTTTCACAAATTGTTTGACATCAACGTGAAGGCCTGGCCAAGAAAAGGAGTTTGCAATTCGTGCTACTGTGGCTTTAACACCCGAATGTCCAGCTGAAGGAGTTATGTGATATTCTTCCAAGATAGAAGAACGGAAACTGTGCGCATCAGGTAAGAAAATTTTCTCTTTGAACAATAACAGGCCATTGTTAATTCTGAACCCTTTCTCTGCTTTGTCCGCTGCTGTGTGTGTTCTTACTAATGTTTGGCCTTCTGGTTCATGTGCATAAAACTGTTGGAGTCTGGTAATGAGATATGGTAAAGGGGACGATAGGGTGAGGAATAACAAAGGTTCAGCACCAAAGTTTCTGCTCAAGGCGCCTGCGACCAAGTTGGTTTTACCAGGTTTGAAAAAAAATTCGAAATTAAACCCTTGTAACTTAGAAGTCCATCTCTGCTGTTCTGGTGTCTGGATTTTCTGTAGTAATAGGTTTCTTAAACTTTTCTGATCTGTGTAAATATGAAACTGTTGACCGATTAAATACTGACGCCATTTCTTAACTGCTTCTGTGACAGCATACATTTCGCGCACATACACAGATGAACCCTGCATCCGAGGACACATTTTCTTGCTGAAATACGCAATAGGGTGACCCTCCTGAGAAAGCACAGCACCGATGGCGACACCAGACGCATCTGTCTCAATTGTAAAAAAAATTGTAAAATTTGGTAAGGCAAGAACCGGCATGTCAGTCATCTTGTGCTTTAACTCTGTAAAGGCTGTATTAGCCTCTATACTCCATGTAAGAACAGAAAATCGTAATAAGTCGGTGAGAGGAGCGGCGAGAGTGGCGTAGTTTTGCACAAAACGTCTATAGAATCCGATGAGGCCTAAGAAACCACGGAGTGTCGTGAGTGAACGCGGTTGAGGCCAATCCAAAATGGCTTTTACTTTTTCTGGGTCTGGTGCCACGCCACCCACTGATATAACATGATCAAGATAATCAATCTACTGCACTGCAAACACACACTTGGAAAGTTTCACAAAAAAAGAGTTTGAGTTTAACAAATTTAACACAACCTGCAAATGATATAAATGATCACTAAAAGTAGAACAGTAAATTAGGATATCGTCAAAGAAAACTAAAACAAATTTCCTTAGGTGGGGTCTGAGTAAGTCGTTCATTGCTGACTGAAATGTGGATGGGGCATTGGTCAAGCCAAAGGGCATGACAAGGAATTCATAATGCCCGTCAAAAGTTCGAAAAGCTGTCTTATGCGTATCTTCCGATGCAACACGGATCTGGTGGTACCCTGAGCGTAAATCTATCTTGGAAAAAATGGTGGCTGAGTGTAATTCGTCTAGTAGTTCATCAATAGTGGGGATTGGGAAACGATCTTTAATTGTCACCGCATTTAAAGCCCGGTAATCAACACAGAAACGCCATGAACCATCTTTTTTTTACTAGTAAGACGGGTGAGGAAAATGGGCTACTGGTGGGGGTAATGATGCCTTCTTGTAACATGTCATGGATTAAGGTTGTCATAGCTTCTTTTTGGGAATGGGGATATAGATAAGGTTTAACATTAATTGGAGGAGTATTGGGTAAAAGGGGAATATGATGGTCATGAGGTCTTGGTGGAGGAAGGCCTTTAGGGGGTTGAAAGATAGATTGGTGACATTGAAGAAGGTTAGCAATATCTAGGTGAAGGGTAGTGGGTAATGTGAATGTGGTGGGGGTTTGTTGGGAAGATTGGTGGGGTTCTAGACAATTGGGCTGCAATATCATTAAATGGAAAGAAGCAATAGAATCTGTATGGATTAGGTGGCGTAATTGGTGGAAAGAAGTATGAGTGGGAAGTGATTTAGGATCTCCTTTTAAAGTAATGGGTGTGGAGTTATGTGTAAAAGTGATGGAAGGAATAGAAAAATCAGCTTGGATAGGGCCCAAAGTTCTCAACCAAGCCATTCCTAAGACCACATCTGCCCCCTCAATTGGGAGCAAATAGAAGGGTAAATTGAATCTTCTTTGCTGTAACATAAGTGGAACATTGTCACAAAGGCCTTGGCACTGCAAATGGGACCCGTTACCAACCATAACGAAAAATTGAGTGATAGGGGTGGGTGTAAGATTGAGATGATGTGCTATTCGTGGTTGCATAATGTTATGAGTGCTGCCTGTATCAACCAATACCATGACTTATAGGCCTTCAATTAACCCCTGAAATTTGAGTGTTTGGGGTGAAAACTGACTCGTGAGGGCCTGAGGGGACAGCTGGAAATAAGTGTCATGTAATTCTGGCTGTGTAGTGGCTTCTTGCTGGTCCTCCATAATATCGTCATCAGCCAATAACAGGAAAAAACCTACTAGTAGAACACTTATGACCCGTGATGAATTTTTTGTCACAATTAAAGCAAAGGCCCTTTGCTCGCCTTTCTTGCAATTGAGCTTGGGTAAGTTTTCGGATGGGAAATGTTTGGGTGGCTGGGTTCTTTTGTGGGGCAATGGTGTTTGAAGAAATCGGTTTGGGAAAGGTGGGGGAAGGCTGTATTGGTTTTGGGTAGTTTGGTGAGAAAGGTTTAGCAAACTTGGGTTTAGCCTCTTTGAGTTTAGATTCAATTAATTTTGCTAGGCCAATTGCTTGCGAAATAGAGGTGGGACGATGGACAACAAGCTCGTTTTGGATCTCTCCTTGTAATCCGGAAATAAAACAATTGAGTATTGCATCGGGGGGAAGACCAACCACTTGATTACCTAAATGCTCAAACTGAGTTTGATACTCCATAACAGTCCCTGTTTGTTTTAATTTAAATAAGGCAGCCTGATGGTTTTCGTATGTTGAAGACCCAAAGCGTAATTCTAATGCTTTAGTAAAGGAATACCAATCAGTCAACAAACGGTTTTGATGCATCCATTTGAACCAACCTAGGGCATCACCTTTCAAATAAAAAGAAATCATGGATAATCGATTTTTGGGTGGTAAATTATAAAAACTAAAATACTGATCCGCTTGGAACAGCCATTCAAGGGGGTTTGATCCATCAAAGAGGGTTAGTTCAAGTTTGGGTGATCGAAAGGTGGGTAAAGGGGGAATTTGTGAGAGTTGTTGGTAAGGGATATGAGTTTGTACGTGAGTTTGCTGTGTAAGAATTAGGGAATAAGGAGAATATGGAGGAAAGGGTGGAGGTGGAGGGGCGGTCGTGAGGTAAGGGTGCTGTTGGGGAATAGTTGTTTGGGTAGTAACAAAGGAATGGGTGGGTGTGTGCGGGAAAGGGGTATGGACATGGGTAGTTAGAGTGGGAACAGAACTTGGGAAACATTAGGGGATGAAGACGCAGAATGAGTGATACCTGACGAGTTTCCGGCAGAATGGGCTGTAGCGGAAAGGCTTTCACGCTGGAGATTTAGTTGCTGCAGTAAGGCTTTGAGAGACTTAAAGCGCTGCGTTTCTATGAGTGACTCGCTGTCCATACGTGAGCGCAGCTGCTGCAGCTCTTCGTGTGTTGAGTGGAAGCGTTCGTCAATCTGTTGCTGAGTTTCGTTCATGGCTGAATCCAAATGGAAACGTGAGGTCTGAACCGCACCAGCAATAGCTTCATCTATAATGTCTTTGGTGGTTGGATTTGATGGTTTTGAGGGAGCCATGGGAAAGGGATGAGTAACAAGGAATGAGAGCACCAATGATAGATTACACTAAGGGAGAAACTAGATCTAATGTTGCATAAGAGATAAATGATAAAAACAACTTTTCTTCTTAGCTTTCATTAACTTCACCTTACAATATATAGTAGGGTTTCTCAAGGTAATTGGGCCTAAAAGCCACTTAATTTTAAAACATAAAATAAAGACAAGAAGCTGAATTGCTAAGGACACCCCCTTATTTAACAATAAAGTCTTTTAACCAAACGGATTGGACCTTCTTTCTGTTGGGCCTAAGTTGCTGCTTATTAGTTCAAAAGTCATGAAAGATGAAATGAGTGCAACATACAGGCATATGTGTTTTAATTCAGTGCAACATACAGGCATATGGGTTTTAACTTTGAGCAGAAATGAGTAACTTAAAAATGTGCTTAGTGAAAAACACTCGATAGAACGAAAATACATACCAAACTCCTTGCAGGATAATGAAATGATACATCAACAAACTGAATATGGCCTATTAGCCTCTGCAACTTAATTCCTGTTAAAAGTGGGAAGCACAATTAAAGCAATATATAATTCGATATCTTATACAAGAGCAAGGAACTCTAATAGTTACTTGCCTTGGACTAAGAATTGGTCACAGGGCAATCGGTTCATCATTTCGAAAATTTGTTCAGATGCTCCGATGGACTGCATTAATGATGATAAACTGTTTGTCACCCTCCAAGTGGCAAAAATCAACCACTCACAGTTTAATACATACTTTGAGAGCAGACATTCCTCCTAAAAGAACTGCAAATATCTGCAAGTTGCAATTTAATAAAAAACAATTAAATAACTACTAACTTCGTCCCTAAATATAAAACCTTCTAGAGAAATTTCTTTATCTATTTTTTGTAAAGATTTTAATTTCATTAGAGAGAAAGAGCAGTAACTTGGGTTCCACCGTTTGCTGAATTTAAGTGAAGCTGAGTTTTAGTAGTTGCTGATTTTTAGGTTGAGAAGAAAGTGGAAGAAGCGAATTTGCAATGAGAGAACAGTAACTTAGGTTCCACCGTTTGCTGAATTTGAGTGAAGAGAGAAATGATATTGACCTGAAGCATCAATATCATATTTTATAATAAAAGGAAATAATCCATGTTAAGAGTCCCACATCGGATAATATATGGCCTAAACATATGCTTATAAGTTGGGGGCAATCCTCACCCTACCAGCCGGTTTTGTAGAGTGAGTTAGGCCCAACCACATTTCTTAACATGGTATGAAGAGCCTCGTTTAAGATCCGGTGGGCCACCTATTATGGTTATTACAATATTGCCCTCATCTTCACTATAACGGTCTATAAAGCGCTACAGAGTTGTTACTTTATGGGAAAGACAAATTATGTATGAATTTACAGTAATGCCCCTCAGAATTACCAAGAGAAATTAAAAAAGTTGAAAAAAAAAAGGAATAATAATAAATACTTGAGGGTATATTAATGTATGAATTTACAGTAATGCCCCTCAGAATTACCAAGAGAAATTAAAAAAGTTGAAAAAAAAGGAATAATAATAAATACTTGAGGGTATATTAGGAAAGAATTATAAATATTGCATTGGAATTGTAAAGTGACTTATAATTTGGGACAAATTTTTTTTGCAAAACGTCTTATAATTTGGGACAGAGGGAGTAAGTCTTAATGTAAGATTGAACCTAACTCAACCTTACAAAAACAACTTCTAATTTGAGTATTACCCTCCACTTATAAACATATTTTCAGGCCTTATATAGTCTGATATGGGAATTTGGTCAAGATTTGGAAGAAGTTTCAAGAGTATTACTTTATCTTTCCAAACTTATCATTTTCAGCTCTGTTTTCAACCACTGCTTCATTCTCAAGTCTATTTTCAGCCACTACTTCATCCCCAGATTCCCGTCCAGATCCATCTTCGACCAATGCCTCATTTTCAAATTCATTTCCAGCCACTTCTCTTCTTGAATTGAGCTCTTGGGAATATGGTCAAGATTTGGAAGAATAAGAGTTTCAAGAGTATATTATCATTATCTTTCCAAACTTATCATTTCCAGGCTCTGTTTTCAACCACTCTTCATTCTCAAGTCTATTTTCAGCCACTACTTCATCCTCAGATTCACGTCCAGATCCATCTTCGACCATGCCTCATTTTCAAATTCATTTCCTGCCATTTCTCTTCTTGAACTGAATTTGAGCTCACTGGAATTTGGTCAAGATTTGGAAGAATAACTAAGACCCCCCTCGCTAGGTTGTGTGAAGTAGGTTTCTCTTTCATGGAATGTAACATCTCGAGACAAATAATTGTTTTGACAGAGGGTGGTAATATTTATATCCTTTTTTAGCAGTAGAGTACCAACAAAAACACATTTTAGAGCTCTAGGATCAAGCTTTCCCCTACATTGACTGTGGATATGAACAAATGAGACACCCAAAGACCCGTGAAACAACATTATTAGTGGTCAAATTTGAATGGAAGGACGGAAGAATGTCCATAGGACTCCTTATTCCAACACTCTAGAAGATAGTCGGTAAATGATCTATGTTGCTGTAAGTATAGATTCTCCCCAAAGATACTTTGGAACATTATTTTAGAACAACAACGCTCCAGATTAATCAAGAAGATGACCATTTTTTCTTTCTACAATTCCATTTTTGTGGTGTTTTCACACAAGAGTCATTCTTTTTCACAAAAAGGAATAATGACATGATTGAATAACTCCTTCCCAATATCATGAAGGATAGAAAAACACTTAGAAAGGGGGGGTTTGAATAAGTGTAGCTTTAAAAACTTGACCGATAAAAATAAATTGCACAGTTATTTTTATCCTGGTTCGTTGTTAACTAAACTACTCCAGTCCACCCCCGCAGAGATGATTTACCTCAACTGAGGATTTAATCCACTAATCGCACGGATTACAATGGTTCTCCACTTAGTCAGCAACTAAGTCTTCCAGAGTCTTCTAATCACACACTGATCACTCCAGGAACAACTGCTTAGATACCCTCTAAGACTTTCTAGAGTATTCTGATCCACACGATCACTCTAGTTACAACCTGCTTAGATAACCTCTAAGACTTCCTAGAGTATTCTGATCCACACGATCACTCTAGTTACTTACAACTTAATGTAATCAATTCTAAGAGTATTACAATTGCTTCTTAAAAGCTATAATCACAAACTGTGATATTTCTCTTAACGTTTAAGCTTAATCTCACTAATATATTACAACAGCAATGTAGTGAGCTTTGATGAAGATGAAGATTCTGAGCTTTGAATAGAACAGTGTTTCAGCAAGTTAATATTCACAGAAATTGTGTTTGTTCGTTAACCTTGCTTCTCATCAGAACTTCATATTTATAGGCGTTGGAGAAGATGACCGTTGAGTGCATTTAATGCTTTGCGTGTTCCGTACAGCATCGCATTTAATGTTATACGCTTTTGTCAACTACCTCGAGCCTTGTTCACGCTGTGTCTACTGACGTTGCCTTTAATAGCTTCTAACGTTCCTTTTGTCAGTCAGCGTAGCCTGCCACTTGTACTTCCTTCTAATCTGATGTTTGTGAATACAACGTTTGAATATCATCAGAGTCAAACAGCTTGGTGCAAAGCATCTTCTGATCTTCTGACCTTGAAGTGCTTCTGAGCGTGATACCATCAGAACTTCAGTGCTTCTGATCTCATGTTCTTCTGATGCTTCCATAGACCCATGTTCTGATTCTGCTTCGACCATCTTCTGATGTCTTGCCAGACCATGTTCTGATGTTGCATGCTGAACCCTTTGAGACAAAGCTTCTGAGTGCTGAATTATGCATACTCTTTATATATTTCCTGAAAAAGAAATTGCAATGGATTAGAGTACCATATTATCTTAAGCAAAATTCATATTATTGTTATCATCAAAACTAAGATAATTGATCAGAACAAATCTTGTTCTAACAATCTCCCCCTTTTTGATGATGACAAAAACATATATAAATGATATGAATTTGCGATCAGAAAGAGCAGTCGGCAAAAGACAAATTACACAGCTATAGCATAAGCATGTGAATATGTCTCCCCCTGAGATTAACAATCTCCCCCTGAGATAAATAATCTCCCCCTGAAATAAATACTCGAAGAACTTTAATAAAAGACTTCCCTGATTATTTCGGTAGAGACGATCACATAAGCTTCTGTCTTCAGAGAATTCATAGCTTCTGACTTCTGCTTCCATTGGACAGCTTCAGAACTTGAATTTCTTTAGATCCCTAGAACACTCATAGCTTCTGATTCCTGCTTCCATTTAGGACAGCTTCAGAACTTGAATTTCTTTGATCATCAGAACATTCACAACTTCTGATTCCTGCTTCCATCTAGGACAGCTTCAGAACTTGAATTTCTTTGATCTTCAGAACATTCACAGCTTCTGATTCCTGCTTCCATCTAGGACAGCTTCAGAACTTGAATTTCTTTGATCTTCAGAACATTCACAGCTTCTGATTTCTGCTTCCATTTAGGACAGCTTCAGAACTTGAGTTTTCTGGATCTTTAGAACATTCACAGCTTCTGATTTCTGCTTCCCTCGGATAGCTTCAGAGCTTTGAGTTTCTACCAACATCACTTCATGCTAGATTTGTATCAGAACATTGTTGAATGTACCAGAGCATCATCAGAGCATCTCTACATCCTGAAATGTTACAGAACAAAAACTAAACGACAAAAGTCAGCATGAACGAGTCAGAACATAAAATGTATATTAGAACACATGATATGTATCAGAGCCATATAGGCTAAAATAATGTATTAGAGCAAATAGAATTTTGTCAGAGCAAATAGACAAATTTTGGATCAAATTCTATTATCAGAAATTCTGATCATTCTTCTTTCTTGCTTCTAATTTCTGAAGCTTGACAGCACTCAGCTTGCTTCAGTTTCCATAAGCTTATTCTTTTTACAGAATAACGCTTCTTATGGTTTTGCTTCTTGTGTTTGCTTTGAAGATTTTCTTCACTTCTTTATACCTGCAAAACACTTAAACCATATAAAACTTGCAGTTCTTGTTAGTGAAAGCAACTGATTAAATCAAATCATTTATCACATATTTCTCCCCCTTTTTGTCATATCATCAAAAACAGAAAAGATTCAGAGACAAACAAAAAGAAACACACGGAGGAAGAAGATGATTTCATTGAAGTTCAAACATCAGGTACAGAAGTACATGAAGATAAGTAAGATCAGATGCACAAAAACAGATGCAACGAAAAGAAAGAAACAACACAGACTCAATCTAAGATGGCCCTAGCCTTGACAGGATCTTGGCCAGCATCTCTTGAACCTCATTGTTGTGTCCATCTTGCCTCACCATGAAAGCTCTAAACTCAGCATTGAGTGAGCTTTGCTCATCCTGTCTCTTCTGAATTTCTTCCAGAGTCCTTGCAAGACGAGAAGATTCATCAGAAGAAGCTTCACCGCTTTCAACCACAGGAATAGCAACTTGATCTGTAGCTTCCATGGATAGATCATTTGCAGGGATTTCCTCAACAGGATCTGATTCAGCAACATGATCTTCAACATCTGCTTCTTGCATAGAAGCATCTCCATATTCTGCAGCAGGAATTTCCGAGTCTCCATTCTCAAGTGCCTGAAGAATGGCAGCTAGATTCCTGGGAGCAGAAGGACCTTCAACTTCTGGTGGGTCAACAACTTCTGGAATGACCAAGCTTGGGTCTTTCTCAGAAGGGTTTTCCCTCAGATAGTTAAAGAGAGTCTTGAAGTCTCCGAGCAGAACAGGATAATCAGGAATAAAGATAACAATATCCCTGCATGGATTTGCTTCCATTTCAGCAGCCAGTCTTAATTGTTCCATCTCATCCAAGAAGGGCTTCTCTTCCAACAGATGTCTTCCTTTGAGACTAGCAAACCAGAAGTCTTCATAATTCCTCAGAATTCCACGAGGCCGTGGGGCAGCAGCTACACAGGCTTCCTGAAGTTCTAAAAACAGAGCATCTGATTCTCTGCGAAAGATCCTCCAGAAGTTCCGCATAGCAACATCATTCAATCCAGAACTTTCAGCAATTCTGAGAGTATCAAAGATACTTCTGAGATTCCTCTTTATTTTTTCAAAAACTACACCAATAGGGTATACAGGGCGGAATTTTATTTGGGTTTTTGAAAAGGCAGGGTTGGAAGTGAAGTACGGATGAGGTTCTCTATCCAACCTATAAGAAGATTCTGCTTCAGTATCAGAATCTAACACTACCACTTCAGCTTTAGGACGAGGCTTGGGAGTGTAGTTGCAATCACGGAGCAGCGACATATTCTGCTTCTGTTGTTGATAGAGCAATAGTTGCTTGCTTCTTGCTATACCAGGAGATCAAATGACTTCCAAGAAATTGGCAACTTCCTGAAGTACTCTTTCTTTCAATTCTGTCTCCAGCATAGTCAGCATCGCAGAATCCTACTAAGTTGTATTCTTTAGATTTTCTGTAAACTAAGCCAACATTAGTAGTACCTTTCAGATACCTTAGAATTCTCTTAACAGCAGTTAAATGAGATTCTCTAGGATCTGATTGGAATCTAGCACACAAACAAACACTGAACAGAATGTCAGGTCTAGAAGCAGTCAAATATAGAAGAGATCCAATCATACCTCTGTATAACTTCTGATCTACCTTCTTACTTACCTCATCCTTACCTAGGATGCATGTTGGATGCATAGGAGTTTTGGCTTCTTTGCAGTCTAGAAGATTAAACTTCTTCAGAAGTTCCTTCACATACTTGGTTTGGTGAACATACGTTCCTTCTGATGTTTGATTTATTTGTATTCCAAGGAAATACTTGAGTTCTCCCATCATACTCATTTCAAACTCAGCCTGCATAGACTCAGCAAACTCCTTTCCAAGTGTAGCATTAGATGTTCCAAAAATAATATCATCTACATATATTTGACAAACTAAAATATCCCTTTTAAAGGTTTTACAAAAGAGAGTAGTGTCCACTTTTCCTCTAGTGAAACCATTATCCAGAAGGAAAGAACTTAAGCGTTCATACCAAGCTCTGGGAGCTTGTTTCAATCCATACAACGATTTCTTTAGTTTAAAAACATGATTAGGAGACATAGAGTCTTCAAAACCAGGAGGTTGATGGACATAAACTTCTTCATCTATATAACCATTTAAGAAGGCACTCTTAACATCCATCTGATAGAGAGTGATGTTATGTTGAGTGGCAAATGAAATTAATAGACGAATAGATTCTAACCTGGCCACTGGTGCAAAGGTTTCTGTATAGTCAATCCCTTCTTGCTGACTGTAACCCTGAGCCACCAGTCTGGCTTTGTTCCTTACCACTTCACCTTTCTCACTGAGCTTGTTCCTGAAGATCCATTTTGTACCGATTATATTGAATCCATCTGGTCTAGGAACAAGATCCCAAACATCATTCCTTGTAAACTGATTCAGTTCTTCTTGCATAGCAATTATCCAGTCTGGATCTTCTAGAGCATGATCAACAGAAGTTGGCTCGATCAAAGATACAAGACCTAATTGACAGTCTGCATTGTTCTTAAGGAATGCTCTTGTTCTGATTGGATCATCCTTCTTTCCAAGAATGACATCTTCTGAATGACCAGAGATGAGTCTGGATGATCTTCTGACAGATGGTTCTTCAGAAATGCTTAGATTCTCCAGAGAAGCTGATACTTGATCTTCAGATTCTTTGCTTCTGAGAAGCTCTGCTTCTGATGCGTTGCTTCTTGGCTCAACAACTTCTGATACATCAATATCACAATCTGCAAAATTATCAAACTGCTTTGGTTTTTCATAACCAAGCTTATCATCAAACCTGATATTGATTAATTCTTCTACAATCAATGTTTCAGTATTGTATACTCTGTAGCCTTTTGAGCGTTCAGAATATCCAAGAAGGAAACATTTTTGTGCTTTGGAATCAAACTTACCAAGATGATCTTTAGTGTTCAGAATAAAGCATACACATCCAAAAGGATGGAAATATGAAATGTTGGGCTTTATATTCTTCCACAATTCATAAGGAGTCTTATTTAGAATAGGTCTGATAGAGATTCTATTCTGAATATAGCATGCAGTGTTTATTGCTTCTGCCCAGAAATGCTTAGCCATATTGGTTTCATTGATCATGGTTTTGGCCATTTCTTGCAGAGTCCTATTCTTTCGTTCTACAACTCCATTTTGCTGTGGAGTTCTAGGACAAGAGAAATCATGGGCAATACCATTTTCTTTGAAGAACTCTTCAAAGAATCTGTTCTCAAATTCACCACCATGATCACTTCTAACCTTTATGATTTTACACTCTTTTTCAGATTGAATCTGAATGCGGAAATCAAAGAACACTGAATGAGACTCATCCTTGTGTTTCAAGAATTTTACCCACGTCCAGCGGCTATAATCATCTACGATGACTAATCCATATTTCTTCCCTCTGACAGATGCTGTTTTGACTGGGCCAAACAGATCAATGTGCAAGAGTTCTAATGGCCTTGAGGTAGAAACAACATTCTTGGACTTGAATGCAGGTTTGGAGAACTTGCCCTTCTGACATGCTTCACAAAGAGCATCTGATTTGAATTTCAGATTAGGGAGTCCTCTGACAAGATCCAGTTTGTTAATCTGAGAAATCTTTTTCAAACTAGCATGACCTAATCTTCTGTGCCAGACCCACTGCTCTTCAGAAACAGACATAAGACAAGTCACCTTCTGACTCATAAGATCTTGCAGATCTGTCTTATAAATGTTGTTCTTCCTCTTGCCTGTAAATAGGATTGAGCCATCCTTCTGATTTACAGCCTTGCAAGACTTTTGATTAAAGATTATATCATAACCATTGTCACTCAATTGACTGATAGATAAGAGGTTATGTGTTAATCCTTCTACAAGAAGTACATTAGAAATGGAAGGAGAGTTACCAGACTTTATAGTTCCAGAGCCAATTATCTTGCCCTTCTGATCTCCTCCAAACTTGACTTCTCCTCCAGACTTAAGCACCAGGTCTTGGAACATAGACCTTCTTCCTGTCATGTGTCGTGAGCATCCAGAGTCCAGGTACCACGACATGTTGTGCTTTGTCCTTTTTGCAGCCAAGGATATCTGCAATAGGAATAATCTTATCCTTAGGTACCCACATTTTCTTGGGTCCTTTCTTGTTAGATTTTCTCAAGTTCTGATTGAACTTGGGTTTAACATTGTAAGCAATAGGAGGAACAGCATGATAATTCTTAATGTGAGTTTCATGATATTTCCTAGGTTGTGTCACATGCTTCTTAGTGTGTGTAATGTGAAAACTTTGAGCATGTGAAGTGTGCCTAATATCATGTGAGTGGCCATACTTGAACTGATCATACAATGGCTTGTATGTGATTTTCATCTTATCAACAGGTTCAAGTTTGTATGGGGTTTCACCCTCAAAACCAATGCCGACTCTTTTGTTTCCAGACACAGCATATATCATAGAAGCTAGCTGACTTCTGCCAATACTTTTAGATAAGAACTTCCTGAAACTTAAATCATATTCTTTCAGAATATGGTTTAGACTAGGAGTGGATTTTTCTGAATTAGAAGGAGATCCAACATTATTGGATAATTTTAAAAGTTTTTCTTTTAATTCAGAATTCTCCAACTCAAGCTTCTTTGTTTCAAATTCAAATAGCTTTTTCAGCTTTTTGTATTTGAGACTAATCTGAGACTTGAATTCCAGAAGTTCTGTTAGACTGGAAACTAACTCATCTCTAGTAAGTTCAGAAAATACCTCTTCAGAATCTGATTCTGATGTAGATTCTGATCCGTCATCTTCTGTCGCCATCAGCGCACAGTTAGCCTGCTCATCTTCAGAGTCTGAATCATCTTCTGACTCATCCCAGGTTGCCATAAGACCTTTCTTCTTATGAAACTTCTTCTTGGGATTTTCCTTCTGAAGTTTTGGACATTCATTCTTGAAGTGTCCAGGTTCATTGCATTCATAGCACATGACCTTCTTCTTGTCAAATCTTCTGTCATCAGAAGATTCTCCACGTTCAAATTTCTTTGAACTTCTGACGCCTCTGAACTTCCTTTGCTTGTTCTTCCAGAGTTGATTTAGCCTTCTGGAGATCAAGGACAGTTCATCTTCTTCTTCGGATTCTGATTCTTCAGGATCTTCTTCTCTAGCCTGAAAAGCGTTAGTGCATTTCTTGATATTGGATTTTAATGCAATAGACTTACCTTTCTTTTGAGGCTCGTTTGCATCCAGTTCAATTTCATGACTCCTCAGGGCACTGATCAGCTCTTCCAAAGAGACTTCATTTAGATTCTTCGCAATCTTAAATGCAGTCACCATAGGACCCCATCTTCTGGGTAAGCTTCTGATGATCTTCTTTACGTGATCAGCCTTGGTGTATCCCTTGTCAAGAACTCTCAATCCAGTAGTAAGAGTTTGAAATCTTGAAAACATCTTTTCAATGTCTTCATCATCCTCCATCTTGAAGGCTTCATATTTCTGGATTAGAGCAAGAGCTTTAGTCTCCTTGACTTGAGCATTTCCTTCATGAGTCATTTTCAAGGACTCATATATGTCATAGGCCGTTTCCCTGTTAGATATCTTCTCATACTCAGCATGAGAGATAGCATTCAGCAAAACAGTTCTGCATTTATGATGATTCCTGAAAAGCTTCTTCTGATCATCGCTCATTTCTTGCCTTGTCAGCTTTACGCCACTGGCATTTACCGGATGTTTGTAACCATCCATCAGAAGATCCCATAGATCACCATCTAGACCAAGAAAGTAACTTTCCAGTTTATCTTTCCAGTATTCAAAGTTTTCACCATCAAATACCGGCGGTCTAGTATAACCATTGTTACCGTTGTGTTGCTCAGCAGAGCCAGATGTAGATGTAGACTTTGCAGTTTCATCAGCCATCTTTTACTGAAGCGTTTTTCTCTTCCTGAATCTTTTCTAAACACGGTTAAGTGCTTGCACCTTAGAACCGGCGCTCTGATGCCAATTGAAGGATAGAAAAACACTTAGAAAGGGGGGGTTTGAATAAGTGTAGCTTTAAAAACTTGACCGATAAAAATAAATTGCACAATTATTTTTATCCTGGTTCGTTGTTAACTAAACTACTCCAGTCCACCCCCGCAGAGATGATTTACCTCAACTGAGGATTTAATCCACTAATCGCACGGATTACAATGGTTCTCCACTTAGTCAGCAACTAAGTCTTCCACAGTCTTCTGATCACACACTGATCACTCCAGGAACAACTGCTTAGATACCCTCTAAGACTTTCTAGAGTATTCTGATCCACACGATCACTCTAGTTACAACCTGCTTAGATAACCTCTAAGACTTCCTAGAGTATTCTGATCCACACGATCACTCTAGTTCCTTACAACTTAATGTAATCAATTCTAAGAGTATTACAATTGCTTCTTAAAAGCTATAATCACAAACTGTGATATTTCTCTTAACGTTTAAGCTTAATCTCACTAATATATTACAACAGCAATGTAGTGAGCTTTGATGAAGATGAAGATTCTGAGCTTTGAATAGAACAGTGTTTCAGCAAGTTAATATTCACAGAAATTGTGTTTGTTCGTTAACCTTGCTTCTCATCAGAACTTCATATTTATAGGCGTTGGAGAAGATGACCGTTGAGTGCATTTAATGCTTTGCGTGTTCCGTACAGCATCGCATTTAATGTTATACGCTTTTGTCAACTACCTCGAGCCTTGTTCACGCTGTGTCTACTGACGTTGCCTTTAATAGCTTCTAACGTTCCTTTTGTCAGTCAGCGTAGCCTGCCACTTGTACTTCCTTCTGATCTGATGTTTGTGAATACAATGTTTGAATATCATCAGAGTCAAACAGCTTGGTGCAAAGCATCTTCTGATCTTCTGACCTTGAAGTGCTTCTGAGCGTGATACCATCAGAACTTCAGTGCTTCTGATCTCATGTTCTTCTGATGCTTCCATAGACCCATGTTCATATTCTGCTTCGACCATCTTCTGATGTCTTGCCAGACCATGTTCTGATGTTGCATGCTGAACCCTTTGAGACAAAGCTTCTGAGTGCTGAATTATGCATACTCTTTATATATTTCCTGAAAAGGAAATTGCAATGGATTAGAGTACTATATTATCTTAAGCAAAATTCATATTATTGTTATCATCAAAACTAAGATAATTGATCAGAACAAATCTTGTTCTAACAGAGACGATCACATATGCTTAGATCTTTAGAACATTCATAGCTTCTGCTTCTTGCTTCCATAGGACAGCTTCATAGCTTGAATTTCCTCTTGGATCATTGCATGCTAGATTGTATCAGAACATTGTTGAATGTACCAGAGCATCATCAGAGCATCTCTACATCCTGAAATGTTACAAAAACAACCTACACGAAAAAAGTCAGAGCATGAATGAATCAGAACATAAAATATGTATCAGAACATATAATATGTATCAGAGCATAAACAATAATTTTTCAGAGCATATTTAGAACAAAAACATGCATCAGAACATTTAAGGGATAAGAATGAGTTAGAGCATATTCTATCATCAGAATATCATAACATTCTTCCTTCTTGCTTCTGATCTTGAAGCTTCATAGCACTCAGCTTGCTTCAATACAGAATTGTTTTTCCCATGTCTTTGCTTCTCATGTTGAGCTTTTAAGATTGTATTCAATCCTGCAAAACACTTAAAGACACAGAACTTGCAAATTCTTGTTAGAAATGTGGAGACTTTCTCCCAGTAACTGATAATATAAATCAGATCATTTTATCACATTTTCTCCCCCTTTTTGTCATAACATCAAAAACACAAAAGATTCAGATGAAAAACAAAAGAATATGAGAGAAAAGAAGATAATTTTCATTGATAGCAAAAGAGAATTATCAGAAGGTACAAGGAAGATGCATAGAAGACAGATGCAAGAAATAAGGAAACAACTAAGACACAAAGAACTAAGACGACCCTAGCTTAGACATAATCTTGGCCAGCATGTCATGAATCCCAACATTGCTCTCAGTCTGCCTCTCCATGAAAGAGCGGAACTCAGCATTGGTGTCTTCTTGCTTGTCCATACGAGAAGCTAGCTCAGCTTGGTTCTTTTGAATAACCTCTAGAGTCTTCACCAGAAGAGAGGGTTCACCAGAAGAAGCTTCACAACTTCTGTTCAGAGGGACGGCAATCTCAACAGCAGCTTCCATTGTCAGATCATCATCATGATTTTCCTCAACAGGAATAGTCTCAGCAGGATGATCTTCAGCATCAGCTTCTCCCATATAAGCATCTTCTTCATACTCAGGAGCAGGAAGATCAGAGTCTCCATTCTCAAGAGCTTGAAGAATGGCAGCAAGATTCCTTGGAGCAGAAGGACCTTCAACTTCTGGAGGATCAACAACTTCTGGAATGACCAAATTGGGGTCCTCCTCAGAAGGATTTTCCCTCAGAAAGTCAAACAGTGACTTGAAGTCTCCAGTCAAAATTGGATACTTAGGTCTCCAGACCACAATTTCCCTACAAGGATTGGCTTCCAACTCCGCAGAAACTTGTGCTACAGCAAGTTCATCAATGAATTCCTTTTCTTCAAGACAATATCTTCCCCCAAGACGACTGAATAAAAAATCTTCATAGGGCCTCAAAATTCCACAAGGTCGTGGAGCAAGTTCTACACATATTTCCTGGAGTTCTTGAAAACAAGCATCTGCTTTTATTCTGAAGAGTCTCCAAAATTTTCGCATAGCAACATCATTTAATCCAGCATGATGAGCTATTCTGAGAGTGTCAAAGATACTTCTGAGATTCCGCTTTATCATTTCATAGATTACACCAATAGGGTATGCTCGGCGAGAATTTATTTTGGTTATAGGAGAATCTGGTTTTGGGACAGAATAGGGTTGAGGCTCTCTATCAAGACGGAGGGATGATTCTGCTTCATTCTTAGAATCTAACACTACCAGCTCAGCTTCAGGACGAGGCTTGGGTGTGTAATTACAGTCACGGAGCAATTGCTCATGTGATGCAGAATCTGGGAGATCTGATACAGAGGGATTATTTTGAGAGAAGGAAGGAATGGGTTCATAGTTTGCATGAGGTGGGGGTTGAGAAGTGGATATATTTGTGTGAGGTGGAAAGAGAGTTTGAAGGGGTTGAATATCAATAACAGAGTTTTCAAGGACCTGGTCAGAAACAATGTTGGTTGTGGATGGAGAGGGAGGAATGGGAACATTTGTGATGGGTGAATGAGAAGGGGTAAGAGTATTGGTTATAGGAGAAGAAGGAGGTGTGAGAACATGGATATTTATGGGTGATTCTGATGGGCTTTTTCTGGTTGATTTACTGGTTCAGGGGTTTGAGCAACATTTATTGGTGCAACTTCTGAACGTAAAGCAGGAACAAAATCAGGTTCAGAGAGATGTATACCTTTGGACACCTTCTGAATAGCCTCAAACACAGCCTCCAGTTTCCTCTGCTTCTTACTCTTCTGCTCTTCCACAATCTTTGCCTTCCCAAGAGAAATTTCTCTTTTTTTGGCAGATTCCAGTCTCTCCTTCTCATTATCAACAGCCTTCTGACCTTCAGCTTCTTGAGTTGTTGGTCCTTGAATAATTCCTTCTGGCTGATTCATAGCTTCTTGAGCTTCTTCTTCTTCATCCGAATCTTCAATGATCAATTTTCTTTTTCTTGTCTTCTTCTTTTCAACAGCCTTTTCATTTTCCACATTCTTATTTTTCATTTTTCTCTTCTTCTTCTTCTTCTTCTCAGCAGTCTCTTTTTCACTATCTTTATTTTCAACTACAACTTCCTGAACTTCTTCAGCAACAACTTCTTCTTGAGCAGCTTTCTCAACAACAAAAGTAGCAGCAGCTACACTTTGGACTACCTTCTCCTGGTTAACAGAAGGATGATCAAATTTTCGCTTTGTCCTTCTTTCCTTCTTGACAACAGCATCAGGTGCAGCTTCTGAAACATCTTCTGAAGCAGCAGGCCTGGAAGTGGAAACTTTCTTGCGACCACCTTTAGCAGGAGAAACTTTGCCTTTTTCTTCCTTGAGTGAGTTCAGATATTTAGTTCTGACTCCTGGCAGCTCACTTTTGAAGAAGGACTCAAATTCAGCAAGAACAAGATCTCTTCTGCTTCTTGCTCCAGGAAGAGGTTGAGGAGTTTGTATGATAACATCAATAACACTCATCTTTCTCAAGGTGAGAGCATTCAAGCAACTTCCAGTATCAACAACAAGATCTTTGATGATCCCTTGAGCTTCCAAGTCTTCAACAATCTTGGAATGAACCAGAAGATTTGTAATAATTCTTCCAAAAGGAATAATAGTACACTTCTTTGTTCTGAAGGCATTTCTGGAATCCCTCACAGCATTCCACATGTGGTTGAAGATTATGTAGATAACATCAACCTTCTTCTGAGTGGCAATGCAATACAGAATGTATTTCTGCTCATTGTTGACAAAATCTGCAGAATGGGTTGCTTTCCTGTGATAGAAACACCCCAGAAGAATCTTGGTCCAGATTTTGTAGAGAACCTTCATGCCCTTGACACGATCGGTTTTCTTCACGTCTTTATAGAGAGTAGCCAACACCTCATCCCAATCAGCCCTTAGATCAAATTCATGAGCACCCTCAGGGTTTCTTAGATCAAACATCATTCTCAGGATGTTTTCAGTAACGACCACAAACTTCCCATGATTAAAAGACAGAATAGATTTAGGAGCTACAACAGCGTGCACCCAAAATTCTTTTACAAGATCTGGGTAAACCGGTCCATAGAACTCAGCAAATAATGAAGTTCATCGTTGAAATATGATATCTTATTTAAGATGAAACTCATGTTCTTCAAGACTATCAAATTCTACCATAAGTTCACAGATAACTTCCAACTCCTTTTTGGGAATAGAGCAGGAGATAACTGGAACAATTTGTTGATCTTCTTCTTGAAGATGGAGAGGAGCAGATGAACCAGCATTGAGAGATGATGAAGCAGCCATTGAAACAGTACTGAGATTGCAAGAAATATTTTTGGGTTTGCGCTTAGGGTTAGAGGAAAAGGCAAAGAGGTTACAAAAATGCATGCACAAGGAGAGAGAGAGAATGGGAGCGAAAAAGATAAACGTTATGATTTGAAATATATTTATAGAGGCGGATTTGAAAAAGAATGCAATAAAATTATGAGAATGAACAGTTACAGAATCAATTGAAATCAACTGCATTAAATGATGAGTGACGTTAGGTGAGAGAACGTGGTAATTGAAATGATTTACACAGTTACCTAGGGCGGCGTCCCATCAGATTCACTCACGCTTTTACCATCCGTGCGAACACGTGTTCACCATCGGAAAACACTTGATGACAGCTATGTTGCATTGTATTTGCTTCTGATGATGAATAAAGCTTTTTCATCTTCTGATTCTGGTCACTGATTTTGACTACCATTCTTTAGAAATGATCTAGTTCTGATAGGATCATCTTTCTTTCCAAGAATCACATCTTCTGAGTGAGCTGAGGTGAGTCTAGAAGATCTTCTGACTGTTGGCTCTTCAGAAATTCTGAGATTCTCTAAAGATGCAGCAACTTGATCTTCTGATTCTTTACTTCTGAGATTTTCAGCTTCTGAAACTTTGCTTCTTGGTTCTACACCTTCTGATATATCAATATCTATATCTGCAAAATTCTCAACCTGCTTTGGCTTTTCAAGACCAAGCTTATCATGAAATCTGATATTGATTGATTCTTCTACAACCAATGTTTCAGTGTTGTATACTCTGTAGCCTTTAGAGCGTTCAGAATATCCAAGAAGGAAACATTTTTGTGCCTTAGAATCAAACTTACCAAGATGATCTTTAGTATTCAGAATGAAACAGACACATCCAAAAGGATGAAAATATGAAATGTTGGGCTTTCTATTCTTCCACAATTCATAAGGAGTCTTATTTAGAATAGGTCTTATAGAGATTCTATTCTGAATATAACATGCAGTGTTTATTGCTTCTGCCCAGAAGTGCTTAGCCATATTGGTTTCATTGATCATGGTTCTGGCCATTTCTTGTAGAGTCCTATTCTTTCGCTCTACAACTCCATTTTGCTGTGGAGTTCTAGGGAAAGCGAAATCATGGGCAATACCATTTTCTTTGAAGAACTCCTCAAAGAATCTGTTCTCAAATTCACCACCATGATCACTTCTGACCTTTATGATTTTGCACTCCTTCTCAGATTGAATCTGAGTGCAGAATTCAAAGAACACTGAATGAGACTCATCCTTGTGTTTTAAGAAATTTACCCATGTCCAACGGCTATAATCATCTACGATGACTAATCCATATTTCTTCCCTCTGACAGATGCTGTTTTGACTGGTCCAAACAGATCAATATGCAGAAGTTCTAACGGCCTTGAGGAAGAGACAACATTCTTAGATTTGAACGCAGGTTTGGAGAACTTGCCCTTCTGACATGCTTCACAAAGAGCATCTGATTTGTATTTCAGATTTGGGAGTCCTCTGACCAGATTTAGTTTGTTAATCTGAGAAATCTTTCTCAAACTAGCATGTCCTAATCTTCTGTGCCAGACCCATTGCTCTTCAGAAACAGACATAAGGCAAGTCACCTTCTGCTTCTCAAGATCTAAAAGATCAATCTTATAAATGTTGTTCTTTCTCTTGCCTGTAAATAGGATTGAGCCATCCTTCTGACTTACAGCCTTGCAAGACTTTTGATTGAAGATAATGTCATAACCATTGTCACTTAATTGACTTATGGACAATAAGTTATGCGCTAATCCTTCTATAAGAAGTACATTAGTTATGGAAGGAGAGTTACCAATACTTATGGTTCCAGAGCCAATAATCTTGCCCTTCTGATCTCCTCAAAACTTGACTTCTCCACCAGATTTAAGCACCAGGTCTTGGAACATAGACCTTCTTCCCGTTATGTGTCGCGAGCACCCAGAGTCCAGGTACCATGACATTTTATGCTTTGTCTTCTTTGCTGCAAAGGATATCTGCAACAGAAATTATCTTCTCCTTAGGTACCCACAGTTTCTTGGGTCCTTTCTTGTTAGTTTTCCTCAATTTCTGATTGAACTTGGGTTTGGCATGATAAGTAACAGGAGGAACAGCATGATATTCTTTAGGTTTGGCAGCCTGATATTTTTTAGGTTGTGTCACATGCTTCTTGGTGTGTGTAGTGTTAAAGCTTTTGGCATGTGAAGTGAGCCTAATATCATGTGAGTGGCCATATTTGAACTGATCATACAATGGCTTGTATGTGATTTTTAAATAATCTACAGGTTCAAATTTACGTGGGATATCACCCTCATAGCCAACGCCAATCCTTTTGTTTCCAGAAACACCATATATCATAGAAGCAAGATGACTTCTGCCAATACTTCTAGATAGGAACTTTCTGAAGCTCGAGTCATATTCTTTCAGAATATGATTGAGACTAGGAATGAATTTTTTTGATTCAGAAGGAGATCCAATATTTTTGGATAATTTTAAAACCTTTTCCTTCTGTTCAGAATTTTCCACTTCCAGCTTCTTAGTTTCAAATACAAATAGCTTTTTCAGCTTTTTGTATTTGATACTAAGAAGAGCCTTGAGTTCCAGAAGTTCAGTTAAACTGGAAACTAACTCTTCTCTAGATAGTTCAGAAAATACCTCTTCAGAATTTGATTCTGATGTAGATTTTGATCCGTCATCCACTGTGGCCATCAGTGCAAGGTTTGCCTGCTCTCCTTCAGAGTCTGATTCTGGTTCTGATTCCGAATCATCCCATGTTGCCATAAGACCTTTCTTCTTATGAAACTTCTTCTTGGGATTCTCCTTCTGAAGTTTTGGACATTCATTCTTGAAGTGTCCAGGCTCATTGCATTCATAGCAGATGACCTTCTTCTTTTCAGATCTTCTGCCTCCAGAAGATTCTCCTCTTTCAGGCTTCTTTGAACTTCTGAAGCTCTTGAACTTCCTTTGCTTGCTCTTCCAGAGTTGGTTTACCCTTCTGGAGATCATGGACAGTTCATCTTCTTCTTCTGATTCTGATTCTTCAGTCTGAAAAGCATTAGTGCATTTTTTATAATTAGATTTTAATGCAATAGACTTACCTTTCTTCTGAGGTTCATTAGCATCCAACTCAATCTCATGACTCCTCAGAGCACTGATCAATTCTTCAAGAGAGACTTCATTCAGATTCTTGACAATTTTGAAAGCAGTCACCATAGGACCCCATCTTCTTGGCAAGCTTCTGATGATCTTCTTGACATAATCAGCCCTTGTATATCCCTTGTCAAGAACTCTCAATCTAGCAGTTAGTGTTTGAAATCTTGAGAACATCTTCTCAATATTTTCATCATCCTCCATCTTGAAGGCTTCATATTTCTGGATCAAGGCAAGAGCTTTAGTCTCATTGACTTGGGCATTTCCTTCATGGGTCATTTTCAATGGCTCATATATATCATAGGCAGTTTCCCTGTTAGATATCTTCTCATATTCAGCATGAGAGATAGCATTCAGTAAAACAGTCTTGCACTTATGATGATTTTTGAATTACTTCTTTTGATCATTATTCATTTCTTGTCTTGTAAGCTTTACACCAGTAGCTTTCACTGGATGTTTGTAACCATCCATCAGCAGATCCCATAAGTCACCATCTAGACCAAGGAAGTAACTTTCAAGTTTATCTTTCCAGTATTCAAAGTTTTCACCATCAAATACTGGTGGTCTAGTATAACCATTGTTACCATTTCCATTGTATTGCTCAGCAGATCCAGATGTAGATGTATTTGTTGGATCTTCACCAGCCATCTTGACTTAAGCGTTTTTCTCTTCCTGAATCTTTTCTAAACACGGTTAAGTGCTTGCACCTTAGAACCGGCGCTCTGATACCAATTGAAGGATAGAAAAACACTTAGAAAGGGGGGGTTTGAATAAGTGTAGCTTTTAAAACTTGTAAGATAAAAACAATTTGCACAATGATTTTTATCCTGGTTCGTTGTTAACTAAACTACTCCAGTCCACCCCCTTGGAGTGATTTACCTCACCTGAGGATTTAATCCACTAATCACACCAGATTACAATGGTTTTCCACTTAGACAACTTCTAAGTCTTCTAGAGTATACTGATCACAACCTGATCACTCTAGGAACAAACTGCTTAGATACCCTCTAAGACTTTCTAGAGTATTCTGATCAACAACCTGATCACTCTAGTTCTTATAGATAAATGTAAACAAATTCTTTTAAGAGTTACAATGCTTCTTATAAAGCTATTATCACAACTGTGATTTTCTCTTAAGTTTAAGCTTAATCTCACTAATATATTACAACAGCAATGTAGTGAGGTTGAAGATGAAGTTTGAGAGCTTTTTGAATTTGACAACGTTTCTGTATAGTTGCGCAAGTGTTGTATTTAGCTTCTCATCAGAACTTCTATTTATAGGCGTTTGAGAAGATGACTGTTGGGAGCATTTAATGCTTTGCTTGTTCCGTACAGCATTGCATTTAATGTTTCACTCTTTTGTCAACTCCCTCGAGCCTTGCTTTCGCTGTGTCTACTGACGTTGCCTTTAATAGCTACTAACGTTCCTTTTGTCAGTCAGCGTAGCCTGCCATCTTGTACTTGCTTCTGATCTGATGTTTGTGTAAACAACGTTTGAATATCATCAGAGTCAAACAGCTTGGTGCATAGAATCTTCTTGTCTTCTGACCTTGAAGTGCTTCTAAGCGTGATACCATGAGAACTTCAGTGCTTCTGCTTCTGATCTCAAGTCCTTCTGATGCTTCTATAGACCATGTTCTGATTCTGCTTGACCATCTTCTGATGTCTTGCCAGACCATGTTCTGATGTTGCATGCTGAACCTCATGAGTCAGTGCTTCTTGCGCTGATTTTGTGCATACTCTTTATGTGATTCCTGAAATGGAAATTGCATAGGATTAGAGTACCACATTATCTCATACAAAATTCATATACATTGTTATCATCAAAACTAAGAATATTAATCATAACAAATCTTGTTCTAACAAGTGTCCCTTCTTTCACTTGTGATGGAAAGAATCCACTTATTCTCATGTTCAAATATGGTTAGCTGAGTTTTCTCCTCTAAGATGACAAAGTGTCTCTTTTTTTTAAACAAACCTTTGTTTTCCTTTTGAGCAGACCTACAAATGCTCTGAATTCTCCATTGTACTGAAGAGGTATGTAGGCATAAGATGCAATATTTTTTTCAGCATAATTTTAAAAATAAAAAACTTTCTTTTGCACACAACTCTTTTGACACGGGTTTTCAAAAAGGTTTCTATGGAGTACCACAGATGTGACAAGTGCTGACACCTTTCCCTTGTATAATCAACTCTCGTACTCTAGATCTCTGTTTCTTTTTGTTAGTTTTGATTTGAAAAATTTCTTTGGGTTTTATTTCGCTCTTTTTCCATTTTCTTTGGAAACAATAAAGCGTGTTCGCGACTTTCACTAAAATAATGAGTCAAGTCAACCAATGAATTTGATCTCAATTTTCACCGTTATAGTTGGTCCGTCCTATTATTTGTGAGTGGTGTTTCCCAGTTACAGTGAGATATATTGAAGTCGGAATTATTTTCAAATTATATGGAAATAAAATTGCAAATAAAACTAATGGCATTACGCCTTGAAGATGGATCAATTTATGCAGTCCTTAGCTCAATAATCTTATCACAGTGGTTAAAAACTGTTAAATGGGTAACCAATCTTGACTTACTTATGGGTCTAAGCAAGGTGCCCGTATACTTCTTTACTTGAAACTATTCTTTAAAACAACGAATAAAGGATCAATTTTGAATGAAGGATTTTCGAAATGCATTAGGTTGTCCAAAAATTCTTTAAAACAACGAATAACATGTAATAGAGGGGAACTAATCTTCTCCTGCATTTTTGGTACTGCCATCTCTCTTGTGTCATATCTGGCCATTACATTTAAATCTAACGGTTTAAATTTTTTTTCACCTTTTTCTCTCCCATGTCTATAGATTAATTTAATGATTTGGATTTGAGCAGAATAAAGAACAGGAGATATCAAGTTGGAAAGGATCCAGATCCATAATAGAGTAATCAAGCCCTTATCCTACGCCTAGTTTTTGAACTATGTCATAGTTTGAAGAGATGAAAGAAAATATATGAAGAGAGCTTCACTCCTTTATAGTATTATAGAGATGGAAAATAATTATTAATTAACTTCAGCACCACACTTTTGTTTTAACACAACAAATTTTTAAAAAATCTAACTTTTAATTTTTAATTCTACACAAGACTCTTGCTTTAACACAACAAATTTTAAAAAATATAAATTTTAATTTTAAACTTTGTTAAACTATGTCATAATATTGTAAATTCTATGTTTCATGGAAACTATTGTTTGTACATTTTTTTTAAACTATTGATTGGCATTTCTTAGAATATATAATTATGGTTTTTGGATGCTTAAATAAAATTGATGGTTTTTATGGGTTGAAGAAAATAATTGATAAAATTTTTGCTATTGTGATTAAAAATAGGCGTGGGTCCAAGTTTTCTTTTATTAGAAGTACTTTTTTTAAAAAAATTGATCATGTGTGTGTGCACGCAGTAAGAAGAAGAAGGCAAGGCAATTAACTTTCCATGTGATTAGTGGGTCAAGGTTTTCTTTTATTAGACGTCTTTTTTCTTTAATTTTTTTTATTTGTGTTGAGCAACAAGAAGGAGGGAATTAATTTTAGCATATGATTTGTTGGTTTCTTACATGAATACCCCTTCCAATTTACCTATAAATACCCTCCTCTTATTTACCTCTTAATCATTTAAAACTTGTTTACAGTTAAAAAAACAAAAAAACAAAAAAAACATTTTTGCCATTATTATTTTTTTTTTTCATTGTTGTCGGTTTTTCAAGGAGCACATGTGTGTCCTCATATAACACATTGTGAGGAATTTACCAGCACAACCACCACCATAAAAGTTTTTTTTTTTACTTCCACCATTGCTCCCTCTACTTCTTCCACCAATGCCTCCGCAAATATATGATAAAAGATTATTAAAGTTTGGTATGGAGAAATATTTTTATAGTCAAGTCTCGATAATATTTAATATTTAAATGTATTTAAAATTTTATAAATATTTTATTTTCAAGTCTAGACAATATCAAATTTTAAATGCATTTTAATATTTATAAAATATTTTCAAGTTACTAGTTCTTATATTTTCTACCCTTTTAAAACATAGTTTTTGAGTACGATAGGCCAAAGCATTATTGAGAGTATTAAGTTTGGCCAAAAACATTGAAGATTTATTAAATTTAAATAAATTCTTTCAATTGATTCTTATACATAATATAAAAAAGGTTAATATATATTTTGCCCCCTGTCATATGGGGTGTAGTTGAAAAACCGCTTCCCAAAAAAAGTTGCAATTCGTCCCCTAACAAATGAAGATTCCCCTATTTTGCCCCCTCAAGAAATCCAGTCATCAAAATTTTTGACATGGATATTTTTTTAATTTATTTTTTATTTTTTATTATTATTTTTAATGACGTGGTTGGCCTACGTGTTATTCTTATTATTATTTATTTATTTTAATTCCATGTGGCAATTTTTATTATTATTTTATTGTTAGGTTGTTAAAATGTTAAATATTTAAGCTTAGTTGCAGCTTTTTTTTGACATATAGTTGCCTTCCCTGGCATTTCTACTAAAAAAATTTATTAGTATATTAGTTAATAGTTAATATTTAAACTAATAATTATTAGTTAATATTTTATAGTTAATAGTTAAGGTTCTTAATTAATATTAGTTAAATTATAAATTAATAATTAATATTTATTTTACTGTTAAAGTTAATTAAAGTATAAAATATAAACTAAATTAAATTATTATAAACTAAATTAATTTAGTTTTAATTTAAATCATTTTAACTAGTGTTAATTTAACTAGATTAATTAAACTAGTTTTAAATTAGTTAATATAGATTAACTATAATTAATTTAGTTTAGTTTTAATTTAGTTTTAATTTGATTAATTATAATTAATTTAGTTTAGTTTTAGTTTTGTTTTAATTTTTTTTAATTTTCTTTAATTTAGTTTTAGTTTAGTTTTAATTTAGCTATTATCCCATTAATATTTTCTTCATACGAACATTATTTTTAAATATTAATTTAAATATTCAAGTTATTTAAATGTTAACATTTTTAAATATAAATGATATTTAATATTTTTTAAGTATTAATGTATTAACATTGATATTTAAACTATTTTATATAATTAAAAATAAACCAAATTTAAACTAAATTAAAACTAAACTAAATTAATTAGATTAAAACTATATTAATTATTTTAAAACTAGTTTAATTAAAATAGTTAAATTAAAACTAGTTAAACTCATTTAAATTAAAACTAAATTAATTTAGTTTATAATAATTTAGTTTATAATAACGTTTTATTATAAGCTAAGGCTACTAAATTAAACTTTGTTTATAATTTAGTTTATAATAACGTTTTATTATTATAAGCTAAGGCAACTAAATTAAACTTAGTTTATAATAAAGTTTTATCATAAGGTAAACTAAATTAAACGTATTTAAATATTTTCAATAACTATTATATTAGCTAAGGCAACTGCATGCCAAGAACAAAGTTGTAGCCTAGTGGTAAGAGGGTTTTCCTGTATGCACTGGATCTTGGGTTCAATAATTTTGATGACTGAATTTCTTGAGGGGGCAAAATAGGAGAATCTTCATATGTTAGGGAACGAATTGCAACTTTTTTTTGGCAGGAGGGTTTTTCAACTACACCCCATATGGCAGGGGGCAAAATAGATATTAACCCTATAAAAAAATTTGATGTTTTGGAAATATCACTTCTACCCTTTTCTCTTTTTCTGCCACCAATATAAAACGAGAGTAAATTGTGTTCGAAATTTCAAAAATATAACTTGATGACTCACCAATTACAATTATAGCATCAAGTTTAATCGTTTATTATTTTTCCTCCTGTTTGAATTTTTTTATGGTTGATATTCAACCAATAATGTCTCAATTTGTCATAATGGTACAAAATCTGATTTACTTTTACAAAATCTTCTTTTATGGCTTTTCAAACATATCACATCAAACATTTTGTTCTCCTTTCGCTCTTTTCTCTCATGTCTCATATCCTCTCTTTTCTCTCTCACTTCTGATTTCTAAC
The DNA here is from genome assembly GCF_029867415.1 of Vicia villosa. Taxonomy (NCBI): domain Eukaryota; kingdom Viridiplantae; phylum Streptophyta; class Magnoliopsida; order Fabales; family Fabaceae; genus Vicia; species Vicia villosa. The sequence continues at coordinate 311,546 of NW_026705263.1, forward strand.
TTTTAAAATTCAACTTTTCTCACTTTTCATTTTCCTCTTCTCCCACTTTTCACATTTCACTTCCCTCTTCTTCTTCAACCATTTCATTTCTCTCTTCTCTCACTTCTCACATTTCACTTCTCTCTTCTTCTTCAACCATTTCATTTCTCTCTTCTCTCACTTCTCACATTTCATTTCCCTCTTTTTCTTCAACCATTTCATATCCCTATTGTGAGTAGGGGTGTTCAAAAATATGGTTAACTGAATTGTATACTAGAACTAAATTGCACTGCACTATTAAAAAACTGAACCATTTAAATGGTTAATGAACTGAACCATTTAATTTAAACAATTCAATTTCAGTTTAAAACCGGTTTAGAACCAGTTTCGTTTTATAAACTGGTTAGAAAATATTAGTTTTTTCCTAAAACCAAAAATAATAATTTAGCAAAAAAAAATATTTTTAAAAAATATTTATTTTCTTGAAAAATAAAAAAAATCTAAAATTAATTTTTCCTTGAAAAATTAAAAAAAAACGGAAAAATATATTCACTATATGTAATATTTTTATGATTCAATAAATTATTTTTACTTAAATATAATTTATATTTATATTTAAAATAAAAGAGAAAACTTAATATATATCAACCGTGTTATTGTCGCGTTTCTTCACACGAAATATAATATGTATAATATATTAATTAAAATAAAAGACTTTAGCCAATATTAATTAAAATAAATTATTAAAATTACAGTAATTAACTATGGTTTATGATGAGGTTGAGGTAGTAACAAAGTATAATTAGTCGACACGGCTTCATTGAGAAAGAACACACACTTATATTAGTCGACACGGCTTCATTGAGAAAGAACACACACTTTTATATATATATATATATATATATATATATATATATATATATATATATATATATATATATATATATATATATATATATATATATATATATATATATATATATATATATATATATATATATATATATATATATATATATATATATATATATATATATATATATTTATGTTGGCCGTTTGTTTGATTTGCATATCATTTCACTAAATTTCATCATAGGAAATATCTGACAATTTACAAATAGAAACTAAATTATATATATATATATATATATATATATATATATATATATATATATATATATATATATATAAGAGAGGGAGATAAACTAAAAAAAACAATTTTGAAAATAATTTATAAAATAAGTTTGATTTTTAATTATAAATTTGTTTAAAACCAGTTTATAACTAGAAATTTATTGTAAACCTGTTTATAAATACAATCTAGTTCAAAACCAATTTAAATTTGAATTGGAACTGCTTTAACAGTTAATTGGTTTTTTATTAAAGTGGTTTTCAAAAACTGAACTGAACCACTAATATGGTTCAGTTCAGTGCAGTTCTTGAACCACGAACACCCATAGTTCCAACACATGTTTATGTTTCATAAGGTTTATACACCATCATCACACTCATAATCTTTAAATTTTGTCTTTAAAGTTTTCAAATTTTATGTTTTTGAGTTTAGGGACTTTTGAATTTTCCGTTCAACCGAATTTAGGAATCTTTGTATTCTAACTGAGTTTAGGGATTTTTGTATTCTAACTGAGTTTGTTTATGTTTTTTTTCGGTATCAGATTCATATTTAATGGCCTCTCATCCTTACTGTTTTTAAGGTAAGGATTACAATTTATTTTGTAGATTTAAGTATCTAGTTATTTTTAATTTTTAGGGTTTCAAATATTATTATGTTTTGTTCTGTTTTGATTTGTTAATTCATATTTTTGAGATGATGATTTTTTTATTGTTGGTTGAATAATCTAACATTTATAATTTAATTTTTACTTCATTTTTTATGTTCTCTCATCTCTATTTTTGCTAATTTTTTTAATGAGAAAAAGTGTGTTTTGGATACAAAGATTTTTATAAATATAATTTTTTTACTGTTGATACTAATATTTTTAAAACATAAAAAAGTATATTGTTGATACAAATATTTTTATCAATGAAAAAATTCTACTGTTGATACTAGTATTTCTATAAATGTGGAAATATATATTATTGATATAAATATTTTTATAAATAAGAAAATAGAAACTTAAAAAATAATAACTTTTTAAATTTGTAAATAAATGAGCGTAACAGAACATAACCCGTGCGCACGCACATAATTTTTTACTAGTTTACCTTAAAGAAGAAACAATTACACAAACTATGACCACTAACAAATATAGAGAAATGTAATTTGTTTCACTAGCTCTTACGAAAATAAATGTGTTTTATACTTTGTTCATCTTTTTCATGAATACCCCTACCCATTTACCAATAGATACCCTCCTCCTATTTACCTCTTAATCATTCAAAATTTGTTTATAGTTAAAAAAAATGAAAAGTGTTTTTATCCTGATTGTTGTATTTTTTTCATTGTTGTTTGTTTTTTAAGGGGCACATGTGTGTCCTCATCCACCACACTATGAGGGATTTACCAGCACCACCGCCACCTTAGAAGATTCTACCACCACCATAGAAGATTTTGTTGCTGCTTCCACTATTTCTCCCTCTGCTGCTTCCACCATTGCCTTCGCAAATGATAATAATTAATTATTATAAAAAAAATTAATAGTAATGTAATATGTCTTTAAGATTAATATGAAAGCATATTATTAAGTTTATGGTAACTGTATCATCTTATATATAATTGTAATGTAATATGTGTTTCTATAATGAATTCACATCATAAATAAAACATTTTATCTATGTCTCTTCTCTTTGTTTAGACTTCAAGTTATTCTACTCTTATGTTATGCGATTCTATCTTTAAGATTAATATGAAAGAATATTATTAAGATTATGGTAACTCTATCATCTTATATATCTTTCTACGAATATGTTTATTTTTTGCACAAAATAATCAATTAAAGGTGTTATTCTTCTCTTATGTTGGCATAGTTTGGAGTTATGCGATTCTATCTTTAAGATTAATATGAAGGATATCATGTAAATAGGAATGTTATTCCACACAGATTTCAGAAGGGTTATTTACCATTAAATGAAAGATTCTTGCCACGCCAAGTGGAAAGTCATTTAATAAGCTTAGCAATGATCGAATTCAAAGTTTCTCTCTGTCTATGATTGGAACCCTCCAGAATACCAAGGAACAAGAAAGGAACTATACAAATGTCACAAGGCAAGAAAGTCGATGCCGCATTCAAAAAGACCTCACTAATGTGAATACCAAAGAGCTTCTTTTATTAAAGTTGATTCAAAGACCATAAACAACCTCAAACCCCCTCAATTACGCCTTAGTACACCATAAGTTCTCCCAAGAACCATCACCTATAATGACTGTATAATCTGCAAATTGGAGCAACTTAAAATTAATAGACTCCGTGAAATGAAATCCCTGAAAACCACCAAAAGAGACCTCATTCCTCATAAGACCCACCAGACCCTCCGCAATCAACAAGAAAAGAAAAATGGATAACAAATCATCTTGTTTAAGCCCTCTAGAAGCAATAAAGTCCCTAGTTGGACTACCATTGACCAACGTTGATAAAGAACTAGTAAACACTGTACCTTGCGTCTAAGTTAACCATTTATGACCAAATCCAAAGTGATGAAAAAGGTATCTAAGAAACCCCATGAAACACAATCATACGCTTTTTTAAAGTCCACCTTCATAATCATATATTCCTTCTTATTTCTCTTAGCAAAATCAATCACTTCATTAAGAATCAAAACATCATCCAACATCTCTCTCTCTCTCTTCAATAAAAGTTGATTGATTAGAAGAAATCAATTTTCCAATAAGCTTCTTCAAGATAAGCATCTTCCAAGAATTTAAAAATCAACCGATACAAACAACCAACCAAACATATCGGGTTAAAATCTTCTTGGGAAGCTTGCCACGAGCATGAAAGTCTTGAACAAAAAGCATCACCTCATGCGAAACAAAGCTCCAACACTTCTTAAGAAAACCAAGAGGAAACAAATCTTGACTTGGATTTTTATCGCAATCACTTTGCCACACCACTTCCTTAATTTCATCAATCGAAAAAGGAGCTTCCGAGAACAATTTCTCCTCCTCATTTAAACAGTTAAAAAGAAGTCCATCTAAATTCGGTCTACCGAACACCGATCCAGAAATTCTCTTAGCAAAATGAGACTTGATTTCCCTTTTAATTTCCCCCACATCTTCCACTCTAACCCTCTCCATACAAAGCCCTAAAATAGCATTATGCCAAAATCTAGTTTTCATAAAATTATGAAAATACCTAGATTTTTACTTAAGAATACATTCTCGATTAAGCACAACCTCCCAAATGGTTTTAGAAGCAATCTTCCTATTATCCTCCAACACCTCCTCAAATTACCCTTCTATATTAGCCACTAAAGCATCCAAAGAATTAAGGTTACTAACAACATTATTAACCTCAAAATCAACCACCCCAAACACTTCCTTATTCAAATCTCTAAGAGCATCTCCAATGGGAGAACTTATTTTTGGTTGCTTGAGCTATTTTATATGGGACCAATTGTCATATTGTATTTAAGCAATATCTAAGCAATTTAAACCAATTTCACTCCAATGGTAATTTAAATAAGCAATCTATATGTGGTCCAATCAATTTATGTTTGACCCCACCAATTATCAGGATTAATATTATTTAATGCTAAGCAACTTACTTTTTGGATTGCTTCATGATATAACTTACACAAATATTTAAGTAACGGAAACGCCACAAGTATCTACTCCGATGACAAAAATGTTAAGTTCCGGAACTTATGAATCCTAGTGTACATTAAGTAACCTCCATCGAAGATGCTCTAAGTTTATTCTTCAATAAGAACATGTTATTGGAGATGCTCTAAGTTTATTCTCCAACACCTCCTCAAATCCCCCTTCCATATTAGCCACTAAAGCATCCAAAGAATTGAGGTTACTAACAACATTATTAACCTCAAAATCAACCACCCCAAACACTTCTGTATTCAAATTTCTAAGAGCATCTCCAATGGGAGAACTTATTTTTGGTTGCTTGAGCTATTTTATATGGGACCAATTGTCATATTGTATTTAAGCAATATCTAAGCAATTTAAACCAATTTCACTCCAATGGTAATTTAAACCAATTTCACTCCACGAAAGAACTCCTTATATTCGAACCAACGTTTGAAATTTTAAAAGGTTTTAGACCCCAATTCTACAGGTTGCTTTGAAGTCAAATGGGACAAAAATTTTAAATACTCTTAGAATCCAAAAACTTGCCCTTCAATATTCATAGGTGTGCCCATTGTATAAGGGTGTAAAAGAGAAATTGTCAAATCCAAATCTAATGGATTAAATAATGTTTGTATGTTATTATCTATACATAATGAATGTTTGGAATTGGAATATAAACTTATATTATATTATTTAGAGAATCAAAAAGTGCTAGGATAACAAAGAAATTTGCTTATTTTAATCAATATGCTCAAGCTACAAAAATTCAAGTTATAGAAGCTTCTATGATTAAAATAGTGGATTCATCTATAAGTTAGGTCACACGAGAAGCATGTTACTCAGGTACAATGCAATTCATTTATATAAAGATGGTTCTGGAGTGCTACAATGCTTAACACAACAAATCCTTTAATTGGATTTCCCAGTTTCATGCTCATGATAAACTTGCAGTATGCATCTTCCTATCTATTGCTTAATTTTCTCATCAAATCTTCTCTCTACAGTTTTTTCAGTTTCATAAATGAAATAGGAGGTCCATGGAAAATCTCTAGTTTCCCACCTTAAATAAATAAGTTTTGGCAAAAAACGGATTTTTTTTTTCTTGCTATTGCAAAATGTCTAGAATTTTAATCCTACTCAAATTTTTAAATGTTAAATTGTTACTGTCATTCAATTCAAACATCAACCATGATATCAATAATAACTATTGTAATAAGCAATAGAGAATTCTTAACAAGTTAATTTCTTGCCCTTGCCAAAACAAATTGAATCAAATTAAAATACATCAGCTTGAATTTTGTTTAACTTGGCATAGAGCCCATCTTTGACCAGAAGCTCTTCATGGTTACCCATCTGCAAAACAAAAATCACATTGTTTATGCATTTTTCTTCTGTTAAAAAACAAACAAACTGAATGAGTAGTGTCAAAAAAAATTTGCAACTAACATATAATTGCACAACTGTGTCATGTCTAAACCACAGGAAACACATTTTTGGGGATTAAGTATTATGATAAAATAGTTAAGTTCAACCGGAAATCACCTCAATAATTCGACCATTATCCATAACAATGATTCGGTCAGCCGCTTTTACAGTAGAAAGCCTGTAATGATGGTACTTTCAATGATACTTTTCTTATTATAAGTAAACTGAAACAAAGGGAGGTATTTAAGAATTTACCTATGTGCTATGATAATGATGGTTCTTGATTTATTTTCATTTCTCAATGTATACAACACCTCCTAAAATAAGTACACAACACATAAACAAGTGCATGTCAAAGTTTTATTTGGATAAGCAAAATACATTGAACACAAAGTTGGAAATTATAATTTTGAAAAGGCAGAACCATGGTTTTAAATTGTGGTTGTAATTATGATGCAAAACTTTGCATCAATTATGGTAAGAGGCAACTAACTATGACTGATGCAATTGCATTTGCAGTTGCAAAGACCCCAAACCGTTATATTGTGGCTGCAATTACGGATGGGGACTACATATTAAAATTTGGTTAAAATTTGACAGATATACCTTGATATAATGCTCACTTTCAGAATCCAAGGCACTGGTTGGTTCGTCCAGAATCATAATAACTGGGTCTCTGATAATGGACCTGGCAATGGCAATTCGCTGCTTTTGTCCACCACTAAGTGCATTGCCATCAACAACGGTGTCGTAGCCATTAGGAAGAGAGGAAATAAAGTCATGGGCATAAGCCAGTTTTGCTGCCTTTATAATATCTTCTACATTTAAGTTATTAGGGCAACCATACTCTATGTTCGACTTTATGTCCATATGAAAGATATGCGGTTCCTATTTGAAAAAACAAAATTCAGAAAATGAATATAATAGAATTTTTGACCACCCCTTGAAAAATATTATGGAAATACCACTCCAAAATTTAAGTCCTAATATGCCATCCTTTTTGCACTTTTTTAGAATTTTTCAGAGTTGGCAGGGGTGGCCGCCGTTTGAAACGGAGGGCATGTATTGGCCTTCATATGGTCACCGTTTCAAACGGAGGGGAATATATATAAATATATATATATAAATATATATATATATATATATATATATATATATATATATATATATATATATATATATATATAATCCGTTTTTTGTATTTTTTAGATTTTTTAATGTTTTTTAAATATTTGTTATTTTAAGTAATTATTAAATAATTATTTAAATTATTAAAAAGTTAAAAAACAAATTTTGTAAATAAAAATTAATTTATCAAATACATAAAATTATTTTATTAATTTTATATTTAATAACAATACATAAAATTATCTTATTAATAACAATATAATTATAATTTAAAAGTAAAAAATTATTTTATTAATTTTTATTTAACAATATTACACCATGATAATGCGATGGTTGGTCGTATAGGTTGGACGAGGAGGGTTGTGCGAATGGTTGAGTTTGTTCTTGGTTAAATGTGTTGTGACTTGGTGGGTTGGTGAATGTTTGTGGTTAGGTAGGTGACATTTGGGATGAGGAAGGTTGAGTGCGTGGATCAATAAGCCATTGATTTCCAGAAGCGTACATATACGGTAATGATCTATACCAAGTCATATAGTCGTGAGTTGGCATAGACTGTGAGTCAACCATAGGTCCAGTCAGGCAATATCTGGCCACATTTCTCCATTTTTGTTGCTCTATGCGGTACAATTGAGTATACGGTGTTTTCCATGATTCTTTCATCGTCGTCTCATGATTGAATTTTATCAGGCATTAGGGATAAGTCAATTAAGAGCAGATTAAAAATTCTAGTGTATGTTGATAAATGTCCCACAGTTGAATTTTCATCTACCGGATTATTAGCTAATAGTGATTTAAGCCAAGAGATTAGAATCATTCGGCCTTTTAAAGCTGTACGTGGTGGTTGAAAGCCCAAAAATTCTTCCCACATGTCCAAGTCTACTTCGGTAGGACCGGTTACAGCCTTACCATTGACACGTAGACCCAATAACATACTTACATCTTCCAACGTTATGGTACACTCACCAGTTGAAAAATGAAATGTATGTGATTCGGGCCTCCATCTTTCGAGTAAAGCCATTATGAAACTTGTGTCTGTATGGATATGTGATATCCTTGCTACGCTTGCAAAATTGGATCTCTCATGTAAGGTAGAATAACAGCAGCGAGGATGTAATTTTTTATGGGTCCTTGTTCTAAAATGTTTCACCAAGCTATAATAAAATTTATATAAATATAAATATAAACATAAATGTAATTTAAATATCAATATAAGTATAAATATAAACATAAATATAAATATAAACATAAACATTAATATAAACATAAATATAAATATATTTAAACAAGTACCGCAGCATGTTCGGCTGTTCCCTTATGTTTATCACCAAACCAGAAGAAAGACATTTTATATGGAGAATGAACTAACTAGAGAGTATGAATTTCAAGGAAGGAGATAAGTGATGAGAGTGATGAGTGAGATGATGAAAATGAAGTATCAACTACCTATTTATAGAAGAAATTGTAGAAATTGGTAGGTTGTTGTGAAGTTATAATATTTAATAGTATGGTTACATATTTATTGCAGTTGGTTGGATGCATTTATTAGGATTTTTACACAATGATAAAATTTCTTTAACTGTTCTCGAGTAAAGTGGAGTGTGTGTTTGCTATTGCTCAATATCACATCAAACACTCTCTTGATTATGATGTTTATAAGTCTGATTCTAAAAGATATATAGTCAAATGTTCCAACGAGGATTGCACGTTCAGATGTAGAGGTTCTTTGGGGGGAAAAATGGTACGTGGATGATTTCCAAGGTAAGTGGACCGCACACATGCACTTCGGTTGCAATTACTCAGGACCATCGTAAACTAGACTCAAACATCATCATTGACAGCATCAAACGTCTCATTCAAGAGGATGCCTCGTTGAAGGTTAAACACATTATTGCTCATATTTGTAAGAAATTCAACTACACGATTTCTTACCAAAAAAAACATGAATTGCGAAGAACAAGGCAATAGCATCTACCTATGGTAATTGGGAGACTTCCTACAATGACATTCCATAGTGGTTATTGGTCATGAAACATTATTTGCCAGGTTTTGTAATAGATCTAAAGACACTACCGGCATTATCAGATGACATGATATAAATTGATGGTTGTAGAATTTTCCATCGTCTATTTTGGACCTTCTAGCCATGTATCAAGGGTTTCGCTTACTGCAAATCCGTTGTTTAGGTTGATGGGACGTGACTGTACGGTAAATACAAGGGAACCTTGTTACTAGCGGTTGCACAAGATGGAAACAGGAACATCTTTCCAATATCTTTTGCATTGGTTGAGGGTGAAACGGGTGATGCATGTAGTTTTTTTCTAAGGAATCTAAGAATGCATGTTACGCCGCAACTCAACATCTGTCTAATATCAGACTGACATGTGTCCATAAAAAGCGCATATGATAACCCAGAAAATGGTTGGCAATACCCACCGTCTACCCATGTCTATTGCATTAGACATATAGCCCAGAACTTAATGCGAGAGATAAGAGACAAAGAACTTCGCAAAAAAGTCGTTAACATGTGTAATTCTATACATCCAAGGGTTTATTTTTACTTGATAATGTTGTTTAAATTTTTTTTCAAAAAATGAATATAATAGGATTTTTGACCGTACTACAACCCCCATGAAAAAAATTCTGGAAATGCCATCTTAACCCTTGGATGTATAGAATTACCTAATATTTCCAATATTTTTAAACATTATCAAGTAAAAATAAACCCTTGGATGTATAGAATTACCCATGTTAAGGACTTTTTTGCGAAGCTCTGACTCTTATCTCTCGCATGAAGTTCTGGGCTATATGTCTAATGCAATAGACATGGGTAGACGGTGGGTATTGCCAGCCATTTTCTGGGTTATCATATGCGCTTTTTATGGACACATGTCTGTCTGATATTAGACAGATGTTGGGTTGCGGCGTAACATCAACATGCATTCTTAGATTCCTTAGAAAAAACTCCATGCATCATCCGTCTCATCCTCAACCAAAGCAACAGCTAGTAATAAGGTTCCCTTGTAATTACCGTACAACCATGTCCCATCAATCTAAACAACGGGTTTGCAGTAAGCGAAACCCTTGATACATGGCTGGAAGGCCCAAAATAGACGATGGAAAATTCTACAACCATCAATTTGTGTCGCGTCATCGGATAATGTCGGTAGTGTCTCTAGATCTATTACAACATCTGACAAATAATGTTTCATGACCAATAACCACTGTGGAAAGTCGTTGTAGGAAGTCTCCCAATTACCATAGATAGATGTTATTGCCTTGTTCTTCGCAATACATGCTTTTTTGTAAGAAATCGTGTAGTTGAATTTCTTACAAATATGAGCAATAATGTGTTTAACCTTCAACGGGATCCTCTTGAATGAGACGTTTGATGCTATCACTGATGATGTTTGAGTCTAGTTTCCGATGGTCCTGAGTAATTGCAACCGAAGTGCATGTGTGCGGTCCACTTACCTTGGTAATCATCCACGTACCACTTTTTCCCCCAAAGAACCTCTACATCTGAACGTGCAATCCTCATTGGAACACTTATATCTTTTAGAATTAGACTTATAAACATCATAATCAAGAGAGTGTTTGATGTGATACTGAGCAATTGCAAACATACACTCCACTTTACTTAGAACAGTTGAAGAAATTTTATCATTGTGTAAAATCCTAATTAATGCATCCAACCAACTGCAATAAATATGTAACCATACTATTAAATATTATAACTTCACAACAACCTACTAATTTCTTCTATAAATAGGTAGTTCATACTTCATTTTCATCATCTCACTCTCATCACTTATCTCCTTCCTTGAAATTTATACTCTCTAATTAGTTCATTCTCCATATAAAATGTATTTCTTCTGGTTTGGTGATAAACATAGGGGAACACCCGAACATGCTGCACTACTTGTTTAAATATATTTATATTTATTTTTATATTTATATTTATATTTATATTTATATTTATATTTATGTTGATATTTAAATTACATTTATGTTTATATTTATATAAATTTTATTATAGCTTGCTGAGACATTTTAAAACAAGGACCCATAAAAAATTACATTCTCCTGCTGTTATTCTACCTTACATGGAGAGATCCGATTTTGCAAGCGTAGCAAGGATACCACATATCCATACAGACACAAGTTTCATAATGACCTTACTCGAAAGATGGAGGCCCGAATCACATACATTTCATTTTTCAACTGGTGAGTGTACCATAACGTTGGAAGATGTAAGTATGTTATTGGGTCTACGTGTCAATGGTAAGGCTGTAACCGGTCCTACCGAAGTAGACTTGGACATGTGGGAAGAATTTTTGGGCTTTCAACCACCACGTACAGCTTTAAAAGGCCGAATGATTCTAATCTCTTGACTTAAATCACTATTAGCTAATAATCCGGTAGATGAAAATTCAACTGTGGGACATTTATCAACATACACTAGAATTTTTAATCTGCTCTTAATTGACTTATCCCTAATGCCTGATAAAATTCAATCATGAGACGACGATGAAAGAATCATGGAAAACACCGTATACTCAATTGTACCGCATAGAGCAACAAAAATGGAGAAATGTGGCCAGATATTGCCTGACTGGACCTATGGTTGACTCACAGTCTATGCCAACTCACGACTATATGACTTGGTATAGATCATTACCGTATATGTACGCTTCTGGAAATCAATGGCTTATTGATCCACGCACTCAACCTTCCTCATCCCAAATGTCACCTACCCAACCACAAACATTCACCAACCCACCAAGTCACAACACATTTAACCAAGAACAAACTCAACCATTCACACAACCCTCCTCGTCCAACATATACAACCAACTATCGCATTATCATGGTGTAATATTGTTAAATAAAAATTAATGAAATATTTTTTTACTTTTAAATTATAATTATATTGTTATTGTTATTATATTGTTATTAATAAGATAATTTTATGTATTATAATTATATTGTTATTAAATATAAAATTAATAAAATAACTTTATGTATTAAATTAATTAATTTTTATTTACAAAATTTATTTTTTAATTTTTTAATAATTTAAATAATTTAATTATAATTATTTAATAATTACTTAAAATAATAAATATTTAAAAAACATTTAAAAATCTAAAAAATACAAAAAAACGAATGTGTATATATATATATATATATATATATATATATATATATATATATATATATATATATATATATATATATATATATATATATATATATATATATATATATATATATATATATATATATATATGGTCCCCTCCGTTTGAAACGGCGGCCTTATGAAGGCTGCCCTCATTTTCAAACGGCGGTCACCACCTGCCAACTCTGAAAAATTCTAAAAAAGTGCAAAAAGGTGGCATTTTGGGAGTTAAATTTTAGGGGGTGGCATTTCCAGAATTTTTTTTCATGGGGGTGGTAGTACGGTTTAAAATCCAATATAGTACAGTATTTATAAAATATTGTTTCAGTAACTTAACCTGCGCAACATATCCAATGTTCTGCCTCAGCCATCTAATATCCAACTCCTTGAGAGGGAAACCATCAATACATACCTGTGAAAATAATCCTACAGACTTAAGATATTATAACCATGAATAATGATGTATATAAACATACAAGCTCCGAGATAGCAGTGTCGTCTCTTTGCTATTTTACTCATAGCTGAATATAAACATACGAGCTCTTAGATAGTGGTGTCGTCTCTTTGCTATTTTACTCATAGTTGTATCAAGAACAAAAACATTGAATAGCATAATTGTATTATATATCCACTTTTCATTTGTATCACCATCAACCTTTTGGGAGGATTTATCATCTTCACCGAGTTTTGTTTTCATTCTGCTTTTCTAATAACATTAAAACAATAAAACAGTGAACTATGGGCCAAATCACACATAAGTATATAGTATCACACATAAAGTACATAGATCGAACAAAACTTCAAACTAGTAAAATACGGGACATTCAAATTCAACCATCTATTTCTGTGAAAACAATGTCATAATAGTGAACTAGAAGATGTGTCATGTTTAGGCAGTAGTGGATTCTAGGTTGTCAATAACGCACCATAGCACAGCTATAGCAACTTAGCATGACGGCACAGCCCCTCACCGCTAGCAACAAAGGTCATTTTAATCCCTATTGGTGACAACCTTGACATTAGTTGGCACTGGAATTCTTATAAAGACCATAGCAAGAAAACAACTGTATGTGATTTTGAATACTTTTATAATTTGATTTTGCTGGATGGGAACTCATTTTGATGAGATCCATATGTTGTTGTTATTTATGTTTACTATTAAAACTTTACTATATATGTTGCTGGAATTGTTATTTTTTAATACTTATGCATGTTGTTGGAATTTATGTTTACTATGCACATTGTTTTTTTAGTCTTCACAGCAACGGTCATCCCGCCGCGTCGCTATCTAAGATTAACAACCTAGAGTAGACTATTAGTCATCATCTCAATGATGGGGAATATTAAAAATAAGAGGGTTTCAACTTCGGGATCAATAACTAACCGAGATCATGACTTCAATTTACCAGGATTGAAAGATATAAATAATTTACCTGACCACTACAAGGCTCGTACAGGCGAAGTAAAAGGTTGATTAACGTGCTCTTTCCACTGCCACTCAGACCAACCTTGGCAAAGTAGAAATATCGAGTTAGTCTTTGGGAATCACCAACATCAATGGTATAGTAAAAGGAACAAATCTTACAATGGCAATGACTTCATTTGCTTTTACAGAGAAGTTTAAGTGTTCTAGAACAGGCATCTGTTCAAAAGTCAGGAAAGATGAAATGAGTGCAACATACAGGCATACACGTTTTAATTCAGTGCAACATACAGGCATATGCGTTTTAACTTTGAGCAGAAATGAGTAACTTAAAAATGTGCTTAGTGAAAAACACTTGATAGAACGAAAATACATACTATACTCCTTGCAGGATAATGAAATGATACATCAACAAACTGAATATGGCCCATTAGCCTCTGCAACTTAATTCCTGTTAAAAGTGGGAAGCACAATTAAAGCAATATATAATTCGATATCTTATACAAGAGCAAGGAACTCTTATAATTACTTGCCTTGGACCAAGAATTGGTCACAGGGCAATCGGTTCATCATTTCGAAAATTTGTTCAGATGCTCCAATGGACTGCATTAATGATGATAAACTGTTTGTCACCCTCCAAGTGGCAAAAATCAACCACTCACAGTATAATACATACTTTGTAAGTTGCTCAACAGTTACACAACAGCTGAGAGCAGACATTCCTCCTAAAAGAACTGCAAATATCTGCAAGTTGCAATTTAATAAAAAAACAATTAAATAACTACTAACTTCGTCCCTAAATATAAAACCTTCTAGAGAAATTTCTTTATCTATTTTTGTAAAGATTTTAATTGCATTAGTTCTTTACCAAAAACAACTTTAATTATTTTACATCTTTTCTGGTAACCAATAAGCAAGCAATAAATACTATAAAGGCTAAACTTGGAATTCAATGGTCCTATGTTTAGGGATATAGTTAGTATATCTAGTACTCCCTCCGTTCCTTTTTAAGTGTCGTTTTAGAAGAATTTTTTTGTTCCTATTTAAGTGTCGTTTTATAATTTAATGTTATAATTTGTCATTTATACCCTTATTTTCTCAATAACTCCACCTCAAATTTTTCAATTAGTTATTGGAAAAAGAGAGTGTATGATTGAATTTATTTGGAAAGAGAAAAATAAATAAGGGTATAATAGAAAAAGTAACTCTAATATTCCACTATCTTGGTTGAAGAGCTTTCTGCTAAAACGACACTTAAAAAGGAACGGAGGGAGTAGCATTTTTGACAATTGGCCAAAGCATTAAAAAATTAAAAACCACATGTCAGTTCTTCAAAACTTAAATATATCCAAGATAGAAACCAAACTTGAAAAACTAATTCATTTTATTCCTGTGGATTATCTGGACTCTGATCTGATGGTAATACCTTGTAAGATTTTTAATTTGATAATAATTCAAATTTACAAAATTAATTATTAAATTGTAGAAGACTTACGAAAGAACCAAAAATAGGACAACTGGCCTAATAATGATAACCAATAACACAAACTTGAACTAATCTTGATGCACAAACCTTTAAATTATGATAGATTACAAGTTCTTTTAAAGTAATAAAAACACTACTAATTAGCATTTAAGCCCTTATCTCTTTCCGTTAGTTTCAAATGTACTTATTACGAAACAGAAAATCCATGGAAATAAGATAGAACTAGACTGACACGATGCGCGCACATTGATGAATTTTTTTAAGTAATATTAGAATATATGTATATTTTAATTTTATTTAGTATAGTAAAAATTGTAATTGAGACAATAAGATGAAGAGAATAAAAAAGAGAGAACAATTTTTAACGAAAAAAAATATGTTTGAAATATAGAAATGATAAGTAAGATGTTGATATTTAAATTTTAAAATGACAAATAAATGAAAAAAAGTTTTAATACTTTTGTTTTATATTAATTTTTTTTTCAATATTTTTTTAATATTTTTAAAAATGTTAAATCTTCATCATTTTATAAATGAGAGAAATATTAGATTCGAGCGACTCAAACTCTATGCAGCAAATCATCATAGTTAAAATTTTCAATAATTTTGTTTTAAATTTTCTTTTCATTTTTTTTACTCCAATAATTTTTAAAAATATTAAATCTTCATCATTTTATAGATGAGGGAGAAATTCACCAAAGATAAAAAATCGTCTATTTCAATAAGGTTATTCACGTCATCTTAATAAAATTTTATGATATAACTTCATGATTTAAGGAATAAAATATAAAATTAAAATTATATTCTTCGAAAAATTGAGATGTTTATCTTAGATCTTGATTTTAATGGTGATGATTAGTTACATAGAGTCTCAGTCGTTCAAAAGTAAAATTTTAATGTAAATCTTTTAAGGTTGATACTCTATTTTTTGTCTTACTTTATTATATGTTCATCTAGCAACTAAGTTTTTGCAAGTAGTTAATTGTATTGTTTTTTCTAAATAAAACTTGTATTATATTGATTTAAATGATTTATCTATATTGAGTAAACAGGTAGAATTAATTTTATCTTTCAATATATTAATAATGATAAAATAGATGAAAAGATTGCAAGAAAAATATATAAACTATTTTTTAAAGGTTATTAATTATTTTATATTGAACTTATTAGTAATTAGTTGTTAAATTAAAAGATTTTTATAGTTACCGGGTGTTGAACCTCAAGGTAGTCAGAATTGAGATCCTACATTAGATCGGGGAGGGGTAGAGCTGTCAAAATGGGCTCGACCCAACGGACCGGCCCATAAGCCTAACAATTTAGCGCTGGCCGGACCGCAAAATACCTTAAACAGACACGACCTTGTCTTTTTGGGCCAGCCCACCGGGCCTATTTTTTTATGGGTTGGGTCAAGCGGACTTCGAGCTGGCCCAGTAAAAAAAGATTTTGGTAAATTTTGTAGGAAAAAGATTGAGATAAGATATGATTTCATAAATGTGTTTTAAGTGATAAAGAAAAGTTAAAGAGGATCAAAATATATTTTCAAGATGATATGATCAAGGAAATGATTGTGAGATGGAGAAAATTTGATAAGTATTGGTGATAATATTAAGTTACTTTGTACTTTTACATGGATGATTTTGTGGTATTCATATATATTTATGAATAAATATTTTAAACATCACTTATATACGTTTATGATGACTCTCTACTTATGTTGTGTTGCATTTTATCCATTACATCCTTTTTATAAAATTAAAAATATAACATTGAAATACGGGCCGGGCTGGCCCATCGAACAGCACGGGCCTTTCAAAAATGGGTCGGAGGATCGTAACACGGTCTACCAATTTTATATATATTGCATACTTATTCATTAATATGCATATAAAATTGCATATTTATTCATTAATATGCATATAAAAAAGAGATATGCGGGGAGAAAAAATAAAAAGGCCAACAGGTTCTGTTTACAATATTTAGAAATATAGTATGATGAATAAAAAATGTAGTCACTCAGTTTGAGTGATTATATTTAAAGTAGTGAGAGAGGAGAAAAGAATGAAAAGAAACAACTATTGAATAAATGATTTGGTGGTTCAGTCTGTATTGGGAAAGGGTTCGGTGGTTGTACTTGGAAATTTTTTTAAAAATTAATAGGATTAAGAGGTATTATTGGGAAGGATTTCAAAAGTTAATATGGGAGTTAATTGGAATTTAAGAGGAGAATTAAATGGAGGTAGAGTATAGCAAAAATAAAAAATGAGCAAAAACGCAGCGTTTCTACGTGTTTTGACGGCAATCCCATCAATCCTACCAAAATACTATTTTTTTCCTTCAGCAGAATCACTAGGCTTAGCAAAATCATAGAATCAGACGATCCTATGAGCAGGATCACGATTCTGACTACCATGGTTGAACCCATGACATCTAATAGAGAAGTAAATTTTTTTTAAAAATGAAGATGAGTTTTTAGAGGTGCCACATAGGAATATATTTAAAGTGGCATAAATTTTTAATGATGTGACGAAATTAGAAATATGTGGCATAAGATGTTGGGTCTGTTTTAATATATATAATAGAAGGCTTAAGAATCAATGGTATTGATGATATTAGAAATGGTACAAAAATAAAGAAATTGACCCTTTGTCCCAACCCAAATAATAAGACTTTTTGAGTATTTCACACGAATTAAGAAACTTAATTATTACTTTATGAGAAAGACAAAATATGTATGAATTTACAGTAATGTCCCTCTTAATTATCAAGGAAGGAGAAATTAAATACTCGAGGGTATATTGGAAAAAAAATTATAAATATTACATTGGAATTGTAAAATAACTAATAATTTGGGACAATTTTTTTTTCAAACCTCTTATAATTTGGGACAGAGGGAGTAAGTCTTATTGTGTGATTGAACCTAACTCAACCTTACAAAAATGACTTCTAAGTTGAGGATCACCCCCCACTTATAAACATATTTTCAGGCCTTATATAGTCTGATGTGTGAATTTGGTCAAGATTTGGAAGAATAAGAGTTTCAAGAGTATTACTTTATCTTTCCAAAACTTATCATTTCCAGCTCTGTTTTCAACCACTGTTTCATTCTCAAGTCTGTTTTCAGCCACTATTTCATCCCCAAATTCACGTCCAGATCCATCTTCGACCAATGCCAGAATGCCTCATATTCAAATTCATTTTCAACCAATTCTCTTCTTGAATTGAGCTCATGGGAATTTGGTCAAGATTTGGAAGAATAAGAGTTTCAAGAGTATTATTATCTTTATCTTTCCAAACTTCTCATTTCTAGGCTCTGTTTTCAACCACTCTTATTTTCAGCCACTATTTCATTCTCAAATTCACGTCCAGATCCATCTTCGATCAATGACTCATTTTCAAATTTATTTCCTACCATTTCTCTTCTCACTATGTTGTTCTAAGTACAGCTTCTCCCCGAGATACTTTGGAACATTATTTTAGAACAACAACGCTCTTTAATCAAGAAGATGACCATTTTTTCTTTCTCCAATTCCATTTTTATGGTGTTTTCACACAAGAAGAGTAATGAATTATTCCTTCTTTTTCACAAAAAGGAGTAATGACATGATTGGATAACTCCTCAATATCATATCTAATTTTTTTTTTGGCTTAATTGCAATTTTGGTCCCCTATTATTATTTTTTTGGGTTTTGGTCCCCTTATTTTAAAATCTGGAATTTTAGTCCTATATTTTAGTTTTTTTGAGGATTTTGGTCCCCTTGCAAATTCGAAGGAAATTTTAAATGAAATGACGCTCACATTGAGGATGTGTCATTGGCAGTTCAACAGTGAACTGTTCAAAAAAACTAAAATAAAGGGACTAAAATTTCAGATTTTAAAATAGGGGGACCAAAACCCCAAAAAAGGATAATAGGGGGACCAAAATTGCAATTAAGCCTTTTTTTTTTAAATTGTGGTTAGATTTAACTCAATCCTACAAAATCATCTAGTAAAAAATTGTGGTTAGATTTAACTCAATCCTACAAAATCAACTTGTAAGGTGATGATTGTCTCTACTTATCTTCAGGTTATATAGTGTGAAACTCAGGTTATACATTATGAGACTCCTAACATTATCCAAACTGGGAATGGATAACACCTATTCACCAGCTTAAGGGAGAGTGGAAAATCTCACGGTATTTAAAGAAATTGATTTAGGGAGTTTGTAGTATATTTCTTATTTATGTACATATTGATATGATTAGGAAAATCTCTTTAATTCTAGGAATATTTAATTAGAATAGGAATGATGTATATATTTTATGTACCTTTCAATGTTTATAACGTGAGAAAATAATTTACTCAGACAAACCTGAGTTGAACGGTAAAGGGTGTTAAAGCTCAGGTTCCACAAACCATTACCCACGCTGTCTCGACTGCTAATAAATGCTAATTTCTGTAGCCAGTGGTTGTACCTGATTAGATGTATAGAAATTAAGAGTATCACTGACACAATTATTTGCCAAAATTTATGATCAACTTATGTAAACAATCTATTATCACACTCGGAATGGTAGATGATTTCAGAAAAAAATTGTTGCTAACATCATTGCATATATCTGCAAGTTTTGATTTAACAAACAAAAAAATTATATGTGTATATAGATTATGTAATATGCCTTGAAAATGGGAAAAACTTCCAAAATAACTTAATAATTTTTCAATAAGACTTCTTTTTTGGTTGAAAATTAGGTAAATAATGTAAATTTAAATCATGTAACGTCTCAACTATTAGCTACCATAAGCTAGGTTTTCAGTTGGCTACCTTATAGCTTATATTTGCAAAATGAGGCCAGGGTTTAAATGGAAAAGCAATTTCTCACAGCTCGGGAGCTATCATACCAGCTTGTAAATGTAAGTACCCTATGTTTGAACAATGCAAATAAATTCTATTCATTACTATGCTAGAACTAATATTAAGGGCAAGTTCAAGCACAAGAATTAAGGAAAATAGTTCAACACATAAGAGGAAATACGGAAAATAAGCATAGACAAGTCGAGTCCAATTGATTTGATATTTTTTGGACGTGTAAATAAATAAAAGATTAGAAAATTATCCTTATCAATTGTTATCCTATAAATGTATAGTGGAGTATAATGAGCTTGCAAATGATGCACAAAGTATCAATTTGAGGACAGAATTGGAGAGAACAGTAAAGCTTAAAAGCTTTACTAATACAAGGAAGTAACGAAGTGTTATCATTACATGCCAAAATATAGATTTTCAGTAAGAATATATAATAAGAGAATAAACAAAATAAATCACCTTTCAAATTCTTCGTTTTTGGTCCCATACACTCGAACAGTTCTTATTAAAGAAAGTGTTTCCTGAGCTACCTGTAATAGAAAATATAATAATTGTTAAAATAAGATTATGGTCAATATTTTAGAAACAATATCTACCAGTAAGTATGTATACATCATTAGCACAAGCAGAGAAATCTTGGGTTAACTTTGCTGCTTTTCTTTGATACCTATTAAAACAACAAATACATTCTTTAGAAACAAACATACTATTACTATCCTATATGAATGCAAGATTGAAACAAACATGAACTAGAATGAGTTGAAAATTTCAAACTGAGACAAACACCAAGTTCGTGTTTCGGTGTATGTAAGCAATTTACTGGCATAACTACATTGCATTATCTCAATTTATATTATTTCAATAAGCAAACGAAAACAAGAAGGATACAATATCTAACAATTTAGAAAGACGAACTAGGAAGCCAGCCAAAGGCAAAGGAAATCATCATAAATTAGGCATGGATCAGAATAAATTCAAAGAACATAACTATAGTCCAAGTTACGTTGATGCATCTTTCTACAAATAAAAATAACGAAAGAAAAGAGTTCAGGCTTAAAACCAGTTCAATAAAACATTGTTTACAGCTAGAATAGAGTCCAACTTATCCTCTTAACAAGAAGACAATACTAAAAGAGAGAAACAAACAGTCCCAAAGCAAAATTGTCGAGCCCCTTAAAATAAAGTCAAAAAAGCTACCAACGCTTACCTGCCATAAACCAGGAAAATTGCAGATAACACGGAACAAATCATGAGTGCAGATAATGCTAGAGGCCAAGATAAAACCAGTAAATTAATTATTGCTCCTGTTCCCTAGATATCAAAGAAATAACAGGTAATACACGGAAAAATAATGCCATAAAATTTAACCAGAAAATTAATATGAAAATATTGAGACCTGCAAAGAGTTGCGTAATATTAACTGAAGATCGTTTCCTATAACATGTGAAAGCTGTTGACAATCTGCTGCAAGCCTGCTTGTCAAGGTGCCAACTTTTTCTTTATCAAAATAGGATATGTCCTACATAATACATTATACATGCCTAGGGTAACCATAAGAAAAGCAGAGAAGCGATACAAGTAAATAAATAAAGAAAAAAATGCTAAAGAACATCTTTGCTAGCCCAGTATATTTTTGTTTTGTAAACCATATACCTGAAAAAGAATGGCTGTATACAAGTTTTCTCGGAGACGCTTTACCTGAAACATGACAGGGAGAATGGGATGATGTGCTCTGAACTAGATAACACTGATATTATAATTCTAATTACTATCCGTTAGGATATTATTGTGCTGATTTAGTCATTTCTTTCTTATGCAATCCAATATGACGCTTAATTTAAGGATTAAAGATTTTATCTGTCTTTCCAGATGTATTCATAGTTTCTAAATAAGGAGATTATTTAGGAAACTAATGATTGAAGATCTATTTTTATGGAGAAGTTTTAGCAGATTTTTAGCAGCAATACTGACAAGAAATTCAATTTCAAGTAACACCAATAATAGTACTTGAGAGAAAAAGCAGCAATCAGTATTGGAGTTTAGAGGAGGGTCATCTTATAAAATATCTCCAAGTTATAAACAATGAATACACTCTTCAACAAAAGTAAAAACTGAAATATAAGTCATAGAATATAGAAAAAAAAAACTTATAATAAAAATGCTTAAAACATCCTCTATTTGTGGTAAAAGACTAGTCTGAAATCATCCTAGGCTTTGTTTAGAGTTTAGAGGAGGGAAGGGCTTTTAAGGGAGGGAAGTAGAGGAAACAATAGAGAAATCTTATACATTTTTAAGAGTGTCTATTTGTCGTGAATGATAAATGAATATTTATGATTAATATATTTTTAATTTTAAATGTATTATAACATATATTAGAGTTGAAGAATTTATCTCAACCTTCCTTCAATACAATTTTTTAATTCCCTCACTTTGGGAGATTTTATATTATGAAGAAAAAAAACAGCCCCCTATTCAAGTTGATTTACTGAAGGACAATCATTCTTCCATTTCTCTTTCCTCCTTCCTTTACCCAAAGCCCTGCCATGCCCAACCTTCCAAACTCACAGACAGAACCTTAGATGAACTCTGATGACTCATTGACTATATCTTCCAGCATAAAATTCACAATGATACAAAGCAATGTCATAGGTGGGATAAAAAACTCTAGCATACAAAGTTGACACATCCAAAACATTAATTGAAATTAGTTGAGATCAAAAACCACTCACCAAGGTTACATTCAAAATTCCGAAGCAGCCACTTCGCAAACCACTGAAATTCAAATGAGAGAACCAAATAACCACCCACTCAATCTGAATACTAAATGTATACGGACAAATAGACCACATCAAAAGGAAATTAATTTTGAGGCAAGCATTCCTTGTTTGAATAATAGTTGAACTGATACACAGACAATAAGGCATTTTATGTAAGGTTTTATCACCTAGCATATGGGTTGTGTTTGTGTGTATTAAGAATCCGGAGATTATTAGCCTCTCCTACTTTTCCACTGTGAAGGGGTCTGGTTACTTAAGGACAAGCTCCTTTATTTAAGACAAGATCCTTGTTTAGTCTAGAGTGCGGTTTGGTTTTGTGCCTTGGATATCCCATTATATAGCTTTCCAAAAGTGACTAAAATTTATGTTAGACAGAGATTAAGCTCTATAAAATTACCTGCATATCCCTGAAGTGAAACATAGTAGAACCAAAAACATTGCATTCCTAGAGAATGCTGCAGTCTTGCCACTTTGTGCCGAAAATATTGATGCTGCCAGAATACTTGGCATGGTGATTTCTGAAAGCTGCAGCAGCAGATATAAAAAATGGTAAGCAATAAATGTTGATATTAATACAATTGAACAGAACATAAGAGAGATGATGAAGCTACAGTGTTAGACATATATTATGCCACATCTGTCACTGAAATTATCATTGCAGCGCCATTCTTAGAGTCATTTGACAGTATTTTTTTTGGTTTATAAAAACCGGTTTAGTCCGGTTCGGGGGTCAGTTCTGACATCAAGTGGTTTCAGCCCCTCCCGATGTAGTTGCGGGGGATTGAACCTGGTCCTTCCTACCAAGTTCAGCGGAGTCATTTGACAGTATTATCATTATTGTTGTTGGTTTTAAATTACATCATTTATACATCTATTAATTATACATTCGTGTATAAAAACATTGGCTCGTTTCCTAAATTGCAATAACCAAGACAATTAAATATGTATTTCAAAGATTGAAAATAACATTGAATCTTAAACTTCTGACTGTTTGAATTTTGAAAAACTCACAGCAGCAATGACAAGGGACCCAAATGCCACGACTGCAACCCACCGCTCATCGGAAACTAGCTCCAACATTCGTCGGAGAGCAAGCTTAGCCTCTGCCGGTTCTGCGGGGTCTTCCCGGTGCTTCGGTAATGCCCACCAATCGCCTCCTGGTAAAATGGAAACAATGAACTCGACACCATGGAAACTAGAAGCATCATCTGAAGCGCAACGGGTTTTAAGGCTCCTGACGCTGTTGATTTTGGATACGGGGAAGGAGAAGAGAAAACGGGATTGGGGTTTGTAGTGGTTGGAAGTGAAGGTATGGAATTTGTGGATGTTGGAGTGTGGGTAAGGGAGTGAATTTGAAATGGAGGAGGAGGATGACATGGTTATTGCACATGCCAACTTATGTCTTCCATGTGGAAGTGATATTGTTCTCTAGAGTAGACACTATGTATAGGTTGTAGTTTTTACAAGGTTACATATTCTTTTTAGTCTCCTGCCTCTTTCGGGTCCATTTTGGTCTTGTTTCTTTTAAAGTTATCACTTTGATCTTTTACCTTTTCAAACAGAGTCACGTCGTTAAAAATCTACAAGCGGCAGCATTAACAAACCCTAGTTTGAAATTAGGCATCAATCTCAAACTCTGAATCACTACTCATTAACAAACCCTAGTAGTGATTCAGAGTTTGCAGTGAAACGGCAGCATTAAAAATCACTATTCAGAGTTTTCACCTTCTTCTCCACTGCAAACTCTGAATCATTACTCATTAACAAACCCTAGTTTGAAATTAGGTATGAATCTCCTAAACAAAATCGAAATTGAAATAATTGGTTCCATAATCATGAGTTATGGGTATGGTTCATCTTTAACAAACAAAGGATAAATCTCTACGAATTGATAACTCAATCAATGAAGTTTAACAATTTGCTTATGAAAAGTAAATGAGAGAGAGGACACAAGGATTTGTTTAGGCAGTTCACCAATCGTCTTCGCTATGGCTACGCCTGCCCCCTTCCAATCGAAATTGAGATATCAATCTTACTTTGCAAAAAGTAGTTCACAAGAGAAATGTAGTGATCCAACTCTTACAAACCATATGTTTGATGTTGATCATAGCAATTCTCTTCCCTTGATATGATTTTGATCAAGTCACCCAACAATACCAATATGATTCACCGTCTCACATTACTCCTTTGCAAGACACCAATGTTCTTCAAAGCTTTCACTCGGTCGAATCCAAATTGCAAATTGTTGTCACCCAAGATTACTAATTGATTCATCATCTCGTACTACTCCTTTGCAAGAACCTCTTGTTCTTCAAAGCTTTCACTCAATCGAATCCAAATTGTGTAGATCATGTCAAAACCCCCAAATCAACATCATGATATTGGAGGATAAACCATCACAGTTTTTCCAATGGAACCCCCAAATATTATCAACTCAATACACTGGTACACCAACCTAAATTGAATGTTATCAACCTAGTCTAGATGACACCCAAACAAAAAATGATTATGAGTAGTTTGTTTGTGTGTATGCATAAATGGAAGGTTGAAGATTAAAAGCAATCTTTGTATGTGATTATAGTTTCATCAAATTGAAAATTATGCATGTATGAAGTATTTATAAGTGTGCAAGTTTGAGGCAAAAAGAATTCTAAAAGTTTGTAAAATAATGCAATTTTTCAAAAAAAAAAAACTACAGCATGTGTCGATATGTGTAAAGTTATGTGTCGATACATAGAAATAGAAGCTACGGGCTTTAAAACTACAATACATGTGTCGACCTGTAAATCGTATGTATCGACACGTAGAAGTAATTTTTTTCAGTATGTGTCGACCTGAGAGGCTGCATGTGTTGACACATACAAACAAAAGCTACCAGATTTATTGTTGAAGCACATGTGTCGACTCATGCAACATATGTGTCGACACATAGACCTGTGTTTGAGCAAAATTTGAATTTTAATGCATGAAACTGATTTTTAATGCATGATACTTTTTCCAAACATGTTCTAAGTGCATTCTATGATTCCTAATACAAAGGTGCACATAATGACTCAGAGATAGCGTCTGTTCCAGCAGAACATATTTGGATAACCTCCTAAAAGCTAATCCAGCAAGGATGCAACAGTATTGGGTATTTGGAGAGTTTTGAGGAGAAGGATGAATGGCAAATTTTAAGGGATTTAAATGGTACGATCATGGTATGCATGCACTCAAGGAGATGGTCTTGCTTATCCCTCAGGTGGGAGCCCTATTTATAATGTCAGACTCAGCCCTTATTGAATAGTCACGATTAATAGCCATGATAACGTAACCGCCCATTAATTACTCATTACGTATCCCCATAAGTACCTTCAGCGGTTTCATGTCTATTAAGTTCGTCTTTCGTAACGTTCCTCTGATTTATCAACTCGACTTCTGATCTTTATCTTCCTTAATAGCAGCTAGGTTGCTACTACCATTTTAGCAATGCTCAGCACATCCGACTTGAATACCCGAATGAAAGAATTATGGTATGTACATAAGCCCCCCGATCTCGAGATCCATCGGGTTGAAGTGTTCGGACAAAGAATCCCAGAATTTTCTGCTCTTCTTCCCGGTTGAGATTTATATAGGTATCTTCTCACGACTTGATGGTGTGTGATAATGGGTTATTAAGAATAATGACCATTGATATCTTTATGATACTTTCTCTCTCCCTTTTCATAGTCGGAGAAAGGTGTTCGACTCTTAAGGGGAAAATCGAAGGATCTTGGTGTTTGAAAAGAAAATTGGAGAACCCTAGTAGGTTTTCGACTTGTGGCCATTGTAGAACTTGGTAAGTTCTAGATTCAGGGAAGTAGAAAAGCCCCAGTGCGATCTCGGCCAGTTGTATTCATACAAATCGGTACATTTTTAGTGACAAATAGGTCGAAGACCCTCAATGAGTTCTCGACCTACATTTTTCGTAGAGACTTAGAGAAGCCCTGGTGGGTTCTCGTTTCACTTGAAGTAATCAGAACCAGGCGAGTTATCCATGCGGAAGTTAGAGACTTTGAGTAGGTTTGTGACCTTTGGTCTTTGCGGAACTCAGTTGTTTCTAGACCTGCAGAAGTCAAAGAGCCCCAGTGGGGTCTCGACCAGTTTTAGTCTTTGAACTTTGGGAGGTTCTTGACATAGATAGGACCGGAAGCCCCAATGAGGCCATGTCTTAATGGAATCATAGAACCCGGTAAGTTTCTAGATATGGAGAGGTCGGAAAGCCCCAATGGGATTCTGACTCATTTGTTAATATGTTTATTTTAACTAAATGTCTGACATTTCCTTTTTATGATCATAATAGATCATGGAAGGCTTTAGATGCCCATAAGTTTAGAAATTCCCGAGTCAGTCTAGGCTATAATCTTTGGCCTACTTCTGTTTATTTATTGTGTATATTAATAATATTCTACTGATTTGTATTTATTTGGACGCTTAACCTGATCACATAGGTTAATTTTATCATAATCATGTCTTCTCCTGACCGGTTGAGGGCCTTTGCCTTAACTTTAAATATTTTGCTAGAGGTTTCGATAACCTGGTCTCGGTCGGAGGTGTTTCTTGATCATGACTAGGCCAAAGGTATTTGTTTAGCATAACTGCTAAGTTAACCGGAGAGCTTCCTAGTGTATCCTTAGTTGCCCATTCATTGCAGAACTCGATGAGTTTTGACTTACAGAAGTCGGAGAGCCCTAGTGGGATCTAGATCCATTATCATTTTGTAGAACTCGGTTATATTCTAGACTAGGGACGTAGTAGAGCTCCAATGAGAATTCAACTCATTATTAATTTGCATTTTATTTTTAGTCGAGTCATGGAAGACATTAGACACTCCTAAAACGGTAGCTCCTGCATAGTATTTATTTTCCTTATGACCCCGGAGGACCATTAGTGTGGTTATATAGTCATAATTCATTGACTCAAACTATTTTGTCAACGATCATGCTTAAGTCCCTTGCGGCTTTGCACAGTGTTTTGAGCCCCTTTTGAGGCTTTTATATATTATGATTATGTATGCATTTTGGTTTTTTCGTCTTGCAAATAAAATTTGCATTATGCTCCTAACTGGGATATCTATATAATCCCCCAAGCGCGGTGCTTGTAGAACAGGATGAAGCGCTTTAAGCAAGAGCTATCCCAGCTAGTTAAAATGGTTTATTCTCCTATGATGATTGAGTTATTCATATCCCGATTGTTTGGGTAATGGAGTAACTTAGCTTGGATGAAAGGTTACTTAATCGGTCTTCATTGTCTTAGGCATCCTTCAAGGATGCATTAGTAAGTCTTTTTCTAATTTGTTAATAGGTTTCTTATTGAACATGACCGATGTTCAGAGTCCCTTGCGGGTTGAATTAAAAGTAGGGTCAGAGGCGCGAGGGCGTGACCGACGTTAGAGCCCATTGCGGGTGACACTGCAGAGTAGGGTCAGAGGTGCGAGGGCGTGACCAGTGTCAAAGCCCATTGCGGGGTGACACTTTAGTACTCCAATCCTGAAGGAGGAGTGTCAACTTAACCCGGGTTGGATTGGGGAGTGCATCCAGCAAGAATTTAACCCTCATTCGATAAAGTACTCAATTCTCGGAGGGAGAGAGTAACTCGATCGGGTTGGATTATGAAGCACAATCGGCTGAGACTTAACTCGGATCTGGTAAAGTACTCAATCCCTATAGGGACCGTGTCAACTCAATCCGGAGGCCGGAGAGTACAGCCGACAAGGACTTAACCCTCATCTGCCAAAATACTCGATCCTCTAAGGGAGAGTGTAACTCGACCTGGGTTGGATTGGGGAGTGAAATGGGCAACGACTTAACCATAATCCAGTAAAGTACTTGATCCCATGAGGGAAAGTATAACTCAATCTGGAGGCTGGAGAGTGCAACCGACTGAGACTTAACTCATATATGGTATCCTAGCTTGATTGTGGCTCCTTTCCTGCAAAATTGGTAGACAAAACTAACATAATTCAATTAGTTAGTAATGATTTTAAGATATTTTTTCCCATATAAGATAACTCTACTTTGTCTTTCATATTCTTCCTAACCGGGATGCCTATATAACCCCCTTAACGTGAGGCTTGTAGAATTGGATGAAGCGCTTTAAGTAAGAGCTATTCTGGAAGGACATTCTAGTTTCCTTTAACCATAAAGTGTATTTTTTTTACAAATTCATGTCACAAATTCATCACTCTTCTCAAAACATGCATTCATATACCATATATCTGAAGGATAGAAAAACACTTAGAAAGGGGGGGTTTGAATAAGTGTAGCTTTAAAAACTTGACAGATAAAAATAAAATGCACAGTTATTTTTATCCTGGTTCGTTGTTAACTAAACTACTCCAGTCCACCCCCGCAGAGATGATTTACCTCAACTGAGGATTTAATCCACTAATCGCACGGATTACAATGGTTCTCCACTTAGTCAGCAACTAAGTCTTCCAGAGTCTTCTGATCACACACTGATCACTCCAGGAACAACTGCTTAGATACCCTCTAAGACTTTCTAGAGTATTCTGATCCACACGATCACTCTAGTTACAACCTGCTTAGATAACCTCTAAGACTTCCTAGAGTATTCTGATCCACACGATCACTCTAGTTCCTTACAACTTAATGTAATCAATTCTAAGAGTATTACAATTGCTTCTTAAAAGCTATAATCACAAACTGTGATATTTCTCTTAACGTTTAAGCTTAATCTCACTAATATATTACAACAGCAATGTAGTGAGCTTTGATGAAGATGAAGATTCTGAGCTTTGAATAGAACAGAGTTTCAGCAAGTTAATATGAGTTGTTTTGTTCAGAATCGTTAACCTTGCTTCTCATCAGAACTTCATATTTATAGGCGTTGGAGAAGATGACCGTTGAGTGCATTTAATGCTTTGCGTGTTCCGTACAGCATCGCATTTAATGTTATACGCTTTTGTCAACTACCTCGAGCCTTGTTCACGCTGTGTCTACTGACGTTGCCTTTAATAGCTTTTAACGTTCCTTTTGTCAGTCAGCGTAGCTTGCCACTTGTACTTCCTTCTGATCTGATGTTTGTGAATACAACGTTTGAATATCATCAGAGTCAAACAGCTTGGTGCAAAGCATCTTCTGATCTTCTGACCTTGAAGTGCTTCTGTGCGTGATACCATTAGAACTTCAGTGCTTCTGATCTCATGTTCTTCTGATGCTTCCATAGACCCATGTTCTGATTCTGCTTCGACCATCTTCTGATGTCTTGCCAGACCATGTTCTGATGTTGCATGCTGAACCCTTTGAGACAAAGCTTCTGAGCGCTGAATTATGCATACTCTTTATATATTTCCTGAAAAGGAAATTGCATTGGATTAGAGTACCATATTATCTTAAGCAAAATTCATATTATTGTTATCATCAAAACTAAGATAATTGATCAGAACAAATCTTGTTCTAACAATCTCCCCCTTTTTGATGATGACAAAAACATATATAAATGATATGAATTTGCGATCAGAAAGAGCAGACGGCAAAAGACAAATTACACAGCTATAGCATAAGCATATGAATATGTCTCCCCCTGAGATTAACAATCTCCCCCTGAGATAAATAATCTCCCCCTGAAATAAATACTCGAAGAACTTTAATAAAAGACTTCCCTGATTATTTCGGTAGAGACGATCACATAAGCTTCTGTCTTCAGAGAATTCATAGCTTCTGACTTCTGCTTCCATTGGACAGCTTCAGAACTAGAATTTCTTTAGATCCCTAGAACACTCACAGCTTCTGATTTCTGCTTCCATTTAGGACAGCTTCAGAACTTGAATTTCTGGATCTTTAGAATATTCACAGCTTCTGATTTCTGCTTCCCTCGGATAGCTTCAGAGCTTTGAATTTCTACCAACATCACTTCATGCTAGATTTGTATCAGAACATTGTTGAATGTACCAGAGCATCATCAGAGCATCTCTACATCCTGAAATGTTACAGAACAAAAACTAAACGACAAAAGTCAGCATGAACGAGTCAGAACATAAAATGTATATTAGAACACATGATATGTATCAGAGCCATATAGGCTAAAACAATGTATCAGAGCAAATAGAATTTTGTCAGAGCAAATAGACAAATATGGATCAAATTCTATTATCAGTGCTTCTGATTCATTCTTCTTTCTTGCTTCTAATTTCTGAAGCTTGACAGCACTTAGCTTGCTTCAGTTTCCATGAGCTTATTCTTTTTACAGAATAACACTTCTTATGGTTTTGCTTCTTGTGTTTGCTTTGAAGATTCTCTTCACTTCTTTATACCTGCAAAACACTTAAACCATATAGAACTTGCAGTTCTTGTTAGTAAATGTGTGGGAGCTTTACCCAGCAACTGATAGATTAATCAAATCATTTATCATTTATCTTCTCCCCCTTTTTGTCATAACATCAAAAAGAATATTTCAAAAAAAAATTCAGATGAATAAAACGACAAATAAAATCACTGGAGTGTAAAAACAAAGAAACTTTTCATTGATAATCAAAAGATATTACATGAGAAGATGTTTAACAAGCAGATGCAACAAGGAAAGAAAACTGCTAAGACCAAAGACTAAGACCCTAGCTAAAACAAAATCTGTGCCAGCATGTCTTGAACCCTGTCATTAGTTGCAGTTTTCCTTGCCATGAAGGAGTGAAACGCATCATTGACTGCTTCTTGGGCTTCCAGGCGAGGGGTCAGGGAGACTTGATTCTGATGCAGATCTTCCACAATCTTTATCAGAGACAACATTCTCAGCAGGTGAAAATGAAGAGATTTCTTTGGAATGGGTTGAGGGAGAGGAAAGGTTAGATGAGGAGGAAGTTGAGTCTTGAAGGTAAAAAGATGAGGAAGAAGATGGAGATGATGTAGGGCTTTCACCAGGGGGTTGAAACACACGTCTAGAATAGTTTCCAGATAACTTTGCTTCGAATGGATTCACCTTGAGAGGGTCATAGGTGATCTTTATCTTTTTGGGTTTGGAAGAAGATGTTTCAACAGCTTTTCTCTTTTTGTTTTGATCATTTTCATGGTTTCCTGGGCTTGATGAAGAGTTCATGATGGATTTGCAGATAATGAACAGCTAGGGTTTGATATGAATGCAAAAAAGATAGAGAAGGAAAACAAAGACAGAGTGTAATAGAGAAAATATAAGAGGGAAGGAGAAGCGTTTGAAGAGTATTTAAAAGAAAATAAAATGAAACAAATGATGGATAGCATTTAATGTTACGTGACATGAGGAGAGATAATAAAGACAAATGAGGTGACTAGCACAGTTACCTATGGTCGGCGCCCCTTCAACTGCACGCGCGCTTATCCATGAACAGTAACGACAGGTTTACCATCCCGAGATAAAACGTTACAGCTGTTTTGCTTTAAAAGAGGTTCTGAATCAACTTAGACAATGAAACGTTAGTAATAACCGAATCATAATTTCTAAAAGATTTCAATCAGAACTTCTGATTAAAAAAAAATAATCCACTTTCATTTCAGAAGATACTCATACATAAGAACTTCTCATCTTCTCATTCTGGGCATAAATCCATACTGATGTTCTTCAGAATGAACTTAAACCTATCTTCAGCCAGGGGTTTTGTAAAGATATCAGCCCATTGATGGTCTGTATCCACAAAGTTTAAAGATATAACACCCTTCTGAACATAGTCCCTTATGAAATGATGTTTAATCTCAATATGTTTAGCTTTTGAATGAAGAATAGGATTCTTAGATAAACATATAGCAGAAGTATTATCACAGAATATAGGAATGTTACTCTCATATATCTGATAATCTTCTAGCTGACTCTTCATCCAGAGCATCTGTGTACTGCAACCAGCAGCAGCGACATATTCTGCTTCTGTTGTTGATAGAGCAATAGTTGCTTGCTTCTTGCTATACCAGGAGATCAAATGACTTCCAAGAAATTGACAAATTCCTGAAGTACTCTTTCTTTCAATTCTGTCTCCAGCATAGTCAGCATCGCAGAATCCTACTAAGTTGTATTCTTTAGATTTTCTGTAAACTAAGCCAACATTAGTAGTACCTTTCAGATACCTTAGAATTCTCTTAACAGCAGTTAAATGAGATTCTCTAGGATCTGATTGTAATCTAGCACACAAACAAACACTGAACAGAATGTCAGGTCTAGAAGCAGTCAAATATAGAAGAGATCCAATCATACCTCTGTATAACTTCTGATCTACCTTCTTACTTACCTCATCCTTACCTAGGATGCATGTTGGATGCATAGGAGTTTTGGCTTCTTTGCAGTCTAGAAGATTAAACTTCTTCAGAAGTTCCTTCACATACTTGGTTTGGTGAACATACGTTCCTTCTGATGTTTGATTTATTTGTATTCCAAGGAAATACTCGAGTTCTCCCATCATGCTCATTTCAAACTCAGCCTGCATAGACTCAGCAAACTCCTTTCCAAGTGTAGCATTAGATGTTCCAAAAATAATATCATCTACATATATTTGACAAATTAAAATATCCCTTTTAAAGGTTTTACAAAAGAGAGTAGTGTCCACTTTTCCTCTAGTGAAACCATTATCCAGAAGGAAAGAACTTAAGCGTTCATACCAAGCTCTGGGAGCTTGTTTCAATCCATACAACGATTTCTTTAGTTTAAAAACATGATTAGGAGACATAGAGTCTTCAAAACCAGGAGGTTGATGGACATAAACTTCTTCATCTATATAACCATTTAAGAAGGCACTCTTAACATCCATCTGATAGAGAGTGATGTTATGTTGAGTGGCAAATGAAATTAATAGACGAATAGATTCTAACCTGGCCACTGGTGCAAAGGTTTCTGTATAGTCAATCCCTTCTTGCTGACTATAACCCTGAGCCACCAGTCTGGCTTTGTTCCTTATCACTTCACCTTTCTCACTGAGCTTGTTTCTGAAGACCCATTTTGTACCGATTATATTGAATCCATCTGGTCTAGGAACAAGATCCCAAACATCATTCCTTGTAAACTGATTCAGTTCTTCTTGCATAGCAATTATCCAGTCTGGATCTTCTAGAGCATGATCAACAGAAGTTGGCTCGATCAAAGATACAAGACCTAATTGACAGTCTGCATTGTTCTTAAGGAACGCTCTTGTTCTGATTGGATCATCCTTCTTTCCAAGAATGACATCTTCTGAATGACCAGAAATGAGTCTGGATGATCTTCTGACAGATGGTTCTTCAGAAATGCTTAGATTCTCCAGAGAAGCTGATACTTGATCTTCAGATTCTTTGCTTCTGAGAAGCTCTGCTTCTGATGCGTTGCTTCTTGGCTCAACAACTTCTGATATATCAATATCACAATCTGCAAAATTATCAAACTGCTTTGGTTTTTCAGAACCAAGCTTATCATCAAACCTGATATTGATTGATTCTTCCACAATCAATGTTTCAGTATTGTATACTCTGTAGCCTTTTGAGCGTTCAGAATATCCAAGAAGGAAACATTTTTGTGCTTTGGAATCAAACTTACCAAGATGATCTTTAGTGTTCAGAATAAAGCATACACATCCAAAAGGATGGAAATATGTGTTAGAACAAGATTTGTTCTGATCAATTATCTTAGTTTTGATGATAACAATAATATGAATTTTGCTTAAGATAATATGGTACTCTAATCCAATGCAATTTCCCTTTCAGGAAATATATATAAAGAGTACGCATAATTCAGCGCTCAGAAGCTTTGTCTCAAAGGGTTCAGCATGCAACATCAGAACATGGTCTGGCAAGACATCAGAAGATGGTCGAAGCAGAATCAGAACATGGGTCTATGGAAGCATCAGAAGAACAAGAGATCAGAAGCACTGAAGCTCAGAAGATGGTATCACGCTCAGAAGCACTTCAAGGTCAGAAGATCAGAAGATGCTATGCACCAAGCTGTTTGACTCTGATGATATTCAAACGTTGTATTCACAAACATCAGATCAGAAGAAAGTACAAGTGGCAAGCTACGCTGACTGACAAAAGGAACGTTAAAAGCTATTAAAGGCTACGTCAGTAGACACAGCGTGAACAAGGCTCGAGGTAGTTGACAAAAGCGTATAACATTAAATGCGATGCTGTACGGAACACGCAAAGCATTAAATGCATTCAACGGTCATCTTCTCCAACGCCTATAAATATGAAGTTCTGATGAGAAGCAAGGTTAACGATTCTGCACCAAAACAACTTATATCAAACTTGCTGAAACGCTGTTCAAATCAAAACTCAGAATCTTCATCTTCATCAAAGCTCACTACATTGCTGTTGTAATATTTTAGTGAGATTAAGCTTAAACGATTAAGAGAAATATCACAGTTGTGATTATCGCTTTTAAGAAGCATTTGTAAACTCTTAGAATTACATTAAGTTGTAAGGAACTAGAGTGATCGTGTTGATCAGAATACTCTAGGAAGTCTTAGGAGTGAACTAAGCAGATTGTAACTAGAGTGATCGTGTTGATCAGTAGACTCTAGAAAAGTCTTAGAGGGTATCTAAGCAGTTGTTCCTGGAGTGATCAGTGTGTGATCAGAAGACTCTGGAAGACTTAGTTGCGGACTAAGTGGAAAACCATTGTAATCCGTGCGATTAGTGGATTAAATCCTCAGTTGAGGTAAATCATCTCTGCGGGGGTGGACTGGAGTAGTTTAGTTAACAACGAACCAGGATAAAAATAATTGTGCAATTTATTTTTATCTGTCAAGTTTTTAAAGCTACACTTATTCAAACCCCCCCCCTTTCTAAGTGTTTTTCTATCCTTCAATTGGTATCAGAGCGCCGGTTCTAAGGTGCAAGCACTTAACCGTGTTTAGAAAAGATTCAGGAAGAGAAAAACGCTTCTGTAAAAGATGGTTGATGAAAGTGAAAAGACTACATCTACATCTGGCTCTGCTGAGCAATACAACAGTAACAATGGTTATACTAGACCGCCGATATTTGATGGTGAAAACTTTGAATACTGGAAAGATAAACTGGAAAGTTACTTTCTGGGTCTAGATGGTGATCTATGGGATCTTCTGTTGGATGGTTACAAACATCCTGTAAATGCCAGAGGCGTAAAGCTGACAAGGCAAGAAATGGATGATGATCAGAAAAAGCTTTTCAGGAATCATCATAAATGCAGAACTGTTTTGCTGAATGCTATCTCTCATGCTGAGTATGAGAAGATATCTAACAGGGAAACGGCCTATGACATATATGAGTCCTTGAAAATGACTCATGAAGGAAATGCTCAAGTCAAGGAGACTAAAGCTCTAGCTTTAATCCAGAAGTATGAAGCCTTCAAGATGGAGGATGATGAAGACATTGAAAAGATGTTTTCAAGATTTCAAACTCTTACTGCTGGATTGAGAGTTCTTGACAAGGGATACACCAAGGCTGATCATGTAAAGAAGATCATCAGAAGCTTACCCAGAAGATGGGGTCCTATGGTGACTGCATTCAAGATTGCAAAGAATCTGAATGAAGTTTCTCTGGAAGAGCTCATCAGTGCCTTGAGAAGTCATGAAATAGAGCTGGACGCAAATGAGCCTCAAAAGAAAGGTAAGTCTATTGCATTAAAATCTAATATCAAGAAATGCACTAACGCTTTTCAGGCCAGAGAAGAAGATCCTGAAGAATCAGAATCTGAAGAAGAAGATGAACTGTCCCTGATCTCCAGAAGGCTAAATCAACTCTGGAAAACCAAGCAAAGGAAGTTCAGAGGCTTCAGAAGTTCAAAGAAATTTGAACGTGGAGAATCTTCTGATGATAGAAGATTTGACAAGAAGAAGGTCATGTGCTATGAATGCAATGAGCCTGGACACTACAAGAACGAATGTCCAAATCTTCAGAAAGAAAGTCCCAAGAAAAAGTTTCATAAGAAGAAAGGTCTTATGGCAACCTGGGATGAGTCAGAAGATGATTCTGAAGACGAGCAGGCCAACTGTGCGCTGATGGCGACAGAAGATGACGGATCAGAATCTACATCAGAATCAGATTCTGAAGAGGTATTTTCTGAACTTACTAGAGATGAGTTAGTTTCCGGTCTAACTGAACTTCTGGAACTCAAGTCTCAGATTAGTCTCAAATACAAAAAGCTGAAAAAGCAATTTGAATTTGAAACAAAGAAGCTTGAGTTGGAGAACTCTGAATTAAAAGAAAAACTTTTAAAATTATCCAATAATGTTGGATCTCCTTCTAATTCAGAACAATCCACTCCTAGTCTAAACCATATTCTGAAAGAATATGATTTAAGTTTCAGGAAGTTCTTATCTAGAAGTATTGGCAGAAGTCAGCTAGCTTCTATGATATATGCTGTGTCTGGAAACAAAAGAGTCGGCATTGGTTTTGAGGGTGAAACCCCATACAAACTTGAACCTGTTGATGAAATGAAAATCACATACAAGCCATTGTATGATCAGTTCAAGTATGGCCACTCCCATGATATTAGGCACACTTCACATGCTCAAAGTTTTCACATAACACACACCAAAAAGCATGTGACACAACCTAGGAAATATCATGAAACTCACATTAAGAACTATCATGCTGTTCCTCCTATTGCTTACAATGTTAAACCCAAGTTCAATCAGAACTTGAGGAGAACTAACAAGAAAGGACCCAAGAAAATGTGGGTACCTAAGGATAAGATTATTCCTATTGCAGATATCCTTGACTGCAAAAAGGACAAAGCACAACATGTCATGGTACCTGGACTCTGGAGCTTTTACATGCTGATGTAAATGGCTGGTTGGAGATTCTAGGTGCTGCTCACCTTAATCATCTGGATGAGTATGCTACAAACAACCTTTGGAATACCTTTCGTCAGGATTTTCTGGATAAGGCTACAGACACTCAGAGAAGGATTATGTCTGAAGCTCCTGGTGTTCGTGGTCTCCGGTTGGAAGTTGGTGAGAGCAGCCATCACCATCTCATCAGGAACAGAAATGTTCTTGAAAGGAAGATACCAGCAGATGAGTTGGAAGAAGAAAATCTCTGCAGAGACATCGTGGTGTGGAGACCATGGTTTCCTGTGCTGATTGGAGATTTTCAGTGGCTGTTCAACTGGTTCAGAATGAACCCTTCTGAAAAAGCACCTCACATGGTCTTTCCAGTAGTGGTTTATCGTGCTGAAGTTGCTGGTCCTACTCCTCCAACAAACCTAGCAGCTATTCTTCAAGCATTGGAAGATGGAACTTCTGAGCTGCCTGAACCAGAATATGCTAAGGCTACTTCTGAGTCAGACTCAGATGAGGAAATGGAAGATGCACAAGCTGAAGATCTTCCAGAAGATCACCCTGCTGAGATTGCTGTCCCTCTGGGCAGAAATACTGGTGCTTCTTCTTCTGGTGAAACCTCAGCTCTGATGGAGACCTTGGAAACTCTTCATCAGAATCAAGCTATGCTGGCTTCTCGTTTGGACGCGCAAGAAGCAGCCAATGCTGAGTTTCGTTCCTTCATGACAAGGCAAGCTACAAGCACTGACGGGATTCATGATGTTCTGGCGCGGATTTTGCGTAGGCTAGGATCTTAGTCTTTTGGTCTGTGTTGTTTCTTTCCTTTCGTTGCATCTGTCTTTGTGCATCTGATCTTTCTTATCTTCATGTACTTCTGTACCTGCTGGTTGAACTTCAATGAAATCATCTTCTTTCTCCGTGTGTTTCATTTTATTTGTCGTTTTATGCATCTAATTCTTTTGAAATATTCTTTTTGATGTTATGACAAAAAGGGGGAGAAAGATAAATGATAAATGATTTGATTAAATCTATCAGTTGCTGGGTAGAGCTCCCACACATTCACTAACAAGAACTGCAAGTTCTATATGGTTTAAGTGTTTTGCAGGTATACTGAAGAGAATCTTCAAAGCAAACACAAGAAGCAAAACCATGGAAACTGAAGCAAGCCGAGTGCTGTCAAGCTTCAGAAATCAGAAGCAAGAAAGAAGAATGAATCAGAAGCACTGATAATAGAATTTGATCTATATTTGTCTATTTATTCTGACAAAATTCTATTTGCTCTGATACATATAATGTTATGGCTCTGATACATTATTTGCTCTGATACATTATTTCAGCCTATATGGCTCTGATTCATATAATGTGTTCAAACATACATTTTATGTTCTAACTCGTTCATGCTGACTTTTGTCGTTTAGTTTTTGTTCTGTAACATTTCAGGATGTAGAGATGCTCAGATGATGCTCTGGTACATTCAACAATGTTCTGATACAAATCTAGCATGAAGTGATGTTGGTAGAAATTCAAAGCTCTGAAGCTATCCGAGGGAAGCAGAAATCAGAAGCTGCGAATGTTCTAAAAGATCCAGAAAACTCAAGTTCTGAAGCTGTCCTGAATGGAAGCAGAAATCAGAAGCTGTGAATGTTTAGAAGATCAAAGAAATTCAAGTTCTGAAGCTGTCCTAGATGGAAGCAGGAATCAGAAGCTGTGAGTGTTCTAAGGATCTAAAGAAATTCTAGTTCTGAAGCTGTCCAATGGAAGCAGAAGTCAGAAGCTATGAATTCTCTGAAGACAAAAGCTTATATGATCGTCTCTACCGAAATAATCAGGGAAGTCTTTTATTAAAGTTCTTCGAGTATTTATTTCAGGGGGAGATTATTTATCTCAGGGGGAGATTGTTAATCTCAGGGGGAGACATATTCATATGCTTATGCTATAGCTGTGTAATTTGTCTTTTGCCGTCTGTTCTTTCTGATCGCAAATTCATATCATTTATATATGTTTTTGTCATCATCAAAAAGGGGGAGATTGTTAGAACAAGATTTGTTCTGATCAATTATCTTAGTTTTGATGATAACAATAATATGAATTTTGCTTAAGATAATATGGTACTCTAATCCAATGCAATTTCCCTTTCAGGAAATATATATAAAGATTACGCATAATTCAGCGCTCAGAAGCTTTGTCTCAAAGGGTTCAGCATGCAACATCAGAACATGGTCTGGCAAGACATCAGAAGATGGTCGAAGCAGAATCAGAACATGGGTCTATGGAAGCATCAGAAGAACAAGAGATCAGAAGCACTGAAGCTCAGAAGATGGTATCACGCTCAGAAGCACTTCAAGGTCAGAAGATCAGAAGATGCTATGCACCAAGCTGTTTGACTCTGATGATATTCAAACGTTGTATTCACAAACATCAGATCAGAAGAAAGTACAAGTGGCAAGCTACGCTGACTGACAAAAGGAACGTTAAAAGCTATTAAAGGCTACGTCAGTAGACACAGCGTGAACAAGGCTCGAGGTAGTTGACAAAAGCGTATAACATTAAATGCGATGCTGTACGGAACACGCAAAGCATTAAATGCATTCAACGGTCATCTTCTCCAACGCCTATAAATATGAAGTTCTGATGAGAAGCAAGGTTAACGATTCTGCACCAAAACAACTTATATCAAACTTGCTGAAACGCTGTTCAAATCAAAACTCAGAATCTTCATCTTCATCAAAGCTCACTACATTGCTGTTGTAATATTTTAGTGAGATTAAGCTTAAACGATTAAGAGAAATATCACAGTTGTGATTATCGCTTTTAAGAAGCATTTGTAAACTCTTAGAATTACATTAAGTTGTAAGGAACTAGAGTGATCGTGTTGATCAGAATACTCTAGGAAGTCTTAGGAGTGAACTAAGCAGATTGTAACTAGAGTGATCGTGTTGATCAGTAGACTCTAGAAAAGTCTTAGAGGGTATCTAAGCAGTTGTTCCTGGAGTGATCAGTGTGTGATCAGAAGACTCTGGAAGACTTAGTTGCGGACTAAGTGGAAAACCATTGTAATCCGTGCGATTAGTGGATTAAATCCTCAGTTGAGGTAAATCATCTCTGCGGGGGTGGACTGGAGTAGTTTAGTTAACAACGAACCAGGATAAAAATAACTGTGCAATTTATTTTTATCTGTCAAGTTTTTAAAGCTACACTTATTCAAACCCCCCCCTTTCTAAGTGTTTTTCTATCCTTCAATATGAAATGTTGGGCTTTTTATTCTTCCACAATTCATAAGGAGTCTTATTTAGAATAGGTCTGATAGAGATTCTATTCTGAATATAGCATGCAGTGTTTATTGCTTCTGCCCAGAAATGCTTAGCCATATTGGTTTCATTGATCATGGTTCTGGCCATTTCTTGCAGAGTCCTATTCTTTCGTTCTACAACTCCATTTTGCTGTGGAGTTCTAGGACAAGAGAAATCATGGGCAATACCATTTTCTTTGAAGAATTCTTCAAAGGATCTGTTCTCAAATTCACCACCATGATCACTTCTGACCTTTATGATTTTACACTCTTTTTCAGATTGAATCTGAATGCAGAAATCAAAGAACACTGAATGAGACTCATCCTTGTGTTTCAAGAATTTTACCCACGTCCAGCGGCTATAATCATCTACGATGACTAATCCATATTTCTTCCCTCTGACAGATGCTGTTTTGACTGGGCCAAACAGATCAATGTGCAAGAGTTCTAATGGCCTTGAGGTAGAAACAACATTCTTGGACTTGAATGCAGGTTTGGAGAACTTGCCCTTCTG
Organism: Vicia villosa; assembly: GCF_029867415.1. Lineage (NCBI taxonomy): Eukaryota > Viridiplantae > Streptophyta > Magnoliopsida > Fabales > Fabaceae > Vicia > Vicia villosa. The sequence goes on from NW_026705263.1 coordinate 353,070, forward strand.
ACATGCTTCACAAAGAGCATCTGATTTGAATTTCAGATTAGGGAGTCCTCTGACAAGATCCAGTTTGTTAATTTGAGAAATCTTTCTCAAACTAGCATGACCTAATCTTCTGTGCCAGACCCACTGCTCTTCAGAAACAGACATAAGACAAGTCACCTTCTGACTCATAAGATCTTGCAGATCTGTCTTATAAATGTTGTTCTTCCTCTTGCCTGTAAATAGGATTGAGCCATCCTTCTGATTTACAGCCTTGCAAGACTTTTGATTAAAGATTATATCATAACCATTGTCACTCAATTGACTGATAGATAAGAGGTTATGTGTTAATCCTTCTACAAGAAGTACATTAGAAATGGAAGGAGAGTTACCAGACTTTATAGTTCCAGAGCCAATTATCTTGCCCTTCTGATCTCCTCCAAACTTGACTTCTCCTCCAGACTTAAGCACCAGGTCTTGGAACATAGACCTTCTTCCTGTCATGTGTCGTGAGCATCCAGAGTCCAGGTACCACGACATGTTGTGCTTTGTCCTTTTTGCAGCCAAGGATATCTGCAATAGGAATAATCTTATCCTTAGGTACCCACATTTTCTTGGGTCCTTTCTTGTTAGATTTTCTCAAGTTCTGATTGAACTTGGGTTTAACATTGTAAGCAATAGGAGGAACAGCATGATAATTTTTAATGTGAGTTTCATGATATTTCCTAGGTTGTGTCACATGCTTTTTGGTGTGTGTTATGTGAAAACTTTGAGCATGTGAAGTGTGCCTAATATCATGGGAGTGGCCATACTTGAACTGATCATACAATGGCTTGTATGTGAATTTCATTTCATCAACAGGTTCAAGTTTGTATGGGGTTTCACCCTCAAAACCAATGCCGACTCTTTTGTTTCCAGACACAGCATATATCATAGAAGCTAGCTGACTTCTGCCAATACTTCTAGATAAGAACTTCCTGAAACTTAAATCATATTCTTTCAGAATATGGTTTAGACTAGGAGTGGATTTTTCTGAATCAGAAGGAGATCCAACATTATTGGATAATTTTAAAAGTTTTTCTTTTAATTCAGAATTCTCCAACTCAAGCTTCTTTGTTTCAAATTCAAATAGCTTTTTCAGCTTTTTGTATTTGAGACTAATCTGAGACTTGAATTCCAGAAGTTCTGTTAGACCGGAAACTAACTCATCTCTAGTAAGTTCAGAAAATACCTCTTCAGAATCTGATTCTGATGTAGATTCTGATCCGTCATCTTCTGTCGCCATCAGCGCACAGTTAGCCTGCTCATCTTCAGAGTCTGAATCATCTTCTGACTCATCCCAGGTTGCCATAAGACCTTTCTTCTTATGAAACTTCTTCTTGGGATTTTCCTTCTGAAGTTTTGGACATTCATTCTTGAAGTGTCCAGGCTCATTGCATTCATAGCACATGACCTTCTTCTTGTCAAATCTTCTGTCATCAGAAGATTCTCCACGTTCAAATTTCTTTGAACTTCTGACGCCTCTGAACTTCCTTTGCTTGTTCTTCCAGAGTTGATTTAGCCTTCTGGAGATCAAGGACAGTTCATTTTCTTCTTCAGATTCTGATTCTTCAGGATCTTCTTCTCTAGCCTGAAAAGCGTTAGTGCATTTCTTGATATTGGATTTTAATGCAATAGACTTACCTTTCTTTTGAGGCTCGTTTGCATCCAGTTCAATTTCATGACTCCTCAGGGCACTGATCAGCTCTTCCAAAGAGACTTCATTTAGATTCTTCGCAATCTTAAATGCAGTTACCATAGGACCCCATCTTCTGGGTAAGCTTCTGATGATCTTCTTTACGTGATCAGCCTTGGTGTATCCCTTGTCAAGAACTCTCAATCCAGCAGTAAGAGTTTGAAATCTTGAAAACATCTTTTCAATGTCTTCATCATCCTCCATCTTGAAGGCTTCATACTTCTGGATTAAGGCGAGAGCTTTAGTCTCCTTAACTTGAGCATTTCCTTCATGAGTCATTTTCAAGGACTCATATATGTCATAGGCCGTTTCCCTGTTAGATATCTTCTCATACTCAGCATGAGAGATAGCATTCAGCAAAACAGTTCTGCATTTATGATGATTCCTGAAAAGCTTCTTCTGATCATCGCTCATTTCTTGCCTTGTCAGCTTTACGCCACTGGCATTTACCGGATGTTTGTAACCATCCATCAGAAGATCCCATAGATCACCATCTAGACCAAGAAAGTAACTTTCCAGTTTATCTTTCCAGTATTCAAAGTTTTCACCATCAAATACCGGCGGTCTAGTATAACCATTGTTACCGTTGTGTTGCTCAGCAGAGCCAGATGTAGATGTAGACTTTGCAGTTTCATCAGCCATCTTTTACTGAAGCGTTTTTCTCTTCCTGAATCTTTTCTAAACACGGTTAAGTGCTTGCACCTTAGAACCGGCGCTCTGATGCCAATTGAAGGATAGAAAAACACTTAGAAAGGGGGGGTTTGAATAAGTGTAGCTTTAAAAACTTGACAGATAAAAATAAAATGCACAGTTATTTTTATCCTGGTTCGTTGTTAACTAAACTACTCCAGTCCACCCCCGCAGAGATGATTTACCTCAACTGAGGATTTAATCCACTAATCGCACGGATTACAATGGTTCTCCACTTAGTCAGCAACTAAGTCTTCCAGAGTCTTCTGATCACACACTGATCACTCCAGGAACAACTGCTTAGATACCCTCTAAGACTTTCTAGAGTATTCTGATCCACACGATCACTCTAGTTACAACCTGCTTAGATAACCTCTAAGACTTCCTAGAGTATTCTGATCCACACGATCACTCTAGTTCCTTACAACTTAATGTAATCAATTCTTAGAGTATTACAATTGCTTCTTAAAAGCTATAATCACAAACTGTGATATTTCTCTTAACGTTTAAGCTTAATCTCACTAATATATTACAACAGCAATGTAGTGAGCTTTGATGAAGATGAAGATTCTGAGCTTTGAATAGAACAGAGTTTCAGCAAGTTAATATGAGTTGTTTTGTTCAGAATCGTTAACCTTGCTTCTCATCAGAACTTCATATTTATAGGCGTTGGAGAAGATGACCGTTGAGTGCATTTAATGCTTTGCGTGTTCCGTACAGCATCGCATTTAATGTTATACGCTTTTGTCAACTACCTCGAGCCTTGTTCACGCTGTGTCTACTGACGTTGCCTTTAATAGCTTTTAACGTTCCTTTTGTCAGTCAGCGTAGCTTGCCACTTGTACTTCCTTCTGATCTGATGTTTGTGAATACAACGTTTGAATATCATCAGAGTCAAACAGCTTGGTGCAAAGCATCTTCTGATCTTCTGACCTTGAAGTGCTTCTGTGCGTGATACCATCAGAACTTCAGTGCTTCTGATCTCATGTTCTTCTGATGCTTCCATAGACCCATGTTCTGATTCTGCTTCGACCATCTTCTGATGTCTTGTCAGACCATGTTCTGATGTTGCATGCTGAACCCTTTGAGACAAAGCTTCTGAGCGCTGAATTATGCATACTCTTTATATATTTCCTGAAAAGGAAATTGCATTGGATTAGAGTACCATATTATCTTAAGCAAAATTCATATTATTGTTATCATCAAAACTAAGATAATTGATCAGAACAAATCTTGTTCTAACAATATCAAGGTTAATATGTTTAGCTCATTTGACTAAGTTCCATAATTCGAGTAATGATATTCAATTACCAACACCAAAAATTGTAATCCAACAATGAAATACCATCAAGTATACAATATCAAATCACAAACATCCACATATATACATATATCACTAATACATACATATATATATATATATATATATATATATATATATATATATTCACGTCTACAATCATATATGTTTCAATCACATATATCACATCCCCAACGCTTTCAACAATTCATGTCAAATGATTCACCAAATCCACATATATGCATAACAACCAAAACTCGTATCCACACATTCATATCACATGATCACAAACAATAACAATTTACACCGACATGTACGACTCAAGTGTGACTCTATGCAATATGCATGTGGATCCCTCCGTTATCATTTCCGGCAAGCCGATTGTCCATCTCTCGAACGAGATAACCACCTTAAAGCCTTATACTCATTAAGCTTTCAAATCCCATACTCGTTAGGTTTGGGACAAGAAAATATTCTCCACGAGATTACCCGACATTTCCTCTTTCAAAGACTCATGCTAGTGTAAGTGTGTAACAAACAAGAATTATGCAAATAAGATAATTCTCAACCTCTTAAACTACATAATCGCATCTTTCCAACATTGCATCAAATTACACCATATGACTTCAAACCAATCATCAAAGCATCAATTAGCACTTATCAATTCAATCACACATATCATGGATATCATATCTCATACATACCAATAAATGTCATCCACAAGTCATTGGTTCATAACTCACATATACATTATTACATGTTATTCACACAATAGCATCATAATTAATTCAATAAGTTCTAATCAATCCAATCTTATCACATAGATAATTACATTGGCTTCCTAACGCTTCAAACGACGCATAAAACGGAGTTACATTGACATTTAGAAGTTTCATAAAATTTTACATAACAGTGTTCGCTTAGCGACCTCCCAGCGCGCTTCCCCCGACATAAAATAGAAATAATTTAGTCAGAACAAAAGTGTCGACAAGTTAACTTGTACTAGTCGCATAGACAGGGAAGACTAACACTAAGACTCTGGTCCCAACTACCGACTATGCTCTAATACCACTATTGTAACACCCTTCTAAACCCCGCGGCAATTAAATAAATATTTTAGAGTAACATGAAACAAGGGTGCCACAATTCAATTTAAAAATAAACATCATATGTCATTGTCATGCATTCACTGAGGAAGTTCATCATAATTCATAATAACACATGTTAACGCAGCGGAAAATTCAATCATACGGATAAGCTCGACGTCTTTGAAACTATATCCCTCAAAATTCAAAATAAAACAAATAGAATCATAAAGTATAAACTCAAAACTCGCGTTCCCCAGTGTTACAATATCAGAGCATGACACCTGACACTAAACTAACACACTGACTTATAAGCTAATCCGCACCAAATTGAAAGCCGCTATCCTCAATCTGAAAATGACAACATGTAAGAGTGAGTCTCATCACAATTAACAAATATTATTGCATCGTAAATAATAACACATCGTAGTTATATAATTCACCCAATTGTATTATATCCATACAATTCAACATCACATAATCAACATATCATCAATTCATAACACTGAAACACATTTAATCATGTTATGAAAATCATGCATATGAATGAACTGACACTATGCATGTGGTACCAACATCATCAATGGGAATAATCCACCGACCGATCCAACATCGTCAAGATACGGCCATACCAGCACAAACTCCACACAATGAGAATTATGCCCTTCACTGATCCAACATATCATCTAGTACAACCCTCAACAAATGATTATAAATGAATGTAAACATATATACAACATACTTATACCATCGTCGAATCTATGAGCAATATGATCTCATACTCAAGCCATCATCATCATCAAAGCATGTTTATATACATTAGCATCATTCAAATACAATCAAATCATCATACAACCCAAATATTATTTCATAAGGTTCATCATATTCGAAACGACACTCAAGACACGCCAACGGTTCAAAAGTTACGCATCATCAAACTTTCAAAAATCACAAAGCGGGAAAATTCTGCACACACGCTGGTCATACGCGTACCATACGCGTATTAGCAGAAGCTGATTTCCATACAAAAGCGCATCATACGCGTATCACAACACCATACGTGTATCACCACCCTCTCATATGTGTACCATACGCGTACAGGCAGAAGGGTGTGTTTTGGACGGGACAGGGTGTCGCTACCGCGAAAATTAACAGAGTCGCCACTAACATATTTATCCTGAAAAGGAAGGGAATGCCAGCAAACCACAAAACAAAACAACGGTCTCACGACCAGAGAAAAAAGGTAAGGGAGTCGGTTACGCGAGGGGAAGGTGCTAGCACCCCTCGCGCCCATCGTACTCGATGGTATCCACGCCTGTGTCTAAAACTATGGGTGTGTAAGCAAACTGCGCTAATCTGGACTAAAATGCATGCAAAATGTAGGGAAAATAAAGGATTGTGCTCGCACGGGCCCTACCCCGCTGCCTACGTATCTGTTTTGCAGAATCAGAGCTACCGTAGCTCGGCTAACTAGTTTCTGTTTGTTTTGTGTTTTTTAGGTGAACGAGTTACATTCGCACTCTGCTGCTCGACCTTTGGAGACTTATGCTTGGGAATGGAGCGGAAATAACAAGCTCTTAAGAAAAGAAAATCAAAGAGTGTGGTTTGTGTTTTAAAGAATGCATGAGGAAAAACCTAAACTAAGGGGGAAAGCTTGCTACCTAATGTTATCATACAAAGGGTACAAGTCTAAACTAAACTATCAACCTACGGGGAGAAGCGAAAGCAAACAAATAGTATCACACAAACGAGCTCCACTCGTAAAGCAAACAAACCAACGACACAGGCCGAATGGTAGAAAAGCGGTCCCGCCATAGCCAAGGGGAGCAACTCAACCCAAGTCAACAGAGCATTAGACCTCGCGAAAATGATCGGGCCATAGACAAGAGGAGCGGATCCCTCTCAGCAGCCAAGCCGTCACGGATCATAAAGGAAAATGGTGCGTGCGTACACCGAGCATCAACGTCGAGCGAAGCGAGCTATAAGAAAGGCGGGGGTCCGGCTGTATGAACCCTTTTCCTGACATACTCGATAACAAGATCTTGTGCTGGTTCGGAAGCAAACGACGCGTAGCGTGCGCATATCGAACGGACTCGATGAGACTGGGCGGGGGTTGATTGCTAACCCTTTCCGCATGCCTTCCATGAGGACTTAACAGAGTGCCATATAGGACTTATTACACCATGACTCCCTGCCGCAAAGCACAAATGTAAACACACCAACAAAAACAGAGCCTCTTTCGAGGGCTTGGCCAGATGCATGTCTAGGTCCTACTTCTCATGTTATAGGATGATGCGAGAAAGCGATAAAAGGGACAAAGAGACAATACCGAACGGATAGCAAATCCGCAATGAGCTAGCAAGCGTAAGCAGAGAAGTCCGGAATACTTCACGTAAGCCATCATCAAGCAAAACGAGTCAGAAAGCGTCGTCGTGAAAATAAATCACGAGCGACATGTGGTACACGTCGAGCATAACCACACGAGCAACCTGCAAGAGAAACAATCCAGACAATACAGGAGTATACATCTCAATGAATGAGAGATCGGGTGACTGGCATCGGAAATAGGTTCGTGTCCCACAAATAAAGTGGAACACGACGCATATCAATCGCACCGGAATTGAATTCGTGTCCCACAAATAAAGTGGAACACGAAGCAAGTCGAATCACAATCGAAGGCTCTCTCGAAGTACCTCGCACATCTCAACAACCAAATCAGTAATAACAAGACAAACGCGCACCGCCATAGAAAATAATAGCAATTAAATTCTAAGCGAATTTTAAAATAAAATCTAACAAAATTGAATTGTTTTTTTATGACATTTTAATCTAAGAATTAAAATAAAACTATGTAACATAACATCTAAATTCTAACAAGGAGAACATATTTTTTTTATCATGTAGAACAAATATAGTAAGCAAAAATCTAATTCTAACTAGAAAAGAATACATGTTTTTATTCATTTTTTATCATGCAAAAGGAAACTAACAAAGAATATTTTTTTTCAAGGCATTTCTATCATCTAAAAATCTAACAAAATAATTGTTTTCATGACATTATTATCTAGAAAAAAAATAAATAAGAAGAAACTATGTGAAAAGAAATTAATTCTAACATGAAATAATGGAGTAGGGGGTTTAAAACTGATAATGGAGGTGCAGTCAACAAGGGCGTGTGGCCCAGCCAGAGGTGGCTCAAAGAATGTTTTTGTTCAGTTTAGCACACAAAAACCGTGTGCATTGGGCTAGGGGTGCATATACCGATTCGTGAAGGAAGCCCATGGTCTTATGATTCAATCAGATTTCATGTTAATCAAATATTAATCCACTTTTCCTTCATCAATTAGGCTTAATGATTCAACTAAACACATTAAATCAGATTAAAATCCATATTAACAAGTTAAGCCAAATTTAAAGGGATTAGGTTTACTAACGTGAAACTCAACTCTTCCCCTTTCTCAAACGCAAACGGTGCGGCGGCTAGTCCTCCATCGACGACGAGGCCGCGCGGCTTTCCGGCCACCTCAACCTTTGCTTCCATTCTTCTTCATCTTTGGTTCCAATTCCAACTTCTAATCACGGATTGACCTTCGCTGCTCGCCTTCTCACACTTCCCCGTTCATGATTCAACACTTCGAGTCTCTTCTTCTTCTCATTTCGTCTTCTTCTGTTCTTAGATTCGTTGTGTTTGTGTGATGTTGTGAGGTTGTTGTTGTTGCAGCGATGTGATGCAAGATGAGAATGAACGTAATGCGATTTGGTTATCATGAAGACTAAGCTTGGAGTCGCGGTTCCGCCGCAGTGATGAAGATTTGCGGTAAGCTTGCTATGGTGATTGAAAGTGTCGATGCTGAACCTTTCTGAGGATTACAGGGAAGTTACGGTTATATGATGTATTGTGAAATTGAAGATTGTTCTCTAACTGTGATTTTGTTTTTCTGTTTTCTGTTATGCTGTTTTTATGAATTTTTAGGTTATCCTCGATGAAGATAGAGGAAGATTGAAGATGATGAAGTCAAGAATGATGAACGTTGATGAAGCTTTTTGCAGATTGATGATGAAGAAGGTTGCAGATACGCTTCGCGGTGAAGAGAAGCTTCGATCTGTGTTGATGATCTGATGTGATTTTGTCGAAGCGTAATGAAGGTGATGCTGTTGTGGCTCGGTGTTGTTACGAGGTTGCGATTTCAGAGAAGGTGAAGATGATGAGAGGTTGAACAATCTTCTGTGGTGAATCGGTGGTGAGATTGAAGAAGAGTGGATGAAGGTTTAATCAAGAGTTTAAGAATTCTGTTACCGATTTCATCTTCCTCTCCTTTCTGTTCTGAGAATTGTTGTTATGTATTTCTTTTTGCTGAAAATTCTGTTACAGGTTTTGTTGAGAGAAAAAGATGAAGAGTGATTGGAAGAGGTTTTTCTTGAAGGTTCCTTGAAGAAGAAGAGTGATGAAGGTGGTTATCGAGATTCAATCCAGATAGAAGGTTGAGATTCCAAAGTTTGTTACATTCTATTAGAAGTTTGTTACAGGTTTTTCTCTTCTCTTTTGTGTTATCAATCTCTCCTCCTCAATTTCTAATGTTAACCTGTTATATCCACCGATGCCACCCTGAACCGATTCATTTTATTTTGGTTGCAGGCTGCTTTTGGTTTGAACTTGCAGGGTCGGCTTTACTCAAGAGTGCTGTAGAATTCAAGGTTGCAACTGGTTTGTAAACCAATATGGGATGGGCTTTCAATTTCTCACGGTTTCTGTCAAGCCGCAGAGATCAATTTCTCACGCTTTTAATTTCTTTGAATTGCTTCTGGTTTTATTTTGCACTATGTAGCGTGAATTTGGTTGTTGATTTTCCTTATAATTGAAGAGAGTCCTTTACCTTTTGCAACGTGGGCTACTGGTGCCAAATTTGTAATGGTGACAATCTGAATGTATTTAAATGGACTTTCCCTTTCAAGTATTTTTTTTTGTAACTTCCATACTTTTTCTATTTTGTGAATGAACCTTGCATATACATATTACAATGAGTCTTGAAGGAATTTTGTGATGAATCTGGATAGAAATTTAAATGGGCTTTGCTTTTATAGTCGAGACTCCAAGCAATTCAATACCACCTTAATCCGACTAAACTAAGAACTCATGGCCATCAGTGATTTCTAGTGAATTCAAATTTTCAATCTAATGAAAACTTGTCTTCGACTCTCAAACCACAAACGATTTTCATTTCAAGAATGAACTCGAAAATTTGCGCTCTTGATAATTAACTGATCTGGCTTAAAACAAGAAAGACCAGGCAACCCCATTGCTGAGGGAAAAAACTTCAATTGGTCTGGGCACCAAGAGAAGGTTGTCATCTTCGGTTGATCTGGATATCACAGCGAAACAGACGACTTTGGCTGATCTGAATATCGGAAATAAGAATGTCTTCAACCGATCTGGGGACATCAGGACCGAGCAGACATGTCTTCTTCTGACAAAAATAAATCGTCAGGTGGGTGGATATCCTCAACTGATCGGAACCATCAGGAATGTGTCCTTCTACTGATTTGGGGGCATCAAGAAGGAAATGGACATCCTCAACCGATCTGGGGGCATCGGGAATCTTAAAGAATGCTTTCAACTGATCTGGGGACATCAGGACTGAGCAAGCAAGTCTTCTTCCGATGAAAATAAATCGTCAGGTGGGTGGAAGTCCTCAACTGATCGGAAACATCAGGATTGTGCCTTCTACTCAACGCATCAACAACCACGTTTGCCTTACCAGGATGGTAATTCAAACCAAAGTCATAATCTTTAAGGAATTCTAGCCACCTTCTCTGCCTCATATTAAGCCCCTTCTGATCAAAGAGATACTTCAGACTCTTATGATCACTAAACACTTCGAATCTTGAACCATACAAATAATGTCGCCACAACTTCAAAACAAAAACCACAGCTGCCCACTATAAATCATGAGTCGGATAATTCCTTTCATGCTCTTTGAGTTGTCTCGACGCATCATATGCGTATCACAGCACCATACGCGTATCACTACCCTCTCATACGCGTACCATACGCGTATAGGCAGAAGGGTGTGTTTTGGACGGGACAGGGCAGTGTACCATACGCGTACGGTCCCTGGGAACTCCCTCATACGCGTACCATACGCGTATCATACGCAAAACGCCAAAAGTTTCACCAAAAACCTGCAACTCGTACCAGTTCGTCTTCTATTTGTTTTCCACCATTACAGCCTGTGATTTAGGATCTAAAACAGAATTTATGCACACTTTAACATATAGGGTTCATCTATCTTCAACAATCTATCATCCTATATCAATTTTACTCATTAAAACCTAACTTCTACTCAATTAGTAAGGGATTTATATTCACAGATTCAGTTTCATGGATGAACACAACAACACATCAAACAAACACCATATTCATACCATAACATCAATTCACACACAATTATGCACAGAATTCAGTATGGATAATCATCAATTATATGATCTATTCAAAAATCATTCTAAACACCAATCTAACATACAATCCAATTGACCTAAATAATACCCCAATCAACATTATCATCTAAAATACGATGAGAGATGTTAACCGTAGAGTCCCCCCTTTACCTTAGCCAAAAGTTCTTGATTGGTCTTTCCCTTTTCTGTTCCTCTTTCACGTTCTTCGAGTTCCCAACTTCTCAGTTCTTTTCAGGCTCTATCCATTCTTTCCAATTTCCTTATTATTTTATGAAAAATAACATTTTAATTAGTAAAGGGCTTTACTAACATAACACCCCCTCCTCCTTACTAATATCACACATGACCCAATGTCATAAACAATTCTTTTCCAATTAATTTCCACAAAACCCAAAATAATTCTAATTATTAATTTAAATTCCAATTAAATTAAAAATTAAAATATACGGGTGTTACAACTCTCCCCCACTAAAAGTGTTTTTGTCCTCGAAAACATACCTCAAGTAAAGAGTTTTGGATAAGAGTCTTTCATCTGGCTCTCTAGCTCCCATTTAACATTTCCATCAGCCGATCCTCCCCAAGCTACTCTGACCAAAGCTATCTCTTTGCCACGTAACTACTTCAGCTTTCGATCTTCAATCCTCACAGGTAAAGCCTCAACCGTCAAGTTGTCTTTCACCTGTAAATCATCTACTTGGATCACATGGGACGGATCCGTAATGTATTTTCTCAACTGATACACATGAAATACATCATGCAAATTTGCAAGCATCGACGACAAAGCAATACGATAGGCTACTTCTCCTACTCTTTCAGAAATCTGAAATGGGCCAATAAAACGTGGTGTCAACTTCTTTAACTTCAACGCTCGACCAATACCTGTCATAGGAGTAACTCTCATAAACACATAGCCTCCCTCCTAAAACTCAAGTGTCTTCCTCCTCTTGTCGTGATAACTCTTCTAACGACTTTGAGAAGCTTTCATTTTCTCCTAAATCATCTTAATCTTTTCCGTAGTCTGTTGCACAATTTCTGGCCTGATCACAACACTCTCACTAGATTCGTACCAACACAACAACGTTCTACATATCCTACCATACAAAGCCTCAATCGGAGCCATACCAATACTCTAATGATAACTATTGTTGAAAGTAAACTCAACCAAAGGATGGTAACTATCCCAAGCACCTCCTTTTTCTAACACACAAGCACGCAACAAATCTTCTAACGATTGGATCGTCCTCTCAGTCTGTCCGTCAGTCTGCGGATGATAAGTAGAACTCAATCTCAGCTTAGTACCTAACGCCTTATGCAAACCTTCCCAGAACTTAGAAGTAAATCTCGGATCTCTGTCAGACACGATACTCGAAGGAATACTATGCAGACTAACTATCTTTTCAATACACAATTGAGCCAACTTCTCAATCGAATAATCCATTCTTACTGGTATGAACTATGCAGACTTCGTCAACCTGTCCACAACAACCCAGATAGCCTCACAATTCTTAACAGTTCTCGGTAAACCAGAAACGAAATCCATTGATATGCTATCCCACTTCCATTCAGGAATAAACCGTGGTTGCATAAACCCAGATGGCTTCTGATGCTCAAGTTTTGACTTCTGACATGTCGAACAAGAATAGACAAACTCTACAATTTCCTTCTTCATTCCATGCCACCAAAACAACTTTTTTCAAATCATGATACATCTTGGTAGCACCAGGATGAATGCTCAATCCGCTACGGTGTCCTTCTTCCAGAATACTCTTTCGGAGTTCAGCAACATCAGGAACACAAACCCGATCACCAAACCTCAATATACCATTCTCGTCAATTCTGAATTCACCTTGGTTAATCAAAGTCAACTTATCGATCAATTCAACATCAACTTTTTAACCCTTTCTAATCTCTTCAAGAATACCGCTAGTCAGCTTTAGCATACCCAATTTAACACTATTAGGAGTACCTTTACATACCAAACTCAAATCTCTAAACTGTTCAATTAAATCCAATTCCTTCACCATTATCATGGACATATGTAAGGACTTTCTACTCAACGCATCAGCAACCACGTTTGCCTTACCAGGATGGTAATTCAAACCAATGTCATAATCTTTAAGGAATTCTAGCCACCTTCTCTGCCTCATATTAAGCCCCTTCTTATCAAAGAGATACTTCAGACTCTTATGATCACTAAACACTTCGAATCTTGAACCATACAAATAATGTCGCCACAACTTCGAAAAAAAACCACAGCTGCCAACTCTAAATCATGAGTCGGATAATTCCTTTCATGCACTTTGAGTTGTCTCGACGCATCATATGCGTATCACAGCACCATACGCGTATCACTACCCTCTCATACGCGTACCATACACGTACAGGCAGAAGGGTGTGTTTTGGACGGGACAGGGTAGTGTACCATATGCGTACGGCCCCTGGGAAGTCCCTCATACGCGTACCATACGCGTATCATACGCAAAACGCCAAAAGTTTCACCAAAAACCTGCAACTCGTACCAGTTCGTCTTCTATTTGTTTTCCACCATTACAACCTGCGATTTAGGATCTAAAACAGAATTTATGCACACTTTAACATATAGGGTTCATCTATCTTCAACAATCTATCATCCTATATCAATTTTACTCATTAAAACCTAACTTCTACTCAATTAGTAAGGGATTTATATTCACAGATTCAGTTTCATGGATGAACACAGCAACACATCAAACAAACACCATATTCATACCATAACATCAATTCACACACAATTATGCACAGAATTCAGTATAGATAATCATCAATTATATGATCTATTCAAAAATCATCCTAAATACCAATCTAACATACAATCCAATTGACCTAAATAATACCCCCAATCAACATTATCATCTAAAATACGATGAGAGATGTTAACCGTAGAGTCCCCCCTTTACCTTAGCCAAAAGTTCTTGATTGTCTCTCCCTTTTCTGTTCCTCTTTCACGTTCTTCGAGTTCCCAACTTCTCAGTTCTTTTCAGGCTCTATCCATTCTTTCCAATTTCCTTATTATTTTATGAAAAATAACATTTTAATTAGTAAAGAGCTTTACTAACATAACACCCCCTCCTCCTTACTAATATCACACATGACCCAATGTCATAAACCAATCTTTTCCAATTAATTTCCACAAAACCCAAAATAATTCTAATTATTAATTAAAATTCCAATTAAATTAAAAATTAAAATATACGGGTGTTACAACTCTCCCCCACTAAAAGAGTTTTTGTCCTCGAAAACATACCTCAAGTAAAGAGTTTCGGATAAGAGTCTTTCATCTGGCTTTCTAGCTCCCAGTTAACATTTCCATCAGCAGATCCTCCCCAAGCTACTCTGACCAAAGCTATCTCTTTGCCACGTAATTGCTTCAGCTTTCGATCTTCAATCCTCACAGGTAAAGCCTCAACCGTCAAGTTGTCTTTCACCTATACATCATCTACTTGGATCACATGGGACGGATCCGTAATATATTTTCTCCACTGATACACATGAAATACATCATGCAAATTTGCAAGCATCGACGACAAAGCAATACGATAGGCTACTTCTCCTACTCTTTCAGAAATCTGAAATGGGCCAATAAAACGTGGTGTCAACTTCTTTAACTTCAACGCTCGACCAATACCTGTCATAGGAGTAACTCTCATAAACACATAGCCTCCCTCCTAAAACTCAATTGTCTTCCTCCTCTTGTCGTGATAACTCTTCTAACGACTTTGAGAAGCTTTCATTTTCTCCTAAATCATCTTAATCTTTTCCGTAGTCTGTTGCACAATTTCTGGCCTGATCACAACACTCTCACTAGATTCGTACCAACACAACAACGTTCTACATATCCTACCATACAAAGCCTCAATCGGAGCCATACCCATACTCTAATGATAACTATTGTTGAAAGTAAACTCAATCAAAGGATGGTAACTATCCCAAGCACCTCCTTTTTCTAACACACAAGCACGCAACAAATCTTCTAACGATTGGATCGTCCTCTCAGTCTGTCCGTCAGTCTGCGGATGATAAGTAGAACTCAATCTCAGCTTAGTACCTAACGCCTTATGCAAACCTTCCCAGAACTTAGAAGTAAATCTCAGATCTCTGTCAGACACGATACTCGAAGGAATACTATGCAGACTAACTATCTTTTCAATACACAATTGAGCCAACTTCTCCATCGAATAATCCATTCTTACTGGTATGAACTATGCAGACTTCGTCAACCTGTCCACAACAACCCAGATAGCCTCACAATTCTTAACAGTTCTCGGTAAACCAGAAACGAAATCCATTGATATGCTATCCCACTTCCATTCAGGAATAAACCGTGGTTGCATAAACCCAGATGGCTTCTGATGCTCAAGTTTTGACTTCTGACATGTCGAACAAGAATAGACAAACTCTACAATTTCCTTCTTCATTCCATGCCACCAAAACAACTTTTTTCAAATCATGATACATCTTGGTAGCACCAGGATGAATGCTCAATCCGCTACGGTGTCCTTCTTCCAGAATACTCTTTCGGAGTTCAGCAACATCAGGAACACAAACCCGATCACCAAACCTCAATATACCATTCTCGTCAATTCTGAATTCACCTTGGTTAATCAAAGTCAACTTATCGATCAATTCAACATCAACTTTTTAACCCTTTCTAATCTCTTCAAGAATACCGCTAGTCAGCTTTAGCATACCCAATTTAACACTATTAGGAGTACCTTTACATACCAAACTCAAATCTCTAAACTGTTCAATTAAATCCAATTCCTTCACCATTATCATGGACATATGTAAGGACTTTCTACTCAACGCATCAGCAACCACGTTTGCCTTACCAGGATGGTAATTCAAACCAATGTCATAATCTTTAAGGAATTCTAGCCACCTTCTCTGCCTCATATTAAGCCCCTTCTGATCAAAGAGATACTTCAGACTCTTATGATCACTAAACACTTCGAATCTTGAACCATACAAATAATGTCGCCACAACTTCGAAAAAAAACCACAGCTGCCAACTCTAAATCATGAGTCGGATAATTCCTTTCATGCACTTTGAGTTGTCTCGACGCATCATATGCGTATCACAGCACCATACGCGTATCACTACCCTCTCATACGCGTACCATACACGTACAGGCAGAAGGGTGTGTTTTGGACGGGACAGGGTAGTGTACCATATGCGTACGGCCCCTGGGAAGTCCCTCATACGCGTACCATACGCGTATCATACGCAAAACGCCAAAAGTTTCACCAAAAACCTGCAACTCGTACCAGTTCGTCTTCTATTTGTTTTCCACCATTACAGCCTGCGATTTAGGATCTAAAACAGAATTTATGCACACTTTAACATATAGGGTTCATCTATCTTCAACAATCTATCATCCTATATCAATTTTACTCATTAAAACCTAACTTCTACTCAATTAGTAAGGGATTTATATTCACAGATTCAGTTTCATGGATGAACACAGCAACACATCAAACAAACACCATATTCATACCATAACATCAATTCACACACAATTATGCACAGAATTCAGTATAGATAATCATCAATTATATGATCTATTCAAAAATCATCCTAAACACCAATCTAACATACAATCCAATTGACCTAAATAATACCCCCAATCAACATTATCATCTAAAATACGATGAGAGATGTTAACCGTAGAGTCCCCCCTTTACCTTAGCCAAAAGTTCTTGATTGGTCTCTCCCTTTTCTGTTCCTCTTTCACGTTCTTCGAGTTCCCAACTTCTCAGTTCTTTTCAGGCTCTATCCATTCTTTCCAATTTCCTTATTATTTTATGAAAAATAACATTTTAATTAGTAAAGGGCTTTACTAACATAACACCCCCTCCTCCTTACTAATATCACACATGACCCAATGCCATAAACCATGCTTTTCCAATTAATTTCCACAAAACCCAAAATAATTCTAATTATTAATTTAAATTCCAATTAAATTAAAAATTAAAATATACGGGTGTCACAACTCTCCCCCACTAAAAGAGTTTTCGTCCTCGAAAACATACCTCAAGTAAAGAGTTTCGGATAAGAGTCTTTCATCTGGCTTTCTAGCTCCCAGGTAACATTTCCATCAGCCGATCCTCCCCAAGCTACTCTGACCAAAGCTATCTCTTTGCCACGTAATTGCTTCAGCTTTCGATCTTCAATCCTCACAGGTAAAGCCTCAACCGTCAAGTTGTCTTTCACCTGTACATCATCTACTTGGATCACATGGGACGGATCCGTAATGTATTTTCTCAACTGATACACATGAAATACATCATGCAAATTTGCAAGCATCGACGGCAAAGCAATACGATAGGCTACTTCTCCTACTCTTTCAGAAATCTGAAATGGGCCAATAAAACGTGGTGTCAACTTCTTTAACTTCAACGCTCGACCAATACCTGTCATAGGAGTAACTCTCATAAACATATGGCCTCCCTCCTGAAACTCAAGTGTCTTCCTCCTCTTGTCGTGATAACTCTTCTAACGACTTTGAGAAGCTTTCATTTTCTCCTAAATCATCTTAATCTTTTCCGTAGTCTGTTGCACAATTTCTGGCCTGATCACAACACTCTCACTAGATTCGTACCAACACAACAACGTTCTACATATCCTACCATACAATGCCTCAAACGGAGCCATACCAATACTCGAATGATAACTATTGTTGTAGGTAAACTCAATCAAAGGATGGTAACTATCCCAAGCACCTCCTTTTTCTAACACACAAGCACACAACAAATCTTCTAACGATTGGATCGTCCTCTCAGTCTGTCCGTCAGTCTGCGGATGATAAGCAGAACTCAATCTCAGCTTAGTACCTAACACCTTACGCAAACCTTCCAAGAACTTAGAAGTAAATCTCGGATCTCTGTCAGACACGATACTCGAAGGAATACCATGCAGACTAACTATCTTTTCAATACACAATTGAGCCAACTTCTCCATCGAATAATCCATTCTTACTGGTATGAACTGTGCATACTTCGTCAACCTGTCCACAACAACCCAGATAGCCTCACAATTCTTAACAGTTCTCGGTAAACCAGAAACGAAATCCATTGATATGCTATCCCACTTCCATTCAGGAATAAACATTGGTTGCATAAACCCAGATGGCTTCTGATGCTCAAGTTTTGACTTCTGACATGTCAAACAAGAATAGACAAACTCTACAATTTCCTTCTTCATTCCATGCCACCAAAACAACTTTTTTCAAATCATGATACATCTTGGTAGCACCAGGATGAATGCTCAATCCACTACGGTGTCCTTCTTCCAGAATACTCTTTCGGAGTTCAGCAACATCAGGAACACAAACCCGATCACCAAACCTCAATATACCATTCTCGTCAATTCTGAATTTACCTTGGTTAATCAAAGTCAACTTATCGATCAATTCAACATCAACTTTCTAACCCTTTCTAATCTCTTCAAGAATACCGCTAGTCAGCTTTAGCATACCCAATTTAACACTATTAGGAGTACCTTCACATACCAAACTCAAATATCTAAACTGTTCAATTAAATCCAATTCCTTCACCATTATCATGGACATATGTAAGGACTTTCTACTCAACGCATCAGCAACCACGTTTGCCTTACCAAGATGGTAATTCAAACCAAAGTCATGATCTTTAAGGAATTCTAGCCACCTTCTCTGCCTCATATTAAGCCCCTTCTGATCAAAGAGATACTTCAGACTCTTATGATCACTAAACACTTCGAATCTTGAACCATACAAATAATGTCGCCACAACTTCAAAACAAAAACCACAGCTGCCAACTCTAAATCATGAGTCGGATAATTCCTTTCATGCACTTTGAGTTGTCTCGACGCATCATATGCGTATCACAGCACCATACGCGTATCACTACCCTCTCATACGCGTACCATACGCGTACAGGCAGAAGGGTGTGTTTTGGACGGGACAGGGCAGTGTACCATACGCGTACGACCCCTGGGAAGTCCCTCATACGCGTATCATACGCAAAACGCCAAAAGTTTCACCAAAAACCCGCAACTCGTACCAGTTCGTCTTCTATTTGTTTTCCACCATTACAGCCTGTGATTTAGGATCTAAAACAGAATTTATGCACACTTTAACATATAGGGTTCATCTATCTTCAACAATCTATCATCCTATATCAATTTTAGTCATTAAAACCTAACTTCTACTCAATTAGTAAGGGATTTATATTCACAGATTCAGTTTCATGGATGAACACAGCAACACATCAAACAAACACCATATTCATACCATAACATCAATTCACACACAATTATGCACAGAATTCAGTATAGATAATCATCAATTATATGATCTATTCAAAAATCATCCTAAACACCAATCTAACATACAATCCAATTGACCTAAATAATACCCCCAATCAACATTATCATCTAAAATACGATGAGAGATGTTAACCGTAGAGTCCCCCCTTTACCTTAGCCAAAAGTTCTTGATTGGTCTCTCCCTTTTCTGTTCCTCTTTCACGTTCTTCGAGTTCCCAACTTCTCAGTTCTTTTCAGGCTCTATCCATTCTTTCCAATTTCCTTATTATTTTATGAAAAATAACATTTTAATTAGTAAAGGGCTTTACTAACATAACACCCCCTCCTCCTTACTAATATCACACATGACCCAATGCCATAAACCATGCTTTTCCAATTAATTTCCACAAAACCCAAAATAATTCTAATTATTAATTTAAATTCCAATTAAATTAAAAATTAAAATATACGGGTGTCACAACTCTCCCCCACTAAAAGAGTTTTCGTCCTCGAAAACATACCTCAAGTAAAGAGTTTCGGATAAGAGTCTTTCATCTGGCTTTCTAGCTCCCAGGTAACATTTCCATCAGCCGATCCTCCCCAAGCTACTCTGACCAAAGCTATCTCTTTGCCACGTAATTGCTTCAGCTTTCGATCTTCAATCCTCACAGGTAAAGCCTCAACCGTCAAGTTGTCTTTCACCTGTACATCATCTACTTGGATCACATGGGACGGATCCGTAATGTATTTTCTCAACTGATACACATGAAATACATCATGCAAATTTGCAAGCATCGACGGCAAAGCAATACGATAGGCTACTTCTCCTACTCTTTCAGAAATCTGAAATGGGCCAATAAAACGTGGTGTCAACTTCTTTAACTTCAACGCTCGACCAATACCTGTCATAGGAGTAACTCTCATAAACATATGGCCTCCCTCCTGAAACTCAAGTGTCTTCCTCCTCTTGTCGTGATAACTCTTCTAACGACTTTGAGAAGCTTTCATTTTCTCCTAAATCATCTTAATCTTTTCCGTAGTCTGTTGCACAATTTCTGGCCTGATCACAACACTCTCACTAGATTCGTACCAACACAACAACGTTCTACATATCCTACCATACAATGCCTCAAACGGAGCCATACCAATACTCGAATGATAACTATTGTTGTAGGTAAACTCAATCAAAGGATGGTAACTATCCCAAGCACCTCCTTTTTCTAACACACAAGCACACAACAAATCTTCTAACGATTGGATCGTCCTCTCAGTCTGTCCGTCAGTCTGCGGATGATAAGCAGAACTCAATCTCAGCTTAGTACCTAACACCTTACGCAAACCTTCCAAGAACTTAGAAGTAAATCTCGGATCTCTGTCAGACACGATACTCGAAGGAATACCATGCAGACTAACTATCTTTTCAATACACAATTGAGCCAACTTCTCCATCGAATAATCCATTCTTACTGGTATGAACTGTGCATACTTCGTCAACCTGTCCACAACAACCCAGATAGCCTCACAATTCTTAACAGTTCTCGGTAAACCAGAAACGAAATCCATTGATATGCTATCCCACTTCCATTCAGGAATAAACATTGGTTGCATAAACCCAGATGGCTTCTGATGCTCAAGTTTTGACTTCTGACATGTCAAACAAGAATAGACAAACTCTACAATTTCCTTCTTCATTCCATGCCACCAAAACAACTTTTTTCAAATCATGATACATCTTGGTAGCACCAGGATGAATGCTCAATCCACTACGGTGTCCTTCTTCCAGAATACTCTTTCGGAGTTCAGCAACATCAGGAACACAAACCCGATCACCAAACCTCAATATACCATTCTCGTCAATTCTGAATTTACCTTGGTTAATCAAAGTCAACTTATCGATCAATTCAACATCAACTTTCTAACCCTTTCTAATCTCTTCAAGAATACCGCTAGTCAGCTTTAGCATACCCAATTTAACACTATTAGGAGTACCTTCACATACCAAACTCAAATATCTAAACTGTTCAATTAAATCCAATTCCTTCACCATTATCATGGACATATGTAAGGACTTTCTACTCAACGCATCAGCAACCACGTTTGCCTTACCAAGATGGTAATTCAAACCAAAGTCATGATCTTTAAGGAATTCTAGCCACCTTCTCTGCCTCATATTAAGCCCCTTCTGATCAAAGAGATACTTCAGACTCTTATGATCACTAAACACTTCGAATCTTGAACCATACAAATAATGTCGCCACAACTTCAAAACAAAAACCACAGCTGCCAACTCTAAATCATGAGTCGGATAATTCCTTTCATGCACTTTGAGTTGTCTCGACGCATCATATGCGTATCACAGCACCATACGCGTATCACTACCCTCTCATACGCGTACCATACGCGTACAGGCAGAAGGGTGTGTTTTGGACGGGACAGGGCAGTGTACCATACGCGTACGACCCCTGGGAAGTCCCTCATACGCGTATCATACGCAAAACGCCAAAAGTTTCACCAAAAACCCGCAACTCGTACCAGTTCGTCTTCTATTTGTTTTCCACCATTACAGCCTGTGATTTAGGATCTAAAACAGAATTTATGCACACTTTAACATATAGGGTTCATCTATCTTCAACAATCTATCATCCTATATCAATTTTAGTCATTAAAACCTAACTTCTACTCAATTAGTAAGGGATTTATATTCACAGATTCAGTTTCATGGATGAACACAGCAACACATCAAACAAACACCATATTCATACCATAACATCAATTCACACACAATTATGCACAGAATTCAGTATAGATAATCATCAATTATATGATCTATTCAAAAATCATCCTAAACACCAATCTAACATACAATCCAATTGACCTAAATAATACCCCCAATCAACATTATCATCTAAAATACGATGAGAGATGTTAACCGTAGAGTCCCCCCTTTACCTTAGCCAAAAGTTCTTGATTGGTCTCTCCCTTTTCTGTTCCTCTTTCACGTTCTTCGAGTTCCCAACTTCTCAGTTCTTTTCAGGCTCTATCCATTCTTTCCAATTTCCTTATTATTTTATGAAAAATAACATTTTAATTAGTAAAGGGCTTTACTAACATAACACCCCCTCCTCCTTACTAATATCACACATGACCCAATGCCATAAACCATGCTTTTCCAATTAATTTCCACAAAACCCAAAATAATTCTAATTATTAATTTAAATTCCAATTAAATTAAAAATTAAAATATACGGGTGTCACAACTCTCCCCCACTAAAAGAGTTTTCGTCCTCGAAAACATACCTCAAGTAAAGAGTTTCGGATAAGAGTCTTTCATCTGGCTTTCTAGCTCCCAGGTAACATTTCCATCAGCCGATCCTCCCCAAGCTACTCTGACCAAAGCTATCTCTTTGCCACGTAATTGCTTCAGCTTTCGATCTTCAATCCTCACAGGTAAAGCCTCAACCGTCAAGTTGTCTTTCACCTGTACATCATCTACTTGGATCACATGGGACGGATCCGTAATGTATTTTCTCAACTGATACACATGAAATACATCATGCAAATTTGCAACCATCGACGGCAAAGCAATACGATAGGCTACTTCTCCTACTCTTTCAGAAATCTGAAATGGGCCAATAAAACGTGGTGTCAACTTCTTTAACTTCAACGCTCGACCAATACCTGTCATAGGAGTAACTCTCATAAACATATGGCCTCCCACCTGAAACTCAAGTGTTTTCCTCCTCTTGTCGTGATAACTCTTCTAACGACTTTGAGAAGCTTTCATTTTCTCCTAAATCATCTTAATCTTTTCCGTAGTCTGTTGCGAAATTTCTGGCCTGATCACAACACTCTCACTAGATTCGTACCAACACAACAACGTTCTACATATCCTACCATACAATGCCTCAAACGGAGCCATACCAATACTCGAATGATAACTATTGTTGTAGGTAAACTCAATCAAAGGATGGTAACTATCCCAAGCACCTCCTTTTTCTAACACACAAGCACACAAAAAATCTTCTAACGATTGGATCGTCCTCTCAGTCTTTCCGTCAGTCTGCGGATGATAAGCAGAACTCAATCTCAGCTTAGTACCTAACACCTTACGCAAACCTTCCAAGAACTTAGAAGTAAATCTCAGATCTCTGTCAGACACGATACTCGAAGGAATACCATGCAGACTAACTATCTTTTCAATACACAATTGAGCCAACTTCTCCATCGAATAATCCATTCTTACTGGTATGAACTGTGCATACTTCGTCAACCTGTCCACAACAACCCAGATAGCCTCACAATTCTTAACAGTTCTCGGTAAACCAGAAACAAAATCCATTGATATGCTATCCCACTTCCATTCAGGAATAAACATTGGTTGCATAAACCCAGATGGCTTCTGATGCTCAAGTTTTGACTTCTGACATGTCAAACAAGAATAGAAAAACTCTACAATTTCCTTCTTCATTCCATGCCACCAAAACAACTTTTTTCAAATCATGATACATCTTTGTAGCACCAGGATGAATGCTCAATCCACTACGGTGTCCTTCTTCCAGAATACTCTTTCGGAGTTCAGCAACATCAGGAACACAAACCCGATCACCAAACCTCAATATACCATTCTCGTCAATTCTGAATTCACCTTGGTTAATCAAAGTCAACTTATCGATCAATTCAACATCAACTTTCTAACCCTTTCTAATCTCTTCAAGAATACCGCTAGTCAGCTTTAGCATACCCAATTTAACACTATTAGGAGTACCTTCACATACCAAACTCAAATCTCTAAACTGTTCAATTAAATCCAATTCCTTCACCATTATCATGGACATATGTAAGGACTTTCTACTCAACGCATCAGCAACCACGTTTGCCTTACCAAGATGGTAATTCAAACCAAAGTCATGATCTTTAAGGAATTCTAGCCACCTTCTCTGCCTCATATTAAGCCCCTTCTGATCAAAGAGATACTTCAGACTCTTATGATCACTAAACACTTCGAATCTTGAACCATACAAATAATGTCGCCACAACTTCAAAACAAAAACCACAGCTGCCAACTCTAAATCATGAGTCGGATAATTCCTTTCATGCACTTTGAGTTGTCTCGACGCATCATATGCGTATCACAGCACCATACGCGTATCACTACCCTCTCATACGCGTACCATACGCGTACAGGCAGAAGGGTGTGTTTTGGACGGGACAGGGCAGTGTACCATACGCGTACGACCCCTGGGAAGTCCCTCATACGCGTATCATACGCAAAACGCCAAAAGTTTCACCAAAAACCCGCAACTCGTACCAGTTCGTCTTCTATTTGTTTTCCACCATTACAGCCTGTGATTTAGGATCTAAAACAGAATTTATGCACACTTTAACATATAGGGTTCATCTATCTTCAACAATCTATCATCCTATATCAATTTTAGTCATTAAAACCTAACTTCTACTCAATTAGTAAGGGATTTATATTCACAGATTCAGTTTCATGGATGAACACAGCAACACATCAAACAAACACCATATTCATACCATAACATCAATTCACACACAATTATGCACAGAATTCAGTATAGATAATCATCAATTATATGATCTATTCAAAAATCATCCTAAACACCAATCTAACATACAATCCAATTGACCTAAATAATACCCCCAATCAACATTATCATCTAAAATACGATGAGAGATGTTAACCGTAGAGTCCCCCCTTTACCTTAGCCAAAAGTTCTTGATTGGTCTCTCCCTTTTCTGTTCCTCTTTCACGTTCTTCGAGTTCCCAACTTCTCAGTTCTTTTCAGGCTCTATCCATTCTTTCCAATTTCCTTATTATTTTATGAAAAATAACATTTTAATTAGTAAAGGGCTTTACTAACATAACACCCCCTCCTCCTTACTAATATCACACATGACCCAATGCCATAAACCATGCTTTTCCAATTAATTTCCACAAAACCCAAAATAATTCTAATTATTAATTTAAATTCCAATTAAATTAAAAATTAAAATATACGGGTGTCACAACTCTCCCCCACTAAAAGAGTTTTCGTCCTCGAAAACATACCTCAAGTAAAGAGTTTCGGATAAGAGTCTTTCATCTGGCTTTCTAGCTCCCAGGTAACATTTCCATCAGCCGATCCTCCCCAAGCTACTCTGACCAAAGCTATCTCTTTGCCACGTAATTGCTTCAGCTTTCGATCTTCAATCCTCACAGGTAAAGCCTCAACCGTCAAGTTGTCTTTCACCTGTACATCATCTACTTGGATCACATGGGACGGATCCGTAATGTATTTTCTCAACTGATACACATGAAATACATCATGCAAATTTGCAACCATCGACGGCAAAGCAATACGATAGGCTACTTCTCCTACTCTTTCAGAAATCTGAAATGGGCCAATAAAACGTGGTGTCAACTTCTTTAACTTCAACGCTCGCCAATACCTGTCGTAGGAGTAACTCTCATAAACATATGGCCTCCCACCTGAAACTCAAGTGTTTTCCTCCTCTTGTCGTGATAACTCTTCTAACGACTTTGAGAAGCTTTCATTTTCTCCTAAATCATCTTAATCTTTTCCGTAGTCTGTTGCGAAATTTCTGGCCTGATCACAACACTCTCACTAGATTCGTACCAACACAACAACGTTCTACATATCCTACCATACAATGCCTCAAACGGAGCCATACCAATACTCGAATGATAACTATTGTTGTAGGTAAACTCAATCAAAGGATGGTAACTATCCCAAGCACCTCCTTTTTCTAACACACAAGCACACAAAAAATCTTCTAACGATTGGATCGTCCTCTCAGTCTTTCCGTCAGTCTGCGGATGATAAGCAGAACTCAATCTCAGCTTAGTACCTAACACCTTACGCAAACCTTCCAAGAACTTAGAAGTAAATCTCGGATCTCTGTCAGACATGATACTCGAAGGAATACCATGCAGACTAACTATCTTTTCAATACACAATTGAGCCAACTTCTCCATCGAATAATCCATTCTTACTGGTATGAACTGTGCATACTTCGTCAACCTGTCCACAACAACCCAGATAGCCTCACAATTCTTAACAGTTCTCGGTAAACCAGAAACAAAATCCATTGATATGCTATCCCACTTCCATTCAGGAATAAACATTGGTTGCATAAACCCAGATGGCTTCTGATGCTCAAGTTTTGACTTCTGACATGTCAAACAAGAATAAAAAAACTCTACAATTTCCTTCTTCATTCCATGCCACCAAAACAACTTTTTTCAAATCATGATACATCTTTGTAGCACCAGGATGAATGCTCAATCCACTACGGTGTCCTTCTTCCAGAATACTCTTTCGGAGTTCAGCAACATCAGGAACACAAACCCGATCACCAAACCTCAATATACCATTCTCGTCAATTCTGAATTCACCTTGGTTAATCAAAGTCAACTTATCGATCAATTCAACATCAGCTTTCTAACCCTTTCTAATCTCTTCAAGAATACCGCTAGTCAGCTTTAGCATACCCAATTTAACACTATTAGGAGTACCTTCACATACCAAACTCAAATCTCTAAACTATTCAATTAAATCCAATTCCTTCACCATTATCATGGACATATGTAAGGACTTTCTACTCAACGCATCAGCAACCACGTTTGCCTTACCAAGATGGTAATTCAAACCAAAGTCATAATCTTTAAGGAATTCTAGCCACCTTCTCTGCCTCATATTAAGCCCCTTCTGATCAAAGAGATACTTCAGACTCTTATGATCACTAAACACTTCGAATATTGAACCATACAAATAATGTCGCCACAACTTCAAAACAAAAACCACAGCTGCCAACTCTAAATCATGAGTCGGATAATTCCTTTCATGCACTTTGAGTTGTTTCGACGCATCATATGCGTATCACAACACCATACGTGTATCTCTACCCTCTCATACGCGTACCATACGCGTACAGGCAGAAGGGTGTGTTTTGGACGGGACAGGGCAGTGTACCATACGCGTACGGCCCCTGGGAAGTCCCTCATACGCGTACCATACGCGTATCATACGCAAAACGCCAAAAGTTTCACCAAAAACCTGCAACTCGTACCAGTTCGTCTTCTATTTGTTTTCCACCATTACAGCCTGTGATTTAGGATCTTGTAGCGGGGAAATTCTGATATCGAAGCCATGGGATTGACTCGAATCAATATTTCGTTTGAAATCGCCACCGCGCTTTATTTTTTCAAAGGGAAAAGAACGAAAAACCCAAAGTTTTGTTTTTAAAACAAGAAAGAGAACTCAGGTTCGGGTGTTGATTATATGAGGGGAAGGTTTAAAGCACCCCTCATATCTGTGGTACTCCACAGGAACCTTTTTGAAAATCTGTGTCGTGTGTGCTAAAAACAGTTTGTTTTATTTTTAAAATAAGCTCGGCAAAGCATTAAGCTTTGTGCCTACATACCTCCTCGGTGCAATGGAGAAGTCAGAGCTGATGTAGTTCCGCTTAATGGGAAAACATTTTTAAAAACGAATAAACACTTTATCGTCGTTGGAGAGAAATACTCAGCCATTGATCTTGAGCATGAGAACAAATGAGTTCTTTGCTTCGCAAATGAAAGAAGGGCTCCAACTCGGATAAAATCAACGAGTATGCCACTAGCTCTCTCACGCGGAAAAGATCTCATTATATCAATCAATTTCAAAATCGTGGGGTATAACCGCTCGTTCCGACAATTAATAGTGTCTAAACTTTTGAAGAAAAAGCCACTAAGGGCAAAAGATATTTTAAAGAAAACGTTTTGAAAATGATTGCAAACATAAGAAGGTTTTTGAAAAAGGGAGAAGATTTTGAAAATTTAAGAATGGGAGGAGATGAAGAGGCTCTCCTATTGCGTAAAATAAAAGCTAAGGAAAGAAACGATCTAACCGAAAAAGAAGCCAACACTTGACATTATGAGTCAAGGTAGATTTCCCATCCTTTGGACTTATCAATATCAAACCAACACATTATCACTTGGGGATCCAGATGAATTTATTATCTTAGCACCACTTCGCATTAAGCACATTAAAATTCTGACGAAAATCGGGCAGAGTAACGGCTGTTTTCAGGTAAAATCCTTATATCAATGCCTTGGAATTAACCATCAAGGGCTTTCAAGGAAATACCTGCACACATAAACAGACAACAATCCAATGCCAGACAGACAGAATAACAGCAGAGTAACAATAGAATAAGGGTCCAGAGGCACCAAGTCCATAAGTCCGAATCTCCAAAATGCTAGGGATAGTATAGTCCAAAAGAGAGCCTTAGATGTTTTTTAGATTTTTGTTATTTATTAGTGTTTTAGCATAAAAGTAAAGTATGGTCCAAGTGGACAAAAAGAAAATGGCGGAAACATAAACATATGTCCAAATGGACAAAGAGAAAATAGCGGAATTATAAACGTCCAAATGGACAAAGAGAAAATAGCGGAATGTAAATATGATGAAATGATAAAATAAAGCGATAAAGCGAGAAATATAAAGAGCGGTATAATAAAGTGCGAAAATTAAAGTCAATTGTTAGATGTTAAAGATAACCATCTTGAAACTTGTCAAGTATGTTATCAAAGTTAGTAATGAAGATCGATGGTGAGTGAAGGATGTTCTCGGATTTAAATTCAATGGAAACTTATCAGAAGCTTGATAGAATCATAGCGACTACACGATAAATTTCCATAAGTCTTAAATCAACCGCATACAATTCTCTTCCATATTTGATCTTTTTGATTCGGGACACGAAATATTGCGCTATGTTAAGCAGATCGCCAAGTGATTTATGTAGAAATCACCCTACAACGAGGCCGGTCAAAACTTTATGTGCTAATGCATGCGAGAGAAGCGATATGTAGATCACTCTCCAAAAGCGATACCGCACGAAAAGAAAAATGGTGAGTGATCTAGTCTTTACCAAAAATCCATAAGAATTCTCAAGGTGTTAAGACTTTCATCGATCAAAATAAAGAGAAACAAAAGATGGAACCACATTAAAAGCTCCTTTCATCCATAATTTCAATCACATAATTTTGCGGATTTGGATTCTCATCCTATCGACGCCCTAAGTCCATTGAAATTAGAGAGAAATTAGGCCTCTAGTTTGTGATTCAAAGAAAATATCAAAAGAATGGAGTAGAAGAAGAGTTAGAACCAAAAACAAGTCAAAATAGCAAAAACAAGCATTCTGCCTCACTGGAAATCGATTTACCTCTGTAGGAAATCGATTTCCTGTCTGCAGAATTCAGATCTGGCGCAAAAAACAGAGTGGAAATCGATTTCCCTCTGTAGGAAATCGATTTCCTGCGCACAGTTTTCAAAAAAACAGCATTATGAACTTTGAAACTTGATTTAGGCAAACATACAAACACCTTATGATCACATATCCATTGGAGCACGAATTTTCCATCAAATCACCATCAAATAGGACCAATATAGCATCAAAGATGCATTGAACACAAGCAACAAAGAATCACATTATGATAGATGGAAAAGGAGGATGAAAATTACCAATTCTTGAACAAAACTTAGATCCACTTCAACAATCACCAACACAACTCTTGATCTCTCAACAATTGAAGAAAAAAGAATGAAATGGATGGTGGTTTAGCTCAAAGTTTGTGAGGTTCAAGGTGTGACTCACAAACTTTATGAAAGAATAAAGAGCTTTGGTGAATTTGGTAGGGATGAGGAGAGAAATTGCAAGGGGTTTTTTGGCTCTCAAAGCTTGAGAAATGAGAGAGTAGAGGTCTCTATTTATAGAATTGGAGCAAGAGTAATGGCAAATTGGTCTTTTTGTGTTTGGTAATTAATTTGTGGTTAATTGGTAATTAAAGTGGGAAATGATGTTTAAGTGGGTTTAATGGAGGAGTTAATTTTGATGAGGTGGAAAATTGGTAAAATGATCAAATAAAAAGGTGCCAAAATGATGTCAAGCTTCCCTCCTTATATTTTTTGAATTTTGCGCACAGGAAATCGATTTCCCACAGGGGTAAATCGATTTCCACCTTCAAATTTTCAAAAATTATTTTCTTGCACTGTTTTGACTTTTGCCCGATCTTTCACCTGTAAAATATAAACAAAAGAGACAAAACACATATTTTTTTGATTTTTGGTTAGCACTAAACAAATAAAAATCTAAAAGTGCTTGATGATTCCCCTCAGAGATAATCACAGTATCAAAGACAAAGCCTCACAATGGTGCTTTTGATTGATGATTGAATGCAATTGATGTATGATCTTAGGGTAAAAAATTGGGGTATGACAGATGCCCCTATTTAAGTTTCTTTGATCCGGAAATACGATGATTGAAAATCTTCGTTTTGAGGAGATTGAAGAGACTTAAATATATAAAACACGCAATTTTTGAACCTAAGATGCAATGCAATTTTTAATGAATGTATATGATGATGAAACAACACTGGGGAGAAAAAGAACTCCACTGGGGAAAGCACATGTCTTGTGGGAAGAACTCCAATGGGGAAACAAGACTTTGTTGGAGAAACGAAACTTTGCTGGGAAAAGAAACTTCACTGGGGAAAACATTTCGCACCAGAGAGATTAAAGCAACTCCTTTCACTAGGGTGAGAAAAGGGGGCATCCTCTTTCACTGGGGATGAGAAAATATGCATCCTCTTTTACTGGGGAATCATAAGATATGCATTCTCTTTCACTGGGGATGAGAAAGTATATCACCTTTCACTAGAGAATCAGAATACCCATCTTTCATTCAGAGAACACACCATCGTTCCACTGATGATAAAAATGTATCGACGTACCACTGACGATGAAGATAAAATAACATACACCAACGTTCCACTGAAGGTGAACTACCAACGTTCCACTGGAGGCAGAAAAGAGAAATACATCGACGTACCACTGACGATGAAACAAGATAACAAGATACACCATCGTTCCACTGAAGGTGAGCTACCAACGTTCCACTGGAGGTAGAAAAGAGAAATACATCGACGTACCACTGACGATGAAACAAGATAACAAGATACACCATCGTTCCACTGAAGGTGAGCTACCAACGTTCCACTGGAGGTAGAAAAGAGAAATACATCGACGTACCACTGACGATGAAACAAGATAACAAGATACACCATCGTTCCACTGAAGGTGAGCTACCAACGTTCCACTGGAGGTAGACAAGAGGAATACATCGACGTACCACTGACGATAAAACAAGATAACAAGATACACCATCGTTCCACTGAAGGTGAGCTACCAACGTTCCACTGGAGGTAGAAAAGAGAAATACATCGACGTACCACTAACGATGAAACAAGATAACAAGATACACCATCGTTCCACTGAAGGTGAGCTACCAACGTTCCACTGGAGGTAGAAAAGAGAAATATATCGACGTACCACTGAAGATGAAACAAGATAACAAGATACACCATCGTTCCACTGAAGGTGAGCTACCAATGTTCCACTGGAGGTAGACAAGAGAAATATCGTCGTGCCATTGACGATAACACATACCAACGTTCCACTGAGGGTATGAAGAAATGCCCCTTTGTACCGATGACAGTGAAGAGCAATCAATAATACTTTTTCAATGATTTGAGGATGCAAACACAAATGCATAATCTCAACATTCATCATCCAGCGACCAAAGTTCAATCCATGACCAGATGGAAAGAAGCTGCCAAAAAGACTGGATCAAGTGAGGGAGAAACTCACTGGTCTTCTGTTCGTAGACATCTAAACTGAAACATATTATCCACCTAGAAACAATTTCAGTGGGGATTTTCAAGGAAAGTGAGCTTTTTCATCTTAAGATACTCTAAATGAAAGAGAAATATGTTTGACAGTAAACTTCATGATAGCAAATGTGAATGCATGACTGTTTTTTTTGGATGCATGTTAATGATGCATATGCTGCCAAAACTTAGCACAAGGAGTAACTCAAGAGATGGAGTACGAAAATAGCATAATTAAGCGTGTCTCAAGTTGAACACCAGAGCAAAAACTGCTATAACAATCTTTTGATGGCATCAGAATAAATGCCACCCAACACTGAGGGAACATTGGAGCTGAGAGAACAAAAATAACTGAGTTCTACATCATATTCGAACCAGGCCAAAAGTTCATTAAGTGAGATATATTCTTCCCCTTTGTATATGAATACATCAACATATCCGTTCCTTGTAATGCACTCATGAATCAAAACAAAACTTCTTTTATATTTTTTTCAAAAAAGATTTTGTTGAAATCAATTTTCTTTTTGTTTCAAAAATTACTATCAACAATAAATGACATTTTGAGAGATATGAAAGAAATAAGATTGCCAATAAAAGGTAAAGGCTCAAACTTTTTTAATAGAATGGTAGCCTGCAAAAGGCAAGACCCCATGGATTATTACAAAGTTTGGAAAGTGGTAATTTTGTGGAAAAGGTACATTGAAATGTAATGACCCTATCCTCTCTCTCAACTTGGAATTCCTGAGCAAAGGCTTCCGTTGAAATGTGTTGAACTTCTCATGATAAACAGATGACTGCTGATGATCAAGTCTTGTCTGATGTAGTTACTTGCCATGAATCCCTAACTTTTGCCTGGACCGCCCTTTCGGGTTTTCAGTCCACCGGATATTTTATTCTGTTTATGTCTCTAATTTTTGCCTGGACCGCCCTTTCGGGTTTTCAATCCACCGAGACGCTCTTTTTTGCCTAAGCCGCCCTTTCGGGTTTTCAACTTAGCGAGCTGTTCTTTTATTATTTTAGGCGAAGTATTTCTTGACTACATCAGCATTCACGGGACGTGGGAGCTCTTCTCCGTCCATAGTTGCAAGAATTAATGCATCGCCAGAGAAGGCTTTCTTAACAACATATGGTCCTTCAAAATTAGGAGTCCACTTGCCCCTTGAATCGGAGGTGAAAGACAAGATCCTTTTGAGCACGAGGTTGCCTTCTCTGAATACACGAGGTCGAACCTTCTTATCAAATGCTTTCTTCATTCTTTTCTGGTACAACTGACCATGGCATAAAGCCGTCATTCTCTTTTCTTCTATCAAATTCAATTGATCAAACCTGCTCTGACACCACTCAGCCTCAGATAACTTGGTTTCCATTAAAATTCTCAGTGATGGAATCTCAACCTCAATGGGGAGCACTGCTTCCATACCGTAAACCAAAGAAAAGGGAGTTTCCCCGGTTGAAGTACGAACAGATGTACGGTACCCATGCAAAGCAAATGGGAGCATCTCATGCCAGTCCTTGTACGTAACAACCATCTTTTGTACAATCTTCTTAATATTCTTATTTGCTGCTTCAACAGCTCCATTCATCTTTGGCCTATAAGGCGAAGAGTTGTGGTGTTCAATTTTGAAACTTTCACACAATTCTCTCATCATGCTGTTGTTCAGATTCGAGCCATTATCAGTAATGATCTTGCTCGGTACACCATATCTGCAGATGATATTATTCTTGATAAATCTGACCACAACTTGCTTTGTTACATTAGCATATGAAGCAGCTTCTACCCACTTGGTAAAGTAATCGATTGCTACCAGGATGAATCGATGTCCGTTCGAAGCCTTGGGTTCAATCATGCCAATCATATCGATACCCCACATGGAGAAAGGCCATGGAGAGGAGATGACATTGAGAAGTGTTGGGGGCACATGATTCTTGTCAGCATACACCTGACACTTGTGACACTTCTTTACAAACTTGTAGCAATCAGATTCCATTGTCAGCCAATAGTAACCTGCTCTAAGCATCTTTTTAGCCATCGAATGTCCATTGGCATGAGTACCAAAAGAACCTTCATGGATTTCATGCATCAACATGTCTGCTTCGTGTCTATCCACGCATCTGAGCAAAACCATGTCATAATTCCTTTTATACAAAACATCAGCATTGATGAAGAAACTGCCAGCCAATCTCCTCAAAGTTTTCTTATCCTTTTTTGATGCCCCAAGTGGGTACTCTTGAGTCTGAAGGAAGTGCTTAATATCGAAATACCAAGGCTTTTCATCTGTTGATTCTTCAAATACAAATACATGGGCAGGTCTATCAAGACGCCTGATTGTAATCTGAGGTTCCTCATTATGGAAGTTCACTTTGTACATGGAGGACAATGTGGCTAAAGCATCAGCCATCTGATTCTCATCTCGAGGGATGTGGTGGAATTCAACTTTGTTAAAGAACGTCAACAGTCTTCTGGCGTAATCTTTGTAAGGGATCAAGCCAGGATGACGAGTTTCCCATTCTCCTTTAATCTGATTAATCACAAGCGCAAAATCTCCATAAACATCAAGAATCTTAATTCTCAGATTAATGGCCTCTTCAAGCCCCATGATGCAAGCTTCATACTCAGCAATATTATTTGTGCAATCAAAACATATCCTTGCAGTGAAAGGTACATGTGACCCATGTGGAGTGACAATAATGGCGCCAATTCCATGGCCATGAATGTTAGAAGCTCCATCAAAAATTAAACCCCACTTGGATTCAGGATCTGGTCCTTCTTCTGACAATGGTTCATCCCAATCCTGAGCTCTCAAATACATTATATCTTCATCTGGGAAGTCCATTCTGATAGATTGACGATCATCAATTGGTTGGTGAGCGAGGTACTTTGCCAACACACTTCCTTTCACAGCTTTCTGAGCTCGATATTCAATATCATATTCTGATAACAACATTTGCCAGCGAGCGATCCTTCCAGTTAATGCAGGTTTCTCAAATACATACTTAATTGGATCCATTTTGGAAATCAATAGAGTGGTGTGGTTCAACATATACTGTCTTAGTCGGCGAGCAGCCCACACCAAAGCACAGTAAGTTTTCTCAAGCAGCGAGTATCTTGTTTCGCACTCGGTAAACTTTTTGCTAAGGTAGTATATTGCATACTCTTTTCGACCAGACTCGTCATGCTGACCCAACACACATCCCATTGGATTTTCAAACACTGTGAGGTACATAATCAAAGGCCTTCCCTCAGCTAGAGGGAGCAGAATGGGAGGTTCAAGCAGATATTCTTTGATGTTGTCAAAAGCTTTCTGACAATCTTCATTCCACACACATCCCTGATTTTTCTTTAACAACTTGAAGATCGGCTCACAGGTTGCAGTCATATTGGAAATGAACCTGGAGATATAATTCAAACGTCCGAGGAAACCTCTCACTTGTTTCTCAGTCTTTGGTGCTGGCATTTCCTGAATTGCTTTGACTTTATCAGGATCTACTTCAATTCCTCTCTGACTGACAATGAAACCCAATAATTTTCCGGAACGGACACCAAAAGTGCATTTTTTGGATTTAAACGGAGACGATACTTTCTCAACCGCTGAAACAACTTTAACAGATCCTCCATGTGCCCTTCCTCTGACTGGGATTTGGCAATCATGTCATCCACATAAACCTCAATTTCTTTGTGCATCATATCATGGAAAAGAGTGGTCATGGCCCTTTGATATGTCGCGCCAGCATTCTTCAACCCAAAAGGCATCACTTTGTAACAGAATGCCCCCCATGGCGTAATAAAGGTTGTCTTTTCCATGTCTTTAGGTGCCATCTTAATCTGATTGTATCCTGAAAAACCATCCATGAAGGAGAAAACCTCAAACTTTGCCGTACTATCTACCAACATATCAATGTGAGGTAGAGGAAAATAATCTTTCGGACTGGCTTTATTCAAATCTCTATAATCAACACACATACGAACTTTTCCGTCTTTCTTCGGAACAGGCACTATATTGGCAATCCATTGAGGATATACAGAAGTGACAAGGAAACCCGCGTCTATCTGCTTCAAGACCTCATTCTTAATCTTTTCCGCCATATCAGGATGACTTCTTCTTAGCTTTTGCTTGACAGGAGGACATTCTGGTTTCAACGGCAAACGATGCTCTACAATATCTGTGTCCAGCCCAGGCATATCTTAGTAGGACTGTAACGCCCCAGACTGCTTTCGGGATGATCGACTAACCCCACAAACCAACACGAGTCTTTTCAGCATGCTTTGACCTCACTCGCACGCTTTCCGGGAAACTTCCCAGAAGGTCACCCATCCCAAGACTACTCCAAGTCAAGCACGCTTAACTGTGGAGTTCTTATGGAATGAGCTACCGAAAAGAAGATGCATCTTGTTGGTATAGGTAGTACCTATCAATCCTTATAAGCTTTCCTTCAACCATGCAGTCTCATACTTGCACGGCCTTAGGAATCATCTCATTCCGATGTGGCGACCACCCTAGCCCTCTTCGGCCTCAGGTGTTACATGCGGTGCAACCACCCCTCGCCTTCTTCGGCCTCGGATGTTACATGCCCACCAGCTTCCGCATGGTTCGTCCTCGAACCACATCGTACTGGGAGAGGTCTGGCTCTGATACCATTTGTAACGCCCCAGACTGCTTTCGGGATGATCGACTAACCCCACAAACCAACACGAGTCTTTTCAGCATGCTTTGACCTCACTCGCACGCTTTCCGGGAAACTTCCCAGAAGGTCACCCATCCCAAGACTACTCCAAGTCAAGCACGCTTAACTGTGGAGTTCTTATGGAATGAGCTACCGAAAAGAAGATGCATCTTGTTGGTATAGGTAGTACCTATCAATCCTTATAAGCTTTCCTTCAACCATGCAGTCTCATACTTGCACGGCCTTAGGAATCCTCTCATTCCGATGTGGCGACCACCCTAGCCCTCTTCGGCCTCAGGTGTTACATGCGGTGCAACCACCCCTCGCCTTCTTCGGCCTCGGATGTTACAAGGACCACGCAAAAATGTCATCATACTCTTTAAGAAGCTCTACCATCCTCTTCTTAACATCTTGACCAAGCAGTGCCCCAATCTTGACTTCTTTCTTATCTTCTTCCAAACCCAAGTTGATGACTTCTAACGGCTCTTTATATGGCTGAATGGTGTCTTCCTCGTGCTCAAGCAATCGGGAAATCTCATCAGGAATACATTCATCACTCTCTTCTTCCGCCTCATACACAGGACACTCGAAGTTAGGAGAGGGTGCAGGGTCATTACTTTCAACGGTTTTATTGATTAATCTGCACAAGTGATTATTATTTCAGGAAAAAGGGAAGATATATGCAAACATGTAATCGTGCAGATTATGGCAAATGAAAACAATTTTTAAGGTTTTTTGTGTTACCACTTTCCAGAAAAAGCAAAAAGATAAAAAGCATGTATATGCAGAAACAAAATGACTTTTATTGATGATTTTAATGTTTAAAACAAACAGAAAAAAAGAGCCCAACAACTTCACTTTCATCTTGGGCAGAATGAAAGGATTTTTTTGAAAAACATAAAAGCAAATTACTTTGAAGCATGAGTACACTCAGGAATGTCAATGGTGATCCAGTTCTTAATCATCTTTCCATGGGTCACAAAGTTTGGCACTTCTGGCTTTGGTTCATCTTCAACAATAGCGTCCAACTCTGGAAGAATCGGATGTAGAAACCCAGCACATTCATACACCATGTTCACAGCAGATGCTTCATGAGTCGGCAATGGATTTTTCTGCACATTTGGGCCAATATCACGGAAGAAAAGCATACCAGAACGAACCAATCTCTGAACTTCATTCTTCAAAGGCCAACAATTCTCTAAGTCATGTCCAGGAGCGTTCTGATGAAAAGCACAAGTGGCATAAGCTTTGTACCACCAAGGGAGTTTCTCTGGAACAGGAGGTGGTGACCTTGGTTGAACCAACTTCTTATGAATTAGAGCAGGATACAGTTCAGTGTACGTCATGGGAATAGGATCAACATTAACTCGAGGATACGGATTCCGCCTTGCTGGTTGTTGATTAACAGGAGTTACAGGCACTGAATTCACAATAGGAGTTACTGACGCCACTTGTTGAGATTGATTTCTGAATCGACTATTCCTCCCATGAGAAACAGCATTGGCATCTGATTCTTTCTTCTTTTGGAATGAAGAACCAAACTTCTTCGCACCACCAGACGAATTGTCATTCCGAACCAAACGACCTTCTCGCACAGCTTCTTCTAACCGGACACCCATACCCACCAGTTCGGTGAAGTCTACAGGAGCACTCGCAATCATTTTCTCATAGTAAAATGGACCAAGAGTCTTCAGAAAAATCTTAGTCATCTCTTTTTCTTCCATCGGAGGAATCACTTGGGCGGCAACCTCACGCCATCTCTGAGCATATTCCTTGAAGGATTCTTTCTCTTTCTGCATCATAGCTCGCAATTGATCCCTATCAAGAGCCATGTCCACATTATATTTGTATTGCTTCACAAACGCTTCAGCTAAGTCGTTGAAAGTGCGAATATGAGTGCTATCAAGGCCCATATACCACTTTGAAGCAGCTCCAGTCAAACTGTCTTGGAAATAATGGATCAACAGACGTTGATCATCAGTGTGAGTGGACATCTTCCTTACATACATCACCAGATGTGCCTGAGGGCAGGAATTTCCTTTATACTTCTCAAATTCAGGTAATTTGAACTTAGCAGGTACTTTCACATTGGGAACAAGGCAAAGATCATGCACATTCTTTCCAAACGTTCTTTCCCACGCAAGGCTTTCATTTCTTTCTGCAATTCTTCAAACTGATCTTGGAAACCATCCATTCTGTCATGAATTTCACTTGGAGCAGCATCATAAATGGGCTCTGGGACAAAAGGACCAGTATGAACAATAGGAGATGTGTTGACCATAACAGGAGTCAACGGACGAGTCATCTCAGGAGCAGACAAATAACCTTCAGGCATGCCCCAGGGATATCCATTAGGCATACGTTGCTGAGTAGCACCAACAGGAACAGCAGGAATAGTTGTAGCAGCAATTTCAGAAGTCACAGTGGTCTGACCCTGAGCTTGGGCATTGGGAGGAGGAACCTGATTCTGATTCTGAGCAGCCATCAATGTCTCAACCAGAGCAGTGAGACGATCCACACCAGATCCCAAAGTAACAACCTCTTCACGTAGCTCACGATTCTCTTGTTCAAGACCTTCTATCTTCTTCTTGCAGTTAGCTCGAGTATTATATCGGTGAGACAACTTGATTCTGTATGAAGAACACTGAATAAGACCTCGGGAATACTCTCGGAAGCAAGACCAAAAATGCAAAATGATGCATGAAATGCAATGCAAATGATTTTTATTTTTATTGGTTTTCAAGGAACTTTAAGACATTGATTGTAAACATTTAGCAAAAACAACATAAAACATAACATCATTCTTCATTAATAATAGAAAAGCTTACAAAAGCAGTGGCGGAGCCACCGCCCGGCCAGCTAGGGCAGTTGCCCAGGCTCCGTCTAGCCACGATTCACCATCCCGCGTCATTCTCCGCCACACCAGAACGTAATAGACGCATATCAGATCTTCAATGCCCATCCTCTGCCACAGCATACCGTGAACAAATGCACACCGGCGACTCCACTATTTCTTCTTTTTCTTCTATTTTTATTCAATTTCTGCTACAACATTGTTGTTGTGTTATTATTTGTTGTTGTTGCAGGTTGTGGGTGACGAATTGATGGAGAATTGGTGCCGAGTTTATCGTTTCCCGCTATGCCCACCAAGTGTTTGGTAAAAGTTCTGAACGAAAATTCTTTTTCCTTTATCTTGTTTTTTCATTGTAACTAGAAGAAGTGGAACTTTTGTTTAGTGAGATAAACCGAAGGGACGTGGCTTCATGGAATATTTTGATTTCGTTGTATTCGTCAAAAGGGGACATGATGAGAGTTGGTTGTTTGTTCAATGAAATGCGGAGGCTAGAACTGTGCTTGTGGAATATCGAGACTTTGACGTTAGTTGTATCGGCATTTGCAAAGTCTGGTAGTCTCTTTGAGGGTGAAGGTGTGCATTGCTTAGTGATAAAAACAGGCTTTCTCGACGATGTTTTGCTGACTTCTCTGCTTGATTTCTATTCTAAGTGTGGGAAATTGGAAATGTCAGTTCAATTGTTTAAGAAATTCATTTTAAAAGTAACATCACTTGGGGTGCTATGATGTCAGGTTTCATTCAAAATGGTTATTTTATAGATGCCATTTTTCTATTCCAACAAATGCAAACTGATGATCTTGTTATTATTGCTCCTGAAATTTGGAGAAATCTACTTGATGCATATGCAAAGCTAGGAGCTTTGAAAGTGGTCCATGGTTACCTTATAAAACAACTTTTTGATGAATCTTTTCAAAGTAATGCACACTTGGATACCTCTATCTTAAACATGTACTTAAGAGGCGGAAGCATCTCTTCAGGAGTAGTTTTTGATAGGATTCTTGTCAAAGATGTTGTAGCATGGACAACAATGATTAAGGGACTTGGTTCCCATGGTTTCGGGTATGAAGCCCTTAATTATTTTAATCTAATGATTGAACAAAGAGTTCGGCCGAATTCCATCACCTTCTTGAGCTTACTGTCTGCTTGCAGTCACTCTGGCCTTGTTAGTGAAGGCTGCAAAATTTATCATACTATGTATGAAATGGGGTTACGGTTCATTCTATTTTTTATGCTTTTAACACTGTAGCCGTTTTCAGAGCACGAAAGCAAAGAAATAAACGTGAGTAAAGATAGGAAAGACAACCACATTTAACAGGTTTATGATTAGCTTATTTGGTACTGTTTATGATTTTGATTCAAAGTTTGAAACTTCATGATTTTGTAGTCTTTAAATTTTTGCCCGGGCTTTATAACTTTTCTGGCTCCGCCACTGTACAAAAGGATTCAAAGATCCAAGATTACAAAACAATGGAAAATCTAAAAACTTGAAGGGAACACTTCTGACGAAGATCCAACTCCTCTCTGCAGCTTCCTATGGAGCTTCTCCAACTCATCTTCATAAAAGGCCTTCAAATGAGCATTCTCGACCATCAGCTTATCAGCAACTTCCTTCCATGCAACTGAATCTTCATGTTGTCTCTTTCGCTTTTCTCTATGCTGTTGAAGCAACTCTTCTTGATGACGGATTTGATCATCCTTTTCCATCAACCAACCATCTTGGATATCAAGCATTTCATCTTTTTCTTTCAAATGTATCTTCAACTCTTTATTCTCGACTTCCAAAGCATGAAACTTCTTCTCCCAAGCATCTCTTCCCAATCCCATCTTAGCCACGAGCTCTAGATGCTCATCATTACTTTCAACAGGAGTAGTGAAAGACAAAGGTGGAGTAATGAGTAGAGAAGGCTCCTCGAGCAAATAAGGCATCTGGAAAGTGTGAGCTCTAGCTTGAACCCAATCAGTGTAGTCTTTGAGAGCAACACATTGTTTCGTTCCCAAATGTCTCCTCCTATCAACATGGTGCCAAGCACGCACAAACCGATTTCTCATATCCAAATTTCCGCCTTGATTAAGATAGAAGATTCCTGACACGAGAATACTAGCGGGTCGCTCTTTCATGGGATAGCAAAATTGACGCCTTGCAAGAATGGGGTTGTAGGTAATTCCTCCTTGTATACCAAGAAGAGGTACATTAGGGAATTCTCCACAACTATCAATAATCTCACCAATGTCATAAGCAGGATTGTACCAATGGATATTCCCATTAGTAAGAGGCATGATCTTCTGAGCCCATGGGAGACCATCAGGATTGTTCAAGAAACTCTTAGCTTGGGGTAAGTGCGAAATAAACCACTTGTAGAGCAAAGGAGTGCAACAATTGATAAGTCCACCTTTCTTATCATTCCTATGGTGAATGGAGTGATAAGTATCCCCAAGCAAAGTAGGCACAGGATTCCCAATCATGAAGATCCGAATAGCATTAACATCGACAAAATTGTCAATGTTGGGAAAGAGTATCAAACCATAGATGAGCAAGGCCAAAAATGTCTCAAAAGCAATCATACTTCCTTTACTAGCCAACATAGAAGCCTTTCCAATCAAGAACTTAGAAGTCAACCCCCAAATTCCTCCTTTTTTAGTCATGTTTGCTTTCACATCTGATATCTTCAAATGAAGGAGTTCTGCTATCTCATCAACCTGAGGCTCTTTCTCCAGACCACTAAACGGTATGTCATTCGTAACTGGCAAACCAATCCAATAAGAATACTCCTCCAAAGTGGGCATAAGCTGGTAATCAGGAAAGGTGAAACAATGATAAACCGGGTCATAAAACTGCACAAGAGTCTCAAGAATCCCTTTTTCCACTTTGGTCTTCAAGATAGAGATCAATTTCCCATAACGATTTTTGAAGTTGTCAAGATTAGGAACCAAAGTTGCTAGCTCTTTCAATTCCTTTGCACTAGAATTCCTGAAAGTGTACTTCTTGATGCTTCTCTTTTGATCCATGGTACCTGTGATGTTTACAAAGAAAGTCTCTAAGTTCCTTGAAAACCATTTGTGAATGTCATTTTTATGAATGCATGAATGCATGGTTTATGCATCAATCACAATCAAGAGCACACAAAATCACAGCAAATCACACAAAATCACACAGTCCAGGTTCTTAGGTTCGACGTCACGAGCATGGAGCCATGGGTCTACCCATCCCACAAGGTGTGTTCTAGGGAGTTTTGTACCTGCCAATCGGGTTCTACAAAGGTTCCCATAGTTTTCAATCTTCTATCGGATATTACCGGCACGCACAATTGCTCATGGGCGCCAATAATATGCCTAAAAAGACCTCGTCTGAGTGTAGTATCGCATGACAACAAGCTCAAATTGGTACTTGATCTTGTTTCTGCACTACATCCTAAAAAGGCTTAGATGGGTTAAAAAGGTTCTAGGCCATTCAGCTTCTACGGACACTCACTGTTGAAAGTAATAGCGTTATCACGATGGTTCGTAACAACCTCTACTACCTTCCATGAGGCCTCCACTGATTGGGGTTCCACCATATGACGCTCATGGTAAGGATTGCTCCTGACATGCGACTATTGGTCTTACCACCTCCTATCTCAAGTTACTCACCAAAGTCCGGGTTAGGATTTTATCTCATCACAGAGGAACCATCGAGCACCAAAAAGAAAAAAAAGAAGATAAACAAACAAAGCACACAAAAATATATATAGATAAAAACACACAGATAAACAAAAATAGGCTTAACACACTTAAGACTGAAAATCCCCAGTGAAGTCGCCATTTTTCTGTAGCGGGGAAATTCTGATATCGAAGCCATGGGATTGACTCGAATCAATATTTCGTTTGAAATCGCCACCGCGCTTTATTTTTTCAAAGGAAA
Source organism: Vicia villosa (assembly GCF_029867415.1). Classification (NCBI taxonomy): domain Eukaryota; kingdom Viridiplantae; phylum Streptophyta; class Magnoliopsida; order Fabales; family Fabaceae; genus Vicia; species Vicia villosa. The sequence goes on from NW_026705263.1 coordinate 396,786, forward strand.
AGGGAAAAGAACGAAAAACCCAAAGTTTTGTTTTTAAAACAAGAAAGAGAACTCAGGTTCGGGTGTTGATTATATGAGGGGAAGGTTTAAAGCACCCCTCATATCTGTGGTACTCCACAGGAACCTTTTTGAAAATCTGTGTCGTGTGTGCTAAAAACGGTTTGTTTTATTTTTAAAATAAGCTCGGCAAAGCATTAAGCTTTGTGCCTACATACCTCCTCGGTGCAATGGAGAAGTCAGAGCTGATGTAGTTCCGCTTAATGGGAAAACATTTTTAAAAACAAATAAACACTTTATCGTCGTTGGAGAGAAATACTCAGCCATTGATCTTGAGCATGAGAACAAATGAGTTCTTTGCTTCGCAAATGAAAGAAGGGCTCCAACTCGGATAAAATCAACGAGTATGCCACTAGCTCTCTCACGCGGAAAAGATCTTATTATATCAATCAATTTCAAAATCGTGGGGTATAACCGCTCGTTCCGACAATTAATAGTGTCTAAACTTTTGAAGAAAAAGCCACTAAGGGCAAAAGATATTTTAAAGAAAACGTTTTGAAAATGATTGCAAACATAAGAAGGTTTTTGAAAAAGGGAGAAGATTTTGAAAATTTAAGAATGGGAGGAGATGAAGAGGCTATCCTATTGCGTAAAATAAAAGCTAAGGAAAGAAACGATCTAACCGAAAAAGAAGCCAACACTTGACATTATGAGTCAAGGTAGATTTCCCATCCTTTGGACTTATCAATATCAAACCAACACATTATCACTTGGGGATCCAGATGAATTTATTATCTTAGCACCACTTCGCATTAAGCACATTAAAATTCTGACGAAAATCGGGCAGAGTAACGGCTGTTTTCAGGTAAAATCCTTATATCAATGCCTTGGAATTAACCATCAAGGGCTTTCAAGGAAATACCTGCACACATAAACAGACAACAATCCAATGCCAGACAGACAGAATAACAGCAGAGTAACAATAGAATAAGGGTCCAGAGGCACCAAGTCCATAAGTCCGAATCTCCAAAATGCTAGGGATAGTAACCAATAGTCCAAAAGAGAGCCTTAGATGTTTTTTAGATTTTTGTTATTTATTAGTGTTTTAGCATAAAAGTAAAGTATGGTCCAAGTGGACAAAAAGAAAATGGAGGAAACATAAACATATGTCCAAATGGACAAAGAGAAAATAGCGGAATTATAAACGTCCAAATGGACAAAGAGAAAATAGCGGAATGTAAATATGATGAAATGATAAAATAAAGCGATAAAGCGAGAAATATAAAGAACGGTATAATAAAGTGCGAAAATTAAAGTCAATTGTTAGATGTTAAAGATAACCATCTTGAAACTTGTCAAATATGTTATCAAAGTTAGTAATGAAGATCGATGGTGAGTGAAGGATGTTCTCGGATTTAAATTCAATGGAAACTTATCAGAAGCTTGATAGAATCATAGCGACTACACGATAAATTTCCATAAGTCTTAAATCAACCGCATACAATTCTCTTCCATATTTGATCTTTTTGATTCGGGACACGAAATATTGCGCTATGTTAAGCAGATCGCCAAGTGATTTATGTAGAAATCACCCTACAACGAGGCCGGTCAAAACTTTATGTGCTAATGCATGCGAGAGAAGCGATATGTAGATCACTCTCCAAAAGCGATACCGCACGAAAAGAAAAATGGTGAGTGATCTAGTCTTTACCAAAAATCCATAAGAATTCTCAAGGTGTTAAGACTTTCATCGATCAAAATAAAGAGAAACAAAAGATGGAACCACATTAAAAGCTCCTTTCATCCATAATTTCAATCACATAATTTTGCGGATTTGGATTCTCATCCTATCGACGCCCTAAGTCCATTGAAATTAGAGAGAAATTAGGCCTCTAGTTTGTGATTCAAAGAAAATATCAAAAGAATGGAGTAGAAGAAGAGTTAAAACCAAAAACAAGTCAAAATAGCAAAAACAAGCATTCTGCCTCACTGGAAATCGATTTACCTCTGTAGGAAATCGATTTCCTGTCTGCAGAATTCAGATCTGGCGCAAAAAACAGAGTGGAAATCGATTTCCCTCTGTAGGAAATCGATTTCCTGCGCACAGTTTTCAAAAAAACAGCATTATGAACTTTGAAACTTGATTTAGGCAAACATACAAACACCTTATGATCACATATCCATTGGAGCACGAATTTTCCATCAAATCACCATCAAATAGGACCAATATAGCATCAAAGATGCATTGAACACAAGCAACAAAGAATCACATTATGATAGATGGAAAAGGAGGATGAAAATTACCAATTCTTGAACAAAACTTAGATCCACTTCAACAATCACCAACACAACTCTTGATCTCTCAACAATTGAAGAAAAAAGAATGAAATGGATGGTGGTTTAGCTCAAAGTTTGTGAGGTTCAAGGTGTGACTCACAAACTTTATGAAAGAATAAAGAGCTTTGGTGAATTTGGTAGGGATGAGGAGAGAAATTGCAAGGGGTTTTTTGGCTCTCAAAGCTTGAGAAATGAGAGAGTAGAGGTCTCTATTTATAGAATTGGAGCAAGAGTAATGGCAAATTGGTCTTTTTGTGTTTGGTAATTAATTTGTGGTTAATTGGTAATTAAAGTGGGAAATGATGTTTAAGTGGGTTTAATGGAGGAGTTAATTTTGATGAGGTGGAAAATTGGTAAAATGATCAAATAAAAAGGTGCCAAAATGATGTCAAGCTTCCCTCCTTATATTTTTTGAATTTTGCGCACAGGAAATCGATTTCCCACAGGGGTAAATCGATTTCCACCTTCAAATTTTCAAAAATTGTTTTCTTGCACTGTTTTGACTTTTGCCCGATCTTTCACCTGTAAAATATAAACAAAAGAGACAAAACACATATTTTTTTGATTTTTGGTTAGCACTAAATAAATCAAAATCCAAAAGTGCTTGATGATTCCCCTCAGAGATAATCACAGTATCAAAGACAAAGCCTCACAATGGTGCTTTTGATTGATGATTGAATGCAATTGATGTATGATCTTAGGGTCAAAAATTGGGGTATGACAGATCTAAAACAGAATTTATGCACACTTTAACATATAGGGTTCATCTATCTTCAACAATCTATCATCCTATATCAATTTTACTCATTAAAACCTAACTTCTACTCAATTAGGAAGGGATTTATATTCACAGATTCAGTTTCATGGATGAACACAGCAACACATCAAACAAACACCATATTCATACCATAACATCAATTCACACACAATTATGCACAGAATTCAATATAGATAATCATCAATTATATGATCTATTCAAAAATCATCCTAAACACCAATCTAACTGTTAGGAATGAATTAATGGTAATTTCATGTGTTAATATAAGTGATTTATTCTCTAAATAAATGCAAAATTTTGATAGATCCATAGGTTTTTAGTAAGAATTGAACTGAAAAGGTTTAGTTCGTGTTTAAAGCAAATCGAATCACTTGTGGGTACTATTGTTACAGGTTTGAAGCCAAATTGAAGCTTGAGAAGAACATGAGGAGGAAAGGAAGTTGGAAGAGCAAAAAGGCAAGAGAAAGAGTTGAGTTTTGCAAAGGGCGCGCCGCGGAAGTTCAGTGAGGCGCCGCGCCAAAGTCTCTGTTTTTGATCGCGCCGCGCCAGCCCGATGCCGCGCCGCGGCCTCGGCGTAAAAAGCCCAAAGTTTCTATTTAAAAGCCCTAGCTTCCAAGTGAAAAAGGAGAGTTGTGTTGTGCGAAATTAGGAGAGCATTCTGAAGGTGCAGCCACAATCATCAATTGAAGACCAATTCTCTATCAAGCGAAGACATTCCTTTGATGAAGATGAATTCTTCCATTAATCCTTGTGTGTTCTTCATGTCTATGGAGAGCTAAATCCCTCTTGTTGAATCTAAGGTAGTAGTTAATCTATGAATATACAATACCATTAGTTAATTCCTGTGAACAATTATTTGAATTCATTATCAATAAGTAATCTTGCCTTTATTATTAAATTATCGTTTAATCTTTGATCGAAAGAAAGGATTTAACTTTTGCCCTAGGTTACTATATTGATTCAATACCAATCCGCAGAGATGGGATTGAGATTGGGTTTTCATAATTATCGTTCTTAATTACTGTTATCGTTATTGATATTTGGAGAGATCGAATCTCGTACCGGTAAAAGCTATCTAGTTTGATTTGCAGAGATGGAATCTTATTTGAGGATAAGTGAAGATAATGATTCATAAAGTTGTTCAATTGGGAATTAAGTGATAATTGTATAGGAATAGATTGATGAACCCTAAAGATTCAACATACTTCTCTAATTGTTAAACCACAATTCATTATTTGCATTTAGTTTATTTGTTTACTTTTGATAATATTAGATTCTAAACCAAACAAACCTAATTTTCCTAACTCAAAATAAACAACTATAGAAAGGCAGTGATATTAACCAATCCCTGTGGATACGATATATTACCGAAAATATTTACCCACAAATACTTTCAACAAATTGGCGCCGTTGCCGGGGATTGGTGTCAATATTGCATGCATTGCAATAGTTCTTATTTTGAGTTTTAATTTTTATTTTCTCTATTTGGTTGTTTCACGTGTTTGCTAGTTTTGCAGAAGATTGTGTATGCGCAGCAAAGTTTCTAGCGATCAACTTCTTTTTGATCCCGAGATCGAAAGGACCGCTAGGAGGTTAAATAGCAAAGCACGAAGAAGAGCGAACATAGCAAAAGCAAGAGACAACGCAACCGCGACATCGTCACAACAACTTGAAACCATTGACGAGTCGCAAGAAGGATTCTTCTTTCACGAACTATTCACGGAGGAAGAACCGGAAGTTTTTATACAACCTACTGTTGGCAACATGGCTGCTAATGGTCCATGTGCTAATAGTCCAAGACTCAATCCTCAGTTCGCGAGAACTGCCGCCAACGGGCGACCGACAGAACTGAAGACCGGTATCATACAATTGATTTGTGCAAGTCCTTTCGCCGGATTGGACCATGAAGACCCGTACACGCATCTTACTCGATTCTATGAGTTAGCGGGTACTACGGGTGTCGCTCAAGCTGATGAGGAAGCATTATTTAAGAGGTTGTTCCCACACTCTTTGCTATCTAAGGCAAAGGATTGGTATCTGGATCAACCCGAGGTAGTGATGACAAATTGGAACACATTGGAAGAAAAATTTCTGGAAAGGTTTTACTCTCAAAACCGATTCTTCGAAGCAAAAACAGCAATAGCAGTATTTTCTCAAGGTAGTAATGAATCTTTGAATGAAGCATGGGAAAGGTATAAAGCTATGTTGAGAAAGTGCAAAGGACACGGTTTTTCAGACGTTGACCAAATCCATATGTTCCGTAACGGTCTCACAGCTACAAACAAGACACTTTTGGACGCCACAGCTGGTGGTTCTCTCATGTCCAAAACACCTGAAGAAGCTACTCAGATAATAGAGCGAATGGCTCTAAATGATCGTCAAGGCAATCATGATCGAACGGTAAGAGATAAGAAACCCGGAATGTTAGAGTTGAACAACAGTGATGCTCTACTTGCTCAGAACAAATTGCTAACCTCACAAGTGGAACTTTTGACACAACAAATGTCTAAATTACCACAACAGATCAAGGAGCTGAACTGGGTATCTAATTCATATCAAGTTGCTAAGTGCGAATTGTGCAAGGGAGATCATCAAACAGGATTCTGTCCACCAGTGCAAGAAGAAGAAGTGAATTACATGAATAATAACCAAGGACAGAGGCAGAATCAATATCAGAATCAGCCATACCAACAAGGTTATCCACCAAGATATAACAATCAAGGGTACCAACAAAGGCCACCGAATCAAGGGTATCAACAACAAGCATTCCAACCATACACTCAACCACCACAACAACAGCAAGGAGGGCAATCCAAGTTAGAGGAGACAGTGAATCAATTCATTCAAACATCAGTGATAAATCAGAAGAACCAGGAAGCTGCAATTAAAAATCTGCAAACTCAAGTGGGGCAAATAACACATCAGCTTACTCTACAGACACAAGGAGCCTTGCCAAACTCAACCGTGAAAAAACCGCAAGACCAAGAGAAAATTAATGCTGTTACAACAAGGAGTCAAAAGGGTTTAGAATCGGAAAAAGAGAAAGAGGAGATAGGTGACCCTATAGCGATGGAGGTCGATCTGGAAATAAGAGAGAATCTAAAAGAGCCAGAGGTTGTAACACTACCAATGAAACCAGTTGAAGAAAAAAATAAGAAAGATGTTGAACAAATGATTAAACCACCCCTCCCGTTACGACTGACAAAGAAGGATTCAAAAGAGAAAGACATTCGGAAGTTTACGTCCTTGTTCAAAAAGTTAGAAGTGAATTTATCTTTCTTTGAAGCACTGGAGCACGTGCCTGTGTATAAGAAATTTATGAAAGAGGTGTCGGTGAAAAAAAGACCACTAGAAGGAGAACCAAAAATTGCAATCGAGAAGTGTAGCATAGTCGCTGCAGCAAGAAAGATCCCAATTAAGAGAAAAGACCCTGGGGCGGTGGCAATACCATGCACTATCAAGAATATATCATTTAAAAAGGTACTTCTCGACTCTGGCTCTAGTGTGAGTTTAATGCCTTTATCCATTTTCAAAAGGCTTGAATTAGACAAGATTAGTGAAAGCAAGTCGCAATTACGGTTCGCCGATCACACTACTAAGAAATCTTATGGAATAGCGGAAGATGTACTAGTAGAAGTTGATAAGTTTGTCTTTCCTGTTGACTTCCACATCATGGACATTCCGGAAGATGAAGAAACTCCGATCCTTCTCGGGAGACCCTTTTTGTCGACAGGACGCTGTAATTTTGACATTGAAAAGGGGACGCTAACGCTAAAATCATTTGATGAAGAAGTAACCTTGAAGATGTTAGGAGTCAAGAAACATAGGTCAGGGGTAAATGAGAAAAATTCAACTGGTACACCGGAAGGTGCACAAGAAGGCAAAAAGCTCAAAAACCTCCAAGAAAAAGTCTCTAACATATCTTCTACAATGAGACCAAATTATGATGATGTCAAAAGTCCTAAGAGGGCTAAGGAGAGTGATAAGAATGGGGAAGATAAAGTGAAGAGAAAAGCTATCCAGGCTTTTTATCTTCATGAGTTTGTGGGTATGGAAGTACAAAGTAGCGAGTGTTGGAAAAGGAAATACCCTCCATAAAACAAGGGGTAATGGACCGTCGAGCCATGCGACGTTAAACGAAGCACTTTGTGGGAGGTAACCCACACTTCTAATGTTTTATTTTTGTCCATTTTATTTCAGGAAATAATAAGGGAACCTTTCTGGTGAGAGCTAGGAAGAGGCAATTGATATTGCAATACCCTCTGTGAGTCAACCCTCTCGGGCTTGTTCTGAAACATTGAGGTCAATGTTTAGTTCAAGTTTGGGGGTGGATTTACTCTTTGCATTTTTTTTTTTCAATTTTATGCTTTTATGTCTGTTATGTACTCCCAGTTAGAGTAAGTAGTCCCACAACAAGATGAGAATCTCAGAAAAATGCCAACAATGGAGCAACAGGCATAAAAGTGGTAGTGAGTGGAAATTTTTGAAAATTTAATTTTTCACTTTCTTTTTCAATAAAAGTGACAAAGCAGGTATGAAATTTCGAACTCAAACTCTTAATGTATGCAATGAAACTTAAGGTGTTAGTAAATACAGTCAGAAGTTCTTTTTGGTACACTATTGTTTATTGGATCAGCTTAGCCTTAACCATTGTGAGGAAAGCTTTCCATTGTTTACTATATGCAGGAGACCATCAATTATTTTGACTTGTTCGTATCATGCTAAACCGGCTGTTGCATCGTCTGTGGAATCTGAGGAAGTGATTTAGGCATTGTTTGAATTGAGAGTGCTTTGAGCCGAATCCACCGTAAAAATTATTTTCTTCTGTAAGAGTGTGATCCTTTGCTAACCATTCTTTGAGCCTGAGGTCAAGGTAAGTATCATAATATGCACCAAGGAAATACCTGGTGAGTTTGATCTCAATAAAAAGTTTTGTTCTGGACCATCAACCATAAAATTTGGTGATGTGTTTTCTCTTTGACCTTTTTAGAAAGTAGGGGAGCATTCATATAATCTGAATACAGGTTGATCTCCAAGTTGGGGAGAGTCACATTCAAAAGAAGAGTAAGTACTTATGGTAATCAGTGAAAGATAAAAGAAGTCGTAGCTTGAAAAAAAAAAGAGAAGTAACAACGTTAGAATATAACGGTTGCTGAAAAAAAGTGAAAAAGAAAAACCAAGCTACGAATGAAAAAAGATGGACAGGTAAAGGAAGTAGAGTTTTAGAGAAAAAGAAATAAGTTATGAATTGGATGCTTCCCTATATTAGGAACAACCCTTGATTATCTTCTTTTCTTTGAATCTAAACCACATTACAACCATAGAAAGACCTTCTGATTCTAAGATTCCACAAGACTTGATGCGAGCAATTTGGTGAACGTATGATATGGATCTTTGTTGATTTAATTGTTTGGATGAGTGTTTAACCCCTCTTTTATTCATCATACTTTTTGATGAGAGTGATTAGTGCTGATTCAATTACAATTGTGTAGTGTTTTGAACTTCTGGAGGTAATTTGCTTTCAACGTTTGTTTCATGTGTATATTCTGAGTTTGCAGGTAGAAGAGGAGTATTTGACTTAGTTACTGGATTGAACCACTTGAGAAAAACTTTTTTGAAAAACTTGTTGCATGATTGTGGGTATGTTTTGTTGGAGGTAAGTAATTTTGTTTAGGGACAAACAAAGCTCTAAGTTGGGGAGAGTTTGTTAGGAATGAATTAATGGTAATTTCATGTGTTAATATAAGTGATTTATTCTCTAAATAAATGCAAAATTTTGATAGATCCATAGGTTTTTAGTAAGAATTGAACTGAAAAGGTTTAGTTCGTGTTTAAAGCAAATCGAATCACTTGTGGGTACTATTGTTACAGGTTTGAAGCCAAATTGAAGCTTGAGAAGAACATGAGGAGGAAAGGAAGTTGGAAGAGCAAAAAGGCAAGAGAAAGAGTTGAGTTTTGCAAAGGGCGCGCCGCGGAAGTTCAGTGAGGCGCCGCGCCAAAGTCTCTGTTTTTGATCGCGCCGCGCCAGCCCGATGCCGCGCCGCGGCCTCGGCGTAAAAAGCCCAAAGTTTCTATTTAAAAGCCCTAGCTTCCAAGTGAAAAAGGAGAGTTGTGTTGTGCGAAATTAGGAGAGCATTCTGAAGGTGCAGCCACAATCATCAATTGAAGACCAATTCTCTATCAAGCGAAGACATTCCTTTGATGAAGATGAATTCTTCCATTAATCCTTGTGTGTTCTTCATGTCTATGGAGAGCTAAATCCCTCTTGTTGAATCTAAGGTAGTAGTTAATCTATGAATATACAATACCATTAGTTAATTCCTGTGAACAATTATTTGAATTCATTATCAATAAGTAATCTTGCCTTTATTATTAAATTATCGTTTAATCTTTGATCGAAAGAAAGGATTTAACTTTTGCCCTAGGTTACTATATTGATTCAATACCAATCCGCAGAGATGGGATTGAGATTGGGTTTTCATAATTATCGTTCTTAATTACTGTTATCGTTATTGATATTTGGAGAGATCGAATCTCGTACCGGTAAAAGCTATCTAGTTTGATTTGCAGAGATGGAATCTTATTTGAGGATAAGTGAAGATAATGATTCATAAAGTTGTTCAATTGGGAATTAAGTGATAATTGTATAGGAATAGATTGATGAACCCTAAAGATTCAACATACTTCTCTAATTGTTAAACCACAATTCATTATTTGCATTTAGTTTATTTGTTTACTTTTGATAATATTAGATTCTAAACCAAACAAACCTAATTTTCCTAACTCAAAATAAACAACTATAGAAAGGCAGTGATATTAACCAATCCCTGTGGATACGATATATTACCGAAAATATTTACCCACAAATACTTTCAACACTAACATACAATCCAATTGACCAAAATAATACCCCCAATTAACATTATCATCTAAAATACGATGAGAGATGTTAACTGTAGAGTCCCCCCTTTACCTTAGCCAAAAGTTCTTGATTGGTCTCTCCCTTTTCTGTTCCTCATTCACGTTCTTCAAGTTCCCAACTTCTCAGTTCTTTTAAGGCTATATCCATTCTTTCCAATTTCCTTATTATTTTATGAGAAATAACATTTTAATTAGTAAAGGGCTTTACTAACATAACACCCCCTCCTCCTTACTAATATCACACATGACCCAATGCCATAAACCATTCTTTTCCAATTAATTTACACAAAACCCAAAATAATTCTAATTATTAATTTAAATTCCAATTAAATTAAAAATTAAAATATACGGGTGTTACAACTCTCCCACACTAAAAGAGTTTTCGTCCTCGAAAACATACCTCAAGTAAAGAGTTTCGGATAAGAGTCTTTCATCTGGCTTTATAGCTCCCAGGTAACATTTCCATCAGCCGATCCTCCCCAAGCTACTCTGACCAAAGCTATCTCTTTGCCACGTAATTGCTTCAGCTTTCGATCTTCAATCCTCACAGGTAAAGCCTCAACCGTCAAGTTGTCTTTCACCTGTATATCATCTACTTGGATCACATGGGACGGATCCGTAATGTATTTTCTCAATTGATACACATGAAATACATCATGCAAATTTGCAAGCATCGACGGCAAAGCAATACGATAGGCTACTTCTCCTACTCTTTCAGAAATCTGAAATGGGCCAATAAAACATGGTGTCAACTTCTTTAACTTCAACGCTCGACCAATACCTGTCATAGGAGTAACTCTCATAAACACATGGCCTCCCTCCTGAAACTCAAGTGTCTTCCTCCTCTTGTCGTGATAACTCTTCTAACGACTTTGAGAAGCTTTCATTTTCTCCTAAATCATCTTAATCTTTTCCGTAGTATGTTGCACAATTTTTGGCCTGATCACAACACTCTCACTAGATTCGTACCAACACAACAACGTTCTACATATCCTACCATACAATGCCTCAAACGGAGCCATACCAATACTCGAATGATAACTATTGTTGTAGGTAAACTCAATCAAAGGATGGTAACTATCCCAAGCACCTCCTTTTTCTAACACACAAGCACACAACAAATCTTCTAACGATTGGATCTTCCTCTCAGTCTGTCCGTCAGTCTGCGGATGATAAGCAGAACTCAATCTCAGCTTAGTACCTAACACCTTACGCAAACCTTCCCAGAACTTAGAAGTAAATCTCGGATCTCTGTCAGACACGATACTCGAAGGAATACCATGTAGACTAACTATCTTTTCAATACACAATTGAGCCAACTTCTCCATCGAATAATCCATTCTTACTGGTATGAACTGTGCATACTTCGTCAACCTGTCCACAACAACCCAGATAGCCTCACAATTCTTAACAGTTCTCGGTAAACCAGAAACGAAATCCATTGATATGCTATCCCACTTCCATTCAGGAATAAACATTGGTTGCATAAACCCAGATGGCTTCTGATGCTCAATTTTGACTTTTGACATGTCAAACAAGAATAGACAAACTCTACAATTTCCTTCTTCATTCCATGCCACCAAAACAACTTTTTTCAAATCATGATACATCTTGGTAGCACCAGGATGAATGCTCAATCCACTACGGTGTCCTTCTTCCAGAATACTCTTTCGGAGTTCAGCAACATCAGGAACACAAACCCGATCACCAAACCTCAATATACCATTCTCGTCAATTCTGAATTCACCTTGGTTAATCAAAGTCAACTTATCGATCAATTCAACATCAGCTTTCTAACCCTTTCTAATCTCTTCAAGAATACCACTAGTCAGCTTTAGCATACCCAATTTAACACTATTAGGAGTACCTTCACATACCAAACTCAAATCTCTAAACTGTTCAATTAAATCCAATTCCTTCACCATTATCATGGACATATGTAAGGACTTTCTACTCAACGCATCAGCAACCACGTTTGCCTTACCAAGATGGTAATTCAAACCAAAGTCATAATCTTTAAGGAATTCTAGCCACCTTCTCTGCCTCATATTAAGCCCCTTCTGATCAAAGAGATACTTCAGACTCTTATGATCACTAAACACTTCGAATCTTGAACCATACAAATAATGTCGCCACAACTTCAAAACAAAAACCACAGCTGCCAACTCTAAATCATGAGTCGGATAATTCCTTTAATGCACTTTGAGTTGTCTCGACGCATCATATGCGTATCACAGCACCATACGCGTATCACTACCCTCTCATATGCGTACAGGAAGAAGGGTGTGTTTTGGACGGGACAAGGCAGTGTACCATACGCGTACGGCCCCTGGGAAGTCCCTCATACGCGTACCATACGCGTATCATACGCAAAACGCCAAAAGTTTCACCAAAAACCTGCAACTCGTACCAGTTCGTCTTCTATTTGTTTTCCACCATTACAGCCTGTGATTTAGGATCTAAAACAGAATTTATGCACACTTTAACATATAGGGTTCATCTATCTTCAACAATCTATCATCCTATATCAATTTTACTCATTAAAACCTAACTTCTACTAAATTAGTAAGGGATTTATATTCGCAGATTCAGTTTCATGGATGAACACAGCAACACATCAAACAAACACCATATTCATACCATAACATCAATTCACACACAATTATGCACAGAATTCAATATAGATAATCATCAATTATATGATCTATTCAAAAATCATCCTAAACACCAATCTAACATACAATCCAATTGACCTAAATAATACCCCCAATCAACATTATCATCTAAAATACGATGAGATATGTTAACCGTAGAGTCCCCCCTTTACCTTAGCCAAACGTTCTTGATTGGTCTCTCCCTTTTCTGTTCCTCTTTCACGTTCTTCAAGTTCCCAACTTCTCAGTTCTTTTCAGGCTCTATCCATTCTTTCCAATTTCCTTATTATTTTATGAAAAATAACATTTTAATTAGTAAAGGGCTTTACTAACATAACACCCCCTCCTCCTTACTAATATCACACATGACCCAATGCCATAAACCATTCTTTTCAAATTAATTTACACAAAACCCAAAATAATTCTAATTATTAATTTAAATTCCAATTAAATTAAAAATTAAAATATACGGGTGTTACAACTCTCCCACACTAAAAGAGTTTTCGTCCTCGAAAACATACCTCAAGTAAAGAGTTTCGGATAAGAGTCTTTCATCTGGCTTTCTAGCTCCCAGGTAACATTTCCATCAGCCGATCCTCCCCAAGCTACTCTGACCAAAGCTATCTCTTTGCCACGTAATTGCTTCAGCTTTCGATCTTCAATCCTCACAGGTAAAGCCTCAACCGTCAAGTTGTCTTTCACCTGTACATCATCTACTTGGATCACATGGGACGGATCCGTAATGTATTTTCTCAACTGATACACATGAAATACATCATGCAAATTTGCAAGCATCGACGGCAAAGCAATACGATAGGCTACTTCTCCTACTCTTTCAGAAATCTGAAATGGGCCAATAAAACGTGGTGTCAACTTCTTTAACTTCAACGCTCGACCAATACCTGTCATAGGAGTAACTCTCATAAACACATGGCCTCCCTCCTGAAACTCAAGTGTCTTCCTCCTCTTGTCGTGATAACTCTTCTAACGACTTTGAGAAGCTTTCATTTTCTCCTAAATCATCTTAATCTTTTCCGTAGTCTGTTGCACAATTTCTGGCCTGATCACAACACTCTCACTAGATTCGTACCAACACAACAACGTTCTACACATCCTACCATACAAATCCTCAAACGGAGCCATACCAATACTCGAATGATAACTATTGTTGTAGGTAAACTCAATCAAAGGATGGTAACTATCCCAAGCACCTCCTTTTTCTAACACACAAGCACGCAACAAATCTTCTAACGATTGGATCGTCCTCTCAGTCTGTCCGTCAGTCTGCGGATGATAAGCAGAACTCAATCTCAGCTTAGCACCTAACGCCTTACGCAAACCTTCCCAGAACTTAGAAGTAAATCTCGGATCTCTGTCAGACACGATACTCGAAGGAATACTATGCAGACTAACTATCTTTTCAATACACAATTGAGCCAACTTCTCCATCGAATAATCCATTCTTACTGGTATGAACTGTGCAGACTTTGTCAACCTGTCCACAACAACCCAGATAGCCTCACAATTCTTAACAGTTCTCGGTAAACCAGAAACGAAATCCATTGATATGCTATCCCACTTCCATTCAGGAATAAACAGTGGTTGTATAAACCCAGATGGCTTCTGATGCTCAAGTTTTGACTTCTGACATGTCAAACAAGAATAGACAAACTCTACAATTTTCTTCTTCATTCCATGCCACCAAAACAACTTTTTTCAAATCATGATACATCTTGGTAGCACCAGGATGAATGCTCAATCCGCTACGGCGTCCTTCTTCCAGAATACTCTTTCAGAGTTCAGCAACATCAGGAACACAAACCCGATCACCAAACCTCAATATACCATTCTCGTCAATTCTGAATTCACCTTGGTTAATCAAAGTCAACTTATCAATCAATTCAACATCAGCTTTTTAACCCTTTCTAATCTCTTCAAGAATACCACTAGTCAGCTTTAGCATACCCAATTTAACACTATTAGGAGTACCTTCACATACCAAACTCAAATCTCTAAACTGTTCAATTAAATCCAATTCCTTTACCATTATCATGGACATATGTAAGGACTTTCTACTCAACGCATCAGCAACCACGTTTGCCTTACCAGGATGGTAATTCAAACCAAAGTCATAATCTTTAAGGAATTCTAGCCACCTTCTCTGCCTCATATTAAGCCCCTTCTGATCAAGGAGATACTTCAGACTCTTATGATCACTAAACACTTCGAATCTTGAACCATACAAATAATGTCGCCTCAACTTCAAAATAAAAACCACATTTGCCAACTCTAAATCATGAGTCGGATAATTCCTTTCATGCACTTTGAGTTGTCTCGACGCATCATATGCGTATCACAGCACCATACGCGTATCACTACCCTCTTATACGCGTACCATACGCGTACAGGAAGAAGGGTGTGTTTTGGACGGGACAGGGCAGTGTACCATACGCGTACGGCCCCTGGGAAGTCCCTCATACGCGTACCATACGCGTATCATACGAAAACGCCAAAAGTTTCACCAAAAACCTGCAACTCGTACCAGTTCGTCTTCTATTTGTTTTCCACCATTACAGCCTGCGATTTAGGATCTAAAACAGAATTTATGCACACTTTAACATATAGGGTTCATCTATCTTCAACAATCTATCATCCTATATCAATTTTACTCATTAAAACCTAACTTCTACTCAATTAGTAAGGGATTTATATTCACAGATTCAGTTTCATGGATGAACAGAGCAACACATTAAACAAACACCATATTCATACCATAACATCAATTCACACACAATTATGCACAGAATTCAGTATAGATAATCATCAATTATATGATCTATTCAAAAATCATCGTAAACCCCAATCTAACATACAATCCAATTGACCTAAATAATACCCTTAATCAACATTATCATCTGAAATACGATAAGAGATGTTAACCAGAGAGTCCCCCTTACTTTAGCCAATAGTTCTTGATTGGTCTCTCCCTCTTCTGTTCCTCTTTCACGTTCTTAGAGTTCCCAACTTCTCAGTTCATTTCACGTTCTATCCCTTCTTTCCATATTCCTTATTATTTTATGAAAAATAACATTTTAATTAGTAAAGGGATTTACTAACATAACACCCCCTCCTCCTTACTAATATCACACATGGCCCAATGCCATAAACCATTCTTTTCCAATTAATTTCCACAAAACCCAAAATAATTCTAATTATTAATTTAAATTCCAATTAAATTAAAAATTAAAATATACAGGTTTTGCATGGCGGGCATGAATTTCATACCCATTTTACTTTGCGGGCTTGCCTGCCCCGCTCACTTTTCGGTGGCCTTAAGGCGGGGAGGGTGGCCCGTTTTGCCACCCTTAATACTTACCAAATTTATTCAGTAAGTAGTGTCGCATGATATTCACCGTAGCACCACAGTCTACCAACACCTTGTTAATAGTCACCCCTTCGACCTTAGCTTTAATGAGAAGAGGCTTTAGATGATTCTTCATAGCCATAGTTGGCTTCTCAAAGAATGCATCTTGGTTCTTGATAGAACCATTGTTTAGAACAAATTAACATATGGGCTTATGTAAAGCCATCTCCTCAACATAGGCATCTGATAAATCCTTTACTTCAGTGAAACAATTATACTCTACTAGCAGGATTGACACCACATTGACCAAGATATTCAAGCTCTCTTCAGAATCCGACTTGAAGTCATCAGTGGCTTCATCAAAACATTTTCCAGTAGGTCTACATACAAACTCTCTAATTTGTTCCTGTCATACCCCAAAATTTTCCCACCACATTTTCATACTCAAGCTCATTTGAATATCAAAGACTCAATACTTGACTGGATATACACTCTCCTAAACAACAGCCCTCCAACTAGGGTTTTGCCGTTCTCAAAGAAAACTCAGGTTCTGGTACCTCCAATAGACTCCATGGCCTCTCATATGATTCAAATAATCCTTATGCCAAGTTTCAAGCTCCGGCTCACAAGTTTGATCAGTCAGCTGCTCAAATAGACAACAGTCGACCAATTTGACCTGAAAGTCAACTATGGTCAAACCACAGTCAAAACTCCCGATTTTTGGTCAAGATCAATATTTTGAAGTAACGTTCATCATATGATCAAAGGTTGATCATGATTCATCAAGGGAAGCTGAGAAATCAACAAAACTCGAAGTTTCTAAATTAGGGTTTTTGGACTAAAAGTCAACTGAACTTTGACCAGCCATAACTTTCACATGAAACATCAAAAATTTCCCAACCGAAGCCTATTTTGAAGGAAATTTCATTCTCTAAACCTTTGATGTTGGGCTCAAGGTCAATAAATGCTTCCGCCAAAGAGATATTGTCCAAAACATTACAGGTCCTTCTAAAAGCTCGCAAAAAGCAGTTTTTTGTCAGGGCTATATCATCAAGATAAAATCTCCAAATGGATAAAAGGTTCCAAAGTGGCTTGTAGAGGATATCTTGGGATTTCCAAAAAGTCCTATATCACCTCCATATGGTAAATATTGAATGAGTTATGACTGGTGCAAGTTGGACAAAATCTGGAAAATGCATGAAACCCTAATTGGTGATTTTCACACTTTTAAGTAATGGGCTTATAATCTTGAGTCATCCACGTGATAACAAGCTTGCAAGAGGCCCATGAGTCAATCTTTATTTATTTTATGGTTTTATTTCAATTATTTTTGATTTTATTCATTTAAAATCAATTTAAACCAAGTAAAATCATAATTAAATCAAATAATATCCCATGAATTAATTCCCATTCATTTGTCCAGATCCAAACTCAATCAAAAGGATCCAAAGTTGTTTTAGCATGATTGGGAGAGGGGTTGGCTAAAGATAGGAAGAAAATATATGTTTTTTATTCAATTTTCTTTCTCTCCAAGAATCAAAAGATCCAAGCCTAAATTTTGACCTAAAACACTCTCTATATATACTACAACACATGCAACATAGGGGTTCACGGAAAAAAGGGAGAAAAAACAAGATTTACAAGTTATAAAAAAACTAGGAACTAGGGCACGAAGGATTTTTTTTCACAGGCACTTTCAACTAGTCCCACCGATACCATTGTACTCCTGAAGGCATAAGGAGCAATTTTCAGTTGGTCTCGAAGATTGCAACTCACTAGAAACATCCCCCTTCGTAAGGATATTCGTATCTCACTTATGCTTCCAATTTTTTCTTAATACATGTTGTTTAAACAAATTCTATGCATATATATATATATATATATATATATATATATATATATATATATATATATATATTCACAATCATATTTAGAGTCATTTAGCGTCATAGTTTGCAAGTTTTGGTGCAGGAATGGCGTGATGCCATTGTTAGGGCACACGAAGAAGGAAGCTTCGTTATTGCATTTACAGACGTTATCGGTCAAAACTAAAGGCACCATTGAACTCATGGCCCTTGATTTAAGTGATCAAGGTTATCTTCTTGCTTGTTTCTTGCTGATTTCACAGGTTTTGAATCATGGCCATGGGAGAAGAAAAACTGGTAAAAATCCGCAGGTATGAACGCAGTAAAACTCGCAGGTAATTCTGCATTCAATTGGCTGTACGCATCTAAAGTGGGCCCATGTTTGACTTTTGTTCAATTTCAAAATAAAAGTTTGTGTTGGTATTTTTTTATTCTTGATGAATTCATTAACAGCGAACGTACTTAGCACAATTGGTAACGAGGTTAGATGCTTTCCTATGAGAACCTGGGTTTGATCCCCAGGCTTGGTATTGTTATTTTTATCAATTGTTTGTTGCAGATCCTGTGCCTCCGGTGCGCGTGAGTCTACGGTATGCCTTCAGGCGTCAACCAGCTGATTTCCTGGAGACGTGATCAGACGCCTCCAAAACGCAACCCCACCGTAGACGCTCAGATTACTTCCTCACTGGATCACACGCATCACCTTTTACTGGTTTTTCTTTCCTTTTGCTGTTAGTTTTATGTTTTTTATTATTACTTATTTGGTTTTTTTAAAAAAATTAATATAACTAACAAACTAGGCTAATAAATAGGATCAAGTTTTAGTTAATTATTTCATTTAGATTTAGTTTAATCCTAATTAGTTAAAATAAATTAGAATTTAGATTTTATTTAATCAATTAAATTTTTTGCAATTTTATTTAATTTAACCAATTGGGTTTATTTAATTAATTAAGGTTAGTTTTTAATTAAGTAGGTAATTTAGGTTTAGTTAATTAATTAACTTAAATTAATTAAATTTTAATTAACAAACCTTAGAAACCATAAGAGGTAACTTGGTCCATCAACGCACTTTGTTCAAACCTTATTTAGGTCACAACAAGTTTTCTTAATAAACCTTAGGGGTTTAGTGTTAGGGTTTGCATTTCCTTTTAACCTGATATTTTTGCCTTTTATTTGCCTATTATTTATAATCTCGTCTTTATTTTATTATTATTATTATTATTATTATTATTATTGTGATGTTCTTCCAGGGATATTATTTACTTAATTATTTCTTTTGGTTTTCCTGCAAGTTTTTGCCATATTATGTAACTGCTCACAGGATGTAATAGATTAATTAGGATTTTTCCCGCCTTTATTTTTCTGCCCTACATGTGTTTATTGTAATAGCGTAGGACTTTTTAATTCTGCCTTTTATTTTCTGTGTGGTTAGTAATCCTAGGGAGTGCAAGCCTGCTAATAAATTTAGTTTGCCTAAATTACAAGATAATATAACTGAATTGAATCACCTGATTGTAACACACGCACACCTTTAGGGTAACCTCTTTTTGTTGCCTTGTTGCGTGTTGCCTTTATTTGTGAAAAATAGTCAAGTCCCTCGATTCCGAGGATACCTAAAGCAAAGGTTGGCTTTAAAGTTATAATGAAATCATCGTATGAGATCTAGTCCCTCGATGCTACCTCGGAAAAACACGATGATTGTCCCAATTGCTAAGGTATCCTCGCATGATGCCTAAAAAGATTAATGACTATTATATCCTTCCCTTGGACTACCTGCCCTCTTTATGGCAGAGTCAGTCTTATGGTGAACGATAATCTTCGATGACCGGCAAATCTAATGAAAGGACTACTTTCCCCCTTTATGGTATGGATATCTCTTTCAAACAAATACTTAAAGAACAATAAAGACAATCTTAGGGTAGGTGTTCTTAAATGCTTGCTCACCCATTCAAACTTTCAAATTACTTTTCACATCCCTTTTTCAAATCAATTAAAAAAGGCTACGCTTATTTACAAACTAAAGTCCTTATTCAAAATCTTTACTAAACATACACTACACTTCCTTTCAAACAATTCAAACAAAAAAGTGAGCTAAGCAATTAAGAGCCCATGGATAACCATAGATATAAAGGGTGCTTACACCTTCCCTTTGTATAACCTACCCCCCGAACTCAAAGTCTTTTAAAAAGGTTTTTTCTGTTCTTTTAGCCTTTCTAAAATTGGATAAAATAAAAGTCGGTGGCGACTCTTGCTATCCGCAACATTCCTAAAAAGTCAGTTCTCCCGCCGTATTAGAGAACTGGCGACTCTGCTGGGGACACTTTCGAATAAAAAGAGGGGTTACCTTAATGTTTAGGATCACTTAATGTTTGTTTTGCTTGCTTTATTTTTTTCCAGGGTTGTTTTAGGAATTGAATGGAAGATGAATCCTAGACCCGGATTCAAGTGCACCTTGAGATAGGAAGTGGCATAGTCATGGCGACCTCCTTCATGTATGTGGAGGATTGGTCAATATGAGAGTTCACGCTTAAGTTAGGCCTCTATGGGTGTTTGCATGCCTCTCTTGCATGAGGGAGGTTCGTGTGAATATCTTTGGGTGAGTCGGAGCTTAAGGACCTTTAGTTACCTTTAACCCATCTTGACCTTTAGGAACGTAGTGGGGGGACTACTCTTGATGTATGTTGAGGGCATAGCCGCTACCCGATACTACAACTCAGATAGGTTCTTTCTCAAATTATCTATAATACGGTGAACTGACTTTAATGAAATATCGCGGTAAGCAAGAGTCGCCACCGACTTTTATTTTATCCAATTTAAAGAAAGGCTAAAAGAACAGAAAAAACCTTTAAAAGAAAATTTGAGTTCGGGGGGTAATTTATACAAAGGGAAGGTGTAAGGCACCCTTTGCGTCCATGGTTTTCCATGGGCTCTTAATTGCTTAGCTCACTTTGAAATGTTTGCAGTGAATAAAGAAAAAGATTTGAATAAGGACTTTAGCTTGTAAATAAGCGTAGCCTTTTTTGAAGGTTTTTGATAAAGGGTAGGAAAAAGATTTTAAACCAGAGCAAGCAATTAAGAGGTAATTACCTTAACATTATAAAAAGTTCTTTTAGCCTTTCAGGGCTATCCACGCCACATGAGGGTAGGAAGTCCTTTTATTTGGAGGTTGAAGGGTCGTCGAAGTTATCGTTCGCCATAAGACTGTCCCTACCATTAAGAGGGCAGGTAGTCTAAGGGAAGGATAGAACAGTCTTTTTAGGCAACCAAAAAGGACGCCTCAGCAATCGAAAGGGACTATCATATCACATTGTAGGCAACCTCGAGGGACGGGATCATATAACCGAATGCAGCATCGAAGGGACTTATGATCTTTTTGTGATGAGAATGAACTGAGGGCAACATTTGCCGAGGCATCCTCGGAATCCGAGGGACTTGACTATTCAGTAATAAACAAGGCAGCAAATACAAGGCAACAGGCAACAGGCAACAAGAGGGGTTACCATAAAAGGTGTGTGGGTGCACAATCACGTTGTTGATTCAGATATATTATCTTGTAAATTAGTTATTCTAATTTTGTTCAGAGTTACACTCCCTAGAATTACTAACCACGCACTTATAATGTAACAGTTTAAGTGCCTTCAAGGCCAAACAATACAAACCAGAAGTAGTTACAAAAAATATCATCATGGGGAGGGGGAAAAAGCAATTTATAAGGTAAACCAGAAAACTAATAGGTTAACCACAAGTAATAATATCGGGGTCAGAAATTAAATGAGAATAAGTTTAGGGTTACCGAAGGTTTGAGCTTTAAACGGTTGGCCAACACTGAAAATTAATGAAGGAAAAAAATAAAAAAAAAAGGGTGAGTGCATTACAAATTCATTGGCGATTGAAGCAAATCCTACTTTAATTCAAAAGGCAAAAATAAAAAATAAAATGATGCTCAATTAAATAAAAAAATCAGAAACTTATCTTTTCGATCTGGTATGGCGCATGGCTGAAGGATCTTGGTTAACCCTGAAAATTAGGCGCGAAGAAGAGAAACTTATCCGCAGGTATGAACACAGTAAAATTCGCAGGTAATTCTGCAGGTGTGAAGGAGGAAGAATGTGAATAGAACCGTTGAATTTTTGACCACACACGACGTCTTTCTGTTGGCTGGTCAAAATCCCAGATTCTCTCTCTACATTCAATTGGCTGTACGCATCTGCACTGGGCCCATGTTTGACTTTTGTTCAATTTCAAAATAAAGGTTTGTGTTGCTATTTTTTTATTCGTGATGAATTCATTAGCAGCGAACGTACTTAGCACAATTGGTAACGAGGTTAAATTCTTTCCTATGAGAACCTGGGTTCGATCCCCAGGCTTGGTATTGTTATTTTTATCAATTGTTTGTTGCAGATCCTGTGCCTCCGATGCGCGTGAGTCTACGGTATGCCTTCAGGCGTCAACCAGCTGATTTCCTGGACACGTGTTCAGACGCCTCCAAAACGCAACCCCACCGTAGACGCTCACAGTACTTCCTCACTAGATCACATGCATCACCTTTTACTGGTTTTTCTTTCCTTTTGCTGTTAGTTTTATGTTTTTTATTATTACTTATTTGTTTTTTTAAAAAAATTAATATAACTAACAAATTAGGCTAATAAATAGGATCAAGTTTTAGTTAATTAATTCATTTAGATTTAGTGTAATCCTAATTAGTTAAAATAAATTAGAATTTAGATTTTATTTAATCAATTAACTTTTTTGCAATTTTATTTAATTTAACCAATTGGATTTATTTATTTAATTAATTAAGGTTAGTTTTTAATTAAGTAGGTAATTTAGGTTTAGTTAATTAATTAACTTAAATTAATTAAATTTTAATTAACAAACCATAGAAACCTTAAGAGGTAACTTGGTCCATCAACGCACTTTGTTCAAACCTTATTTAGGTCACAACAAGTTTTCTTAATAAACCTTAGGGGTTTAGTGTTAGGGTTTGCATTTCCTTTTAACCTGATATTTTTGCCTTTTATTTTCCTATTATTATAATCTCGTCTTTATTTTATTTTTATTATTATTATTATTATTATTATTATTATTATTATTTTTCCCGCCTTTATTTTTCTGCCTTACAGGTGTTTATTGTAATAGCGTAGGACTTTTTAATTCTGCCTTTTATTTTCTGCGTGGTTAGTAATCCTAGGGAGTGCAAGCCTGCTAATAAATTTAGTTTGCCTAAATTACAAGATAATATAACTGAATTGAATCACCTGATTGTGACACACACACACCTTTAGGGTAACCTCTTTTTGTGGCCTTGTTGCCTGTTGCCTTTATTTGTGAAAAATAGTCAAGTCCCTCGAATCCGAGGATACCTAAAGCAAAGGTTGCCTTTAAAGTTATATTGAAATCATCGTATGAGATCTAGTCCCTCGATGCTGCCTCGGAAAAACACGATGATTGTCCCAATTGCTAAGGTATCCTCGCATGATGCCTAAAAAGATTAATGACTATTATATCTTTCCCTTGGACTACCTGCCCTCTTTATGGCAGGGTCAGTCTTATGGTGAACGATAATCTTCGATGACCCGCAAATCCAATGAAAGGACTACATGCCCCCTTTATGGTATGGATAGCCCTTTCAAACGAAAACTTAAAGAACAAGAAAGACAATCTTAGGGTAGGTGTTCTTAAATGCTTGCTCATCCATTCAAACTTTCAAATTACTTTTCACATCCCTTTTTCAAATCAATTCAAAAAGGCTACGCTTATTTACAAGCTAAAGTCCTTATTCAAAATATTTTCTAAACATACACTACACTTTCTTTCAAACAATTCAAACAAAAAAGTAAGCTAAGCAATTAAGAGTCCATGGATAACCATGGATACAAAGGGTGCTTACACCTTCCCTTTGTATAACCTACCCCCCGAACTCAAAGTCTTTTAAAAAGGTTTTATCTGTTCTTTTAGCCTTTCTAAAATTGGATAAAATAAAAGTCGGTGGCGACTCTTGCTATCCGCAACATTCCTAAAAGTCAGTTCTCCCACAGTATTAGAGAACTGGCGACTCTGTTGGGGACACTTTCGAATAAAAAGAGGGGTTACCTTAAAGTTTAGGATCACTTAATGTTTGTTTTGCTTGCTTTATTTTTTTCAGGGTTGTTTTGGGAATTGAATGGAAGATGAATCCTATACTCGGATTCGAGTGCACCTTGAGATAGGAAGTGGCATAGTCATGGCGACCTCCTTCATGTATGTGGAGGATTGGTCAATATGAGAGTTCACGCTTAAGTTAGGCCTCTATGGGTGTTTGCATGCCTCTCTTGCATGAGGGAGGTTCGTGTGGATATCTTTGGGTGAGTCGGAGCTTAAGGACCTTTAGTTACCTTTAACCCATCTTGACCTTTAGGAACGTAGTGGGGGGACTACTCTTGATGTATGTTGAGGGCATAGTCGCTACCCGATACTACAACTCAGATAGGTTCTTTCTCAAAGTATCTATAATACGGTGAACTGACTTTAATGAAATGGCGTGGTAAGCAAGAGTCGTCACCGACTTTTATTTTATCCAATTTAAAGAAAGGCTAAAAGAACAGAAAAAACCTTTGAAAGAAAATTTGAGTTCGGGGGGCAATTTATACAAAGGGAAGGTGTAAGGCACCCTTTGCATCCATGGTTTTCCATGGGCTCTTAATTGCTTAGCTCACTTTGAAATGTTTGCAGTGAATAAAGAAAAAGATTTGAATAAGGACTTTAGCTTGTAAATAAGTGTCATACCCCAAAATTTGCCCATACTATTCTCTTATGCAAAGTTCAAAACAATACACAAAGCTCCTAGACACATTCTTCTACACAAGGCTCTGAAACTAGGGTTTGGTTTGTTCAAAGGAAAATCAATGAATCAATGGCTCCAAGGCATCCCATATGGCTCAAAGTATCTTACATTACCTCTATGAAAAGTATCAAGTCTCAGTTTAAAAGATTGATCACTCAATTGCTTAGAAAGTCAACAGTCGACTGATTTAACCTAAAAGTCAACCATGGTCAAAATATAGTCAAAACTCCTGATTTTTTGTCAACATCCTCCTTTTGAAGTATCATTCACCATTTGATCATGGATTGATCATGTTTCATCAAGGAAAGATCAAAAATCAACAAAACCAAAAGTTCCCAAATTAGGGTTTCCATAGGAGAAAGTCAACTGAACTTTGACCAGCCATAACTCCCACATGGAACATCAAAAATTTTCCATTCAAAGCTCATCTTGAAGGAAATTTGATTCTCTACAACTTTGTCTCTCACATGCCAAGTCTAAAAATGCTTCATTCAAGAGATACGGACCCAAACATTATAGGTCCTTTTCAAAAGTCGACCAAAAGTCATTTTTTTCAAAAGGACACACAAGGAGCATGGAAATTAATTTTGATATGAGACCAAAGACATTGGTTAGAGGACTCTCTAAGGTTTATAAAAAGTCCTAGAACTCCTCCATACCTCAAAAATTGAGGGAGATACGCCTTGTCAAAGTTAACTAATTTTGAAGAAAAAAATGTGAAACAAAAGGCCTCAAAATGATTTTTTTTGCAAATGGGCCCATATTCTTAAGACCCAATCTCCATCCTTATGATATGCAGAGTCCAAGATCCAATTGCCACGAAATTATTTGGTTTATTTAATTTTATTTGAATTTTTATTCATTTAAAAGTCAAAAAATCAAAGATTTATGAAGGATATTTGTTTTGAATCTAATTCCCAATCATATCCAATCAAATAAACTTCATATTTTTCATCAAATTTCGTGTATATCAAGCTTGGTAAGATTATATATGGTATTGATACAAAAATAGAAGCTTTGGATACAAGTGTGAGAGATTGAAAAATCAAATATTTTCTATTCAAGGCAATATGTTTTCTTCACCTGTCTTGACCTAATACATTCTCTATAAATACCACATGATAGTCAAACCCTAGGGGGACGAGAAAAAGAGACCAAGACAAGGGTTTCCAAATTTCCAAGTTATCAAGAAACTAGGGCACGTAAAAAAATCTTTTCTCAACAGGCTTCAATCGATTTTAAACCCTCCACTATCATCTTGAGAATCCCCGGAATACATGCACAGCGTTCTCAAAGACCAGAGCATCTCCAAATGTTCTCCCTAACTCTCACCGGTTTGCTTATATTCTCGAATCTCAAACTCTTATTTCTTGCAATTTAAATGACTATAGTGCATATATTCGTGATCCTGATGTTGTTTAGAGTCTGTTTGAATCATCGTTTGCAAGATTTAGCGCCGGAATGAGAAAGTGCCATTGTTAGGGCACCGAGGTCTTTCATCCTTGTTCTCGTAAACGCAGGCAGTTTCAGACTATGATAATTACACCATGAGATTCGCAGACCTCGGTTTACGTAATCTGGGTGGTTTTTGTTTTGTGTTTCCGCTAATTTTTGCAGGTCGGCTGTTAATCCCGTCGGAGAAGACAGCCGGAGTTGCACCGGTCCGGCGGTTCAATTTCGTCTGAAAGTTTGACTTGATCACGTGGCACAAGGGAACAATTTAATTCGCCAGTCAAACAACGATGTTTCTCTCCCCATGAGCAATTGGATGATACATGAATCCTGGGACCCACATGTTTGATTATGTTTAAAATTCCATTCACTTTATTGTTTTCTTTTATATATGTTACAAACTAATCATCTAACGATTGAGTTTAATGGCGCAGCTGGCTGGAGAGTTATATCCATCACACAGCAAACCTGGGTTCGATCCCTCGTTTTTACAAATTTTTCTTTGTTTTCCTTGCTCTGTAGATCCGGCACTCACCAGCGAATGCAGGCTCACGATGCACCTCATCTTCCAGCCCTTGGATCTATCAAGCAAGAGATCCAATGCACTTCAGCATGCTGTTCCACCATACTCACTCAGCAGCATCCCACACCTAATCAAAGCTAAGATTTCTAACTTTCTTTTTATTTTTAAATCACATAAATGTTTATTTTATTTTCTTATCCTTTTTTTTATTGTTTATATTTTATTTTAAATTAGTTATTATAGTGAATTTTAATTATTTATTTTTTATCGAGAAGTTCGATCTTTTCATATTTTTAACAAGAAGTATTTTTAAACAATAAAAATTGTTATTTTTGTATATATTTTTAATTAATTAATTAAAAATTAATAATTATTTTTTGTTAACCTTGATTTATTTATAAATCCTAGAATCTTCAGGTAGGTGATCTCCACTAACGCGTTTTGCCTTATAAACCTTAAAAAAACCTTTCAGGGTTTGTAGACTTTCAGGGTTTGTAAAGCTTTTAGGGTTCATAGATCATTCATACACTGAAAGTTTTTTTTTCTTTGTGCGAATTTTTCAAGGTTACCCCGTATCCTCCGATTACGCGCCATGCCAATCAAAAAGCTAAGTTTTGATCCCTCTTTTATTTATTTATTTATTTATTTATTTATTTGTTTAAAATTTTTTGCCTTATGATTATTTCAACTGACAATGAATTACTCATACACTTACCGCTATCATTTGCTGTTTAAAATATCAGATAACCAGAGTCGATGATCATAGTCAATCAGGGTTCGAGGAAGATCAGGGCGGAGATCAAAATTAATTATTTTATACTTCTTATTTTATGTTATAATTCCCCCATCCCCGCAGGTGTTTATTGTAATAGCGTAGGATTTTCATTCTGCCTTTATTTTTTTTCTACTGTGGTTAGTAATCTTAGGGAGTGCAAGCCTTGAATTAACATAGATCACTAATTATAAGATAATATATCTGAATTGAACCACCTGATTGTGCCACACACTCACCTTTAGGGTAATCCCTCTAGTTGCCTCTGTTGCCTGTTGCCTTGTTGCCTTCTCGATAAAAAAATAGTCAAGTCCCTCGGATATAGGGATACCTTAGCTTGCTGCTTTCGATTCAAAATCACCATGTCCCTCCGATAAAAGATCATAGTCCCATCGAGTTGCCTACAATAAATATGATCTCGTCCCTCGATAAAATGGTGGTAGTCCCTTCGATTTCTAAAGTATCCTCACTGTTGCCTAAATGACTATTATGTCCTTCCCTTAGACTACTTGCCCTCTTCATGGTAGGGATAGTCTTATGGCGAATGATTATTCTCGATGATCCTTCGATGACCCGCACATCCAATTGAAAGACTTCCTGCCCTCTCATGGTATGGATAGATCCTTTCGCCCGAAAGACTTACAGAACACGAAAGACAAACATAGGGTAGGTAGCTGTTAATTGCTTGCTCACTTCAAACAAATTCAGAATACTTTTCACACCTCCTTTCAAATACTTTCAAACAAGGCTACGCTTATTTACAAACTAAAGTCCTTAACGAAATCTTTTTACTATTCACACACGACACTCTTCAAACAATTCAAAACATTTCAAACAAAGTGAGCTAAGCAATTAAGAGCCCATGGATAACCATGGATGCAAAGGGTGCCTTACACCTTCCCTTTGTATAACTTACCCCCCGAACTCAAAATCTTTTCAAAAGGTCTTTTCCTGTTCTTTTAGCCTTTCTATATTGGATAAAATAAAAGTCGGTGGCGACTCATGCTTAACCGCGACATTTCGATTATAAAAGTCAGTTCACCGTGTTACAATAAGCGTAGCCTTTTTTGAAGGTTTTTGATAAAGGGTAAGAAAAAGATTTTAAACCAGAGCAAGCAATTAAGAGGTAATTACCTTAACATTAAAAAAATTCTTTTAGCCTTTCAGGGCTATCCACGCCACAGGAGGGTAGGAAGTCCTTTTATTTGGAGGTTGAAGGGTCGTCGAAGTTATCGTTCGCCATAAGACTGTCCCTTCCATAAAGAGGGCAGGTAGTCTAAGGGAAGGATAGAACAGTCTTTTTAGGCAACCAAAGAGGACGCCTCAGCAATCCAAAGGGACTATCATATCACATTGTAGGCAACCTCGAGGGACGAGATCATATAACCGAAGGCAGCATCGAAGGGACTTATGATCTTTTTGTGATGAGAATGAACTGAGGGCAACATTTGCTGAGGCATCCTCGAAATCCGAGGGACTTGACTACTCTGTAATAAACAAGGCAACAAATACAAGGCAACATGCAACAGGCAACAAGAGGGGTTACCATAAAAGGTGTGTGGGTGCACAATCACGTGGTTGATTCAGATATATTATCTTGTAAATTAGTTATTCTAATTCTGTTTAGCGTCACACTCCCTAGAATTACTAACCACGCAGTTATAATGTAACAGTTTAAGTGCCTTCAAGGCCAAACAATACAAACCAGAAGCAGTTACAAAAAATATCATCATGGGGAGGGGGGAAAAGCAATTTATAAGGTAAACAAGAAAACTAATAGATTAACCACAAGTAATAATATCGGGGTCAGAAATTAAATGAGAATAAGTTTAGGGTTACCGAATGTTTGAGCTTTAATCGGTTGGTCAACCCTGAAAATTAATGAAGGAAAAAAAAAGGGTGAGTGCATTACAAATTCATTGGCGATTGAAGCAAATCTTATTTTAATTCAAAAGGCAAAAATAAAAAATAAAATGATGCTAAATTAAATAAAAAAAATCAGAAACTTATCTTTTCGATCTGGTATGGCGCGTGGCTGAAGGATCTTGGTTAACCCTGAAAATTAGGCGCGAAGAAGAGAAACGTTAGTGCATTAACTGATCTACAACCCTGGTTTACCGGGGTAAATCGGGGTTAGAAACAATAAGGTTAAATAAATTAAACGTAACTAATAATTTAAATAATACCAAAGGTTAAAAAAAAATCGAGAGTTCGAATCAATTCATCAATTAAATGATTATTGGATGGAATCCTAATTATTTAATTGATAAAAAATTATTTGAAAATAATATTGAATTTTAAATGAAAAAACAACAATTATTAATAAAATTGTAGAAAGATTGAACTTTCGATAGAAAAATAAACAATTATAAAACTTATTATAAAAAAAACTAAATTATTGAATAAATAATAAATAAAATAATTAGAATAAAAAAAAAAGTAAAAAGAAAATAGAGAAAAAAACATTTATGTAATTAAAATAAAAGGAAATTAGAAAAAACTTAGCTGGGATCATATGCGATGCGCTTGAGAAGTCTATGGTGGACCTGCAGCTTGAAGCGCGTTAGATCTCAGACAAGGGAGATCGTGTGGCTGAGATTGAGAGTGTATGGCGCGTGCACGGAACAAGAGCGCACCAGATTCCTTCAGCATCTTCCAACAACACCCGCTCTTTTTGTTTTTGAACCGACCAATTGGAACGCGCCACCTAGTCATCTTCTTCCCCAAAAATTCTGCAACCTCTCTTTTATAGCGCTTGTTGTAACCATGCTGTAAAAAGCCTCACATTTCACACCTGCAAAAATCAAAGAGTGCCCAAAACAAAACGAAAATTCTTCGCGACCATCCAAACGCGATCGTCCAGAGGTCATGAATCGAATGGTACCTGTATTGAGACCTAATTTGCCCTAAATCAATTAGCTCCAATTCTAGAGCTTACGAACTCTAACATGGAGAATGGTCGTTTACGCAAGCAATCGTCAAATTAAATATCCAGAAATGATCTAAACATCATTGCAAACATATATATGTGATCAAAACATGATGAGAATGCATCAATCATTGTAACCGAAACACAAAAAACTAGATGCAAACCGTGGCTTATTGGTGAGGGTTCTGGGGGTGCACGAACCTGAGGAATATCTGGAAAGCTTCAGAGATGCTTGAGGAAGGTGTTTGAGCATTTAGATCCCCTTGAATTGGCCTGCAACTCTAAAACCGAAATTGAATTTTCTTGAACTTTTTGAAACTTGCTAGGGTTCTTGGAGGCCAGAAAATCGTGAAATAGGGGTCTGTACTTGGTTGTGTTTATATAATGAAGGATTTAGGTCAACTAATTTGGACAAAATCCAATCCAATCCTTGATTTGCAAATTTGAGAAAATTTGATTCATGAATGTATCTAATTTAGTCCAAATTTCAATCTTTTTTCAATCAATCTTGTTTGCACGAAATTATATTGATAATATCACTTTAATAATGATTGAATTAGATCCTTATAGCATCTCTAACCAAATATTTGATTTTCCCTTGATTTACTTAATTTTAATCATCTTGAAAATGAATAAAAATTCATAATAAATCATATAATCTCGTGGCAATTGGATTTTGAATCTTGGATAACTTGTAGAACAAGATTGGGCCAAAAATGATTGGGTCCCTTTACAAGAAAACTCAATTTGAAGCCTTTTATTTCACATTTTCTTTCTCAAAATTGTCCAACTTTCTATGACTTTTTGGAAACTTCAAGATGTCCTCTACAAGCCACTTTGTAAGCTTTTTTCCATTTGAGGATTTTATCTTGATGATATAGGCTTTGACAAAAAACTGCTTTTGGTTGACTTTCAAAAAGGACCTATAATGTTTTGATCCATATCTCTCAAATGAAGCATTTTTAGACTTGGCATGTGAGAGACAAAGTTGTAGATAATTAAATTTCCTTCAAATTAAGCTTTGGATGGGAAATTTCTGATGTTCCATTTGAAAGTTATGGCTGGTCAAAGTTCAGTTGACTTTTAGTCTAAAAAAACCCTAATTTAGAAACTTTAGGTTTTGTTGATTTATGAACTTTCCTTGATGAATCATGATCAATCCTTGATAAAATGATGAATGATACTTCAAAATAAGGATGTTAACCAAAAATCAGGAGTTTTGAATGTACTTTGACCACAATTGACTTTTAGGTCAAACTAGTCGACTATTGACTTTCTGATCATTTGACTGAGCAATCCTTAGAATTGAAGCTTGTACTTTGCCATAGAGATAGTTTGAAACATCATGATCCATATGAAATCCATTGGAGACCTTGATTCATTGATTTTCTTCAGAGAAGTCAAAATCCTAGTTCATTGAGCCCTTGTATAGGAGAGCGTGTCTTTGAGTCTTGAGCTTTGGTATGAGTTTGAAAAGAGAAATGAGATGGTCAAATTTTGGGGTATGACAGTATCATTGCGTGGTATGCATGTACCATGTTCGAGGGTACTTTAGAGGGGCTGACAATTCTGAGTAATCGGTAGAACTCGTTGCTGATTTCATCTCATCCTTAGAAGTACCTATTGGGGAAGGGTAGTCACCTGGTCATACTTTATACAAGCCTTTAATCTTAAGGAATCTTGTGTGACTTGTTTGTTATCTAACCCTTTGATTTCCTTGTAGGTTTTGCTTGTAGGACTTATTTGTCCCTACTATCTTACGCTTTGCTTGATGCACTGCATTCACATAACATCATGACATCATAACATCACATGTTAACTAACCCTTTCAAGGATCTTAGAAATTTAGGGCGCACAATCTCAGGTGCTTTTATCAAGGACTGAATTCCTATCAAGGGGCAAGAGGATTTATTTTCCTCTGGCCACATACCTTCCAATTCAGAGACTCAATACCTATCAAGGGGCAAGAGGATTTATTTTCCTCTAGCCATGTACCTTCCAACGCAGAAGTATCCCGAATCAGAGGCTATGACCCACCGGATATGGTGAGCTTGATTCCCATAGAAGAACATCCAAGAATCAGAGTTCTTCAAACAAAGATGCAACCAAATCATTTTCTAATGTTGCTAACTAAATTCCTTAAAGATCCTTGAAAACATTGCATCTGCATTCATAACATCGCATAACAGGTTTCTTACAATAGGTCTCTCATCCTTCCTCGCTGTTTATTTCAGCACAGATGGATCTCGAGAAATCAATCAAAAATCTTCAGGTTCAGAACAACCGGTTCCAAGAGATAATCCTTAACTTGTCCAAAGGGCAAGAAGAATTTAAGGCACTTCTGATCAAGAAGAAGAAGGATCAGTACATGCAACAAGATAATCGGAGATCCAAACCTAAGCGATCATTTACTCTGTTACACATGTCGTTGTCTCAAGTTCTGCAACAACTGATCAATCAGAACTTGATAACTCTATCGCCTCCATATGCATTTCCTACCAATTCTACTCCTGGGTACAAGTACCATGCGAGATGTGCTTATCATTCGAACAGTCTTGGTCATGATTGTCATACCCTAAATTTTGACCTAAGTTTTTCATTTAACTCATTTGCATTAACATCGATTAATTCATCTACATCTAGAATAAGTTTCGATGTCACACGTTGCATTTCAAATTAGTATGAAATTCGAAGTTGATTTCTCATCATTTCAATAAATAATCATTTTTATTTATTTATTTATTAATTTTTGCATCAAAACCATTCATAATCATAGTTTGCATATTGAGTTCAATTTTTGCATTTTGAATTCAATTTCACCATTGCATTTTTCTTTTTAATGAATTAACTTGCATTTTCTCTTTAAAATTCTATTTTTTAGATTGATTTAACGATTAAATTATTATTTAATTATTATCTTCAATTTAAGTTTAGAATTAAAAGAAAACCATATTAACAAAGTTTAATACATGCTTTTTTCATCAATAATTAGTAAGTTATTTTACAGCATTCTTTTTTATGAGGCCCATTCATAAAAAAAAAAAAAACACATAGAATACTTGATAATAAAAAAATAGTTTCCTTTGTATTTGTTAATTACAAGTAACGGTTACTGTGCAAATCAAAACAAAAAGTGGGGAGATATTCCCATCTTCGTACAGCTCCAAACAAGTTGGTCCAAAAACCTGCAAAAGCTGCTCCATCTACCCTGCTCCAATCTGTCCAAACTTTGCACTAAAATACTCCTCACAATACCTGCATCAGAAAAGCAATGAAAACAGAAGCAACAAGATCAAATTGCAGCTTGCAAAACAAGTTCAAATCTCCAAGTTTTCCCCCTCAAAATTCTCATCAAAACCCTAATCTCCCATCTATATAAACAGCCATTCATTCATACAGAAAAGAGGAACGAACGAAGATACAAAACCTCTGCCAAATCATTCCCTCAAGCTAATTCAAACATCCACACACCTCACAGTCCCCTCACGGACCCTCTCAAACTCACTAACACTGCCTCACCTCTTCAACAACCTTCTGCTCAAAACCTAACACACACTCAGCCACTCGATTCCACCACAACCACAACACCCTCATTCAACCACACACTACGACCCTCACTGAAACCATTCCTCCACGACATCACCTTATCACCGACCCTCACTACTCACCCTAATCAAATCACACTAAAAAAAACTCTCGCACAAATCACTCAATTCAGAAACTACGGCCTCACAGCAAGAACAAAAGAACACCACGCTCACAGAAACATACACACAAAGAAGAAGGCACGCACATATCAGAGAAAGGAGTAGATCGAGGAAAGAGATCGAGTACAACAGTAAAATCGGAGAAGAGGTATACCTGAGTTCTTCCTTTTGTCTATTTGTTGTTTTGTTCGTCGTTAACCTTCAATGGGACTTGTAATTTGTAACCGAGATATCAATATTGAAAAGGGGCTTTAGGGATTGATTTGGGACAAGGGTATATTTTGTTTGCTTGTTGTCTGTGTTTGAACCGAACTGAGTAAGATCGTGAGATGAAACCGAGTGAGGTGAGGGAAGCCATTAGAGCTTCTTTGTTTTTGTTCTGTATGCGCGAGAGATAGAGATCGGGCAGAGAGCAAGCGTGAGAGAGAGAACAGAGGCACACGTAGAAGCTTTAGGTTTTTTTTTACCCTTTTTGATTTGTGATACGGACTTAGGGTTGGACCAAACCCGACCCGGTCCCCGTAAACCCAGCAATTCATCTTGCTATGAACAGGGCCCATCGCCCCAACCTCTTCAAACCCTCCTTTTGTTTTGATTTCAAACATTATTAGCCTAATTTTTAATAAGTGGTTTTCACAATAAAAATCCTCAAAAAATAAGTAAAGTTCATGTTTATTTTAAATTCAAAATAATTTCTTGTTTGTTTAGAAAATGATTTCTGCTGGTATGTTTAAATTAATCTTATTTCATATGCCAAGAATTAATAAAAAAAAAACATTAAAAAAAAATTAGCTTTTATTCAAATAAATACTCGATTCAATGTCGAGTCCATTTCAAAACTTTCTCACAAAAACTTCAAAAAAATCAATTCAAACTCATTATTTCATTTTTCGCCCAAGCGCGAAGCCTTTCTTTGCCCAAGTGCAAATTTCACCCAAGTGTGAATCTCATTTCAAAAACTGTCTTCTCCTCCCAAGTGCGATTAGACTCATTTCATAAACCCTAAATAAAACGCTTGGTTCAATGTCAAGTTGTTAATCTTCTTTTTATACATTAAATCAAAGTGATTAAGTGACAAGGGGTGCACACCTCTTGAATACCTTCGATCATTTGAATCAAACATTAAATCAAAGTGATTAAGTGACAAGGGGTGCACACCTCTTGAATACCTTTGATCCTTTGAATCGAACCTTAAAATTAAATCAAAGTGATTAAGTGACAAGGGGTGCACACCTCTTGAATACCTTTGATCCTTTGAAACGAACCTTAAAACTAAATCGAAGTGATTAAGTGACAAGGGGTGCACACCTCTTGAATACCTTTGATCCTTTGAAACGAACCTTAATACTAAATCGAAGTGATTAAGTGACAAGGGGTGAACACCTCTTGAATACCTTCGATCCTTTGAATCAAACATTAAATCAAAGTGATTAAGTGACAAGGGGTGAACACCTCTTGAATACCTTGATCCCTTGAATCAAAATACATTAATCCAAACTTGGACAACAAGTGACAATGGGACTCGCTCCTGTTGAATACCTTGGATAAAGGACGCGCTAGGTGAACACCTTGCTCAAATACTTTACTAAACGTCCGCAATCATCCATCCTAAAATCAATCAACATTCGTAGTTCTTTCGAACTACAATCGCTCTGATTCTTCCATTGAAGATATGTAGGCACAAGACTCAAATGTCTTGGCGAGCACACTAATAAAAAATATAATTTCGTAGTCTCGAACTACGATTGCTCTGACTTTCCCCATTGGGAATACGTAGGCACAAGACACAAACGTCTTGGCGAGCATAATAAAAAAAAATCTTTTCTTTTTCTCCATAATTAAAAAACCTAAAAACATGTTCTTTCTCTTGATTAAATAAACGTAGGCTTAAGCTAACACTCGATTGCGAAACAATTAAATGGGTCCCATCGAGTACGATGGAGGTAAGGGGTGCTAATACCTTCCCCTTGCTTAACCGACTCCCGAACCCGAATTTGGTTACGAAGACCATCTTTGTCCCTTTCATTTCATTTGTGGGTTTTATCAATATTTTCCCATTCCCATTGGAATAAATAAAATTTGGTGGCGACTCTGTTCGATACAATTTTGTGGCGATGATTTTTTGACCCGCGACAGCTGGCGACTCTGCTGGGGAAAAGGTATGTCCACCCTAATTTAGTTGTTGTTTATTTCATTTGTTAGCTTTGTCTACTTTTCAATTTCATGTATATATTTTCTTTATCTTGCTTATGTACTTGTGGGATTTGGGAATATTACTTTTTCGAGTGAAGCTCTCAACCCGAGCTTGGAAAAACAAGAGAGAAACATAAGTTAGGAGGTGGTTGTGTAGTGTTAGTCCCCAAGGTGAACACCTTGAATGGCTAATACGAAAACCCCACTTGGAGGAGACTTATTCATGAGATTTGTCATAAGATGGTTCACCCGTCGCATGACGAAAATCTGATTTCGTCGTTAACTTCAAGGACCTTTAGAACCCGTTACATCTATGGTGATGTAGACATCTCTACTATCAAAAATCTTAGAGCCATCATGTGAGGGGATCTTTGGGTAAAAGAACTTTGAACTATCCCATCATAAGGAGCCTTCCTCATTAGGTTGTGTTTTTCCAGATTACACCTATCTATTTTATAGCATTGTATTGCATTTCAAAATGTATGTATGCCATTGCATCTCATAAGAATCACTCTTGCATAAACAATCATCATGCATTTGCATTCATTACACATGCATTTCCCAGAATTCAATATTCATGCCTTTCATCCTCCAACACAATTCACAAGGCAAGTTTGATTACCCGACACTGTATTGGACTTAAAGCATGTCTCAGAGGATGTTGAGTGAACTCCAAAGAGATAAGAAATGAATTCAGAAGATCCTTGGTCATTATCATGGAAATACTTCAAAGCATTAAACACCAAGAAGGGTCAACACTCGACAGACTATGTAGTTAACAACCATATGCCCTGAGAGGTGCCAAGACACCGAGGACATGCCTAAAGCCAATTATCAGACGAGAAAGTTTATCCTTGTTGGTATCGTGCTGTATTGCATTTGAACTTTGTCATCCTTAATCGTAATTTTAATGAAATGAGCATTGCATTTGTTTTGAATTAATCATAACATGTCCTCTTACTTTATTTTCTTGCCACTTACACAAAACCAAAAAAATTCAAAAAAAATATTTTGCTTTTTTCCATTTCATTTTCTTTATCAGTTTTCTTGTTTAAGCAAATATTAGAGGGAGAATGACGATAAATGAAATACCCAATTTGCATCAGTGTGCTTTCAAATAAAACTTTGTTGATGATGTACAGGCATTCTTTCAAATCCCCAAACACTGGAGATATAAGGATGATAATCCCTCGTTAACCCATTTGAGCCTTAGAAGTTGGTGTTTTCTTTTTGCATAAAAATAAAACCCTGAATCAAAACCTGGGGCAAGGTAGTTATTCAGTTAAAATGACTAATGCATCTGATTTTCAAGAGAATCATTCATGGGAACCTTTCCCGATCAAAAGTTCAATTGTATCCTCTCTTCATACACAATGTCGAAGTAGTAGTGAACATCCAAAGCTTACAACAGTTGTTTCCCTTGGAACGTCAATCTGGCAGTCACAACTCTTAAATTCTCATATTATTAAACAAGAGTTACACAAGTTGTTCCAAAAAAAAACAAAAAAACAAAATCAAAGAAAAGCCCGCTAAGTCAAAACCTAAAAAGGAGACTTAGGCAAAAATTAGGGATACAAAAGTCAAAATAAAAAAGAGATAAAAAGATCATAGTCAAAAGAAAAGCAAGAACAAACTTGTGTGACTTCCAAAGAAGAATAGGTGACTGCCACTTTAGAATCCATTGGTTCTCAAGCATCAATCGTAATCCTTCTTGGAAATTGAATACATGAGTCAGTTAACTGAACTTAGGACTGGAGTACATCACGAAGAATGGGTGGGTTAAAATCAAAATTTGAGCCTATATCCTTTGTTTCTTAAACCGTGAACCTGACCAAGTTACAACCTTCAAAAGTCCTAATTGAAGCGAGGTTTCTTTTGAAAGCATACTAAAGCAAGGTTGTGTTAACCTGACTCCTAATTGTTTGCTAAATCATTTGTTTTGATACCACGCTATCACATCATCTTTCACATCTTGAATTTCAAACTTTCATCCTCATCAAGATTTATTCATCGTATACCACAGTTTCATTTCAATAAATGATTTGTTTTCAAAACTTGCATGCACGTCGCATTAAAATTACCATTTTGAATAAAATAGTTTCATTTGTAATATCAGCACTTTCCATTAAGGAAGTTCCAACAATGAAATCGTTCAAAGAGCCTAAAAGTGGCACCATCAAGATCACGTCACTTCAGAAGTCCATCATTCAGGGGCATCTCGTTTCTAAGTTCCCAAGGACTGGGGCAATTCATTTCAAAGTTCCCAAGGACTGGGGCAAGTCATCTCAGGATCATCAGTTTGAATCCAGCTTTGTTGAAGCAAATTTCTCCACAGACTTAGCATTCTGGAGAAAAATCAAGGCCAAGACCTTTCCTTCAAACAGTCCAAGCAGACTATACCATATCAAGCAGTACTCAAATTCTGAATCAGTGTCGGGAATCATGCTGGCACAAACCTCCTACCAAGACCTTTTCCATCTCAAAAAAAAAAAAAAATCATTTCCCTCCACTGGGGCATCCCTTCAAATATTCCAAACCATAAATTTAATTCATAGCATGCATTCATCAATCATGCATATCATTCATGGGGCAACCTCCCACGATATCAAATCAAAATTTCCATCTTGCTCGGTCTTTTCCATTGAAAACCAAGCTTGGTCCACCATGGATACCCAAAAAATTCGCTGCCCATTGGCACCCATCCAGTAAATTCATTACCTGCATTGATCAATTGTCATATGCATCATGTGCATCAATTTGCACAAAAGAAAATAAAAATAAAAATGTCTCATACATCAGCACAAAGCATGCATAGGGGATCATTATCTTCCTGTTAACTTGAGTCAACCCATTGGTTAAAATCAATCGTCAATTCTCTTGTCATTAGAATCAACCCATTGGTTGAGAATAATCCTTCTCTTGTTGTCAGCCCATCGGTTGAAATTTATCATTTACCTCTTCGACTCATTGGTTGTGGTTGGTCTTTCATTTTCCGTTTAACTCAAATCAACTCATTGGTTGAAATCAATTTCTTCATACCCTCATCAGCTCATTGGTTGATGGCAACTTTATTTCTGTTCTGATCGCACTCAACTCATTGGTTGAGGACGACGTGTCGACTTTCATCAACTCATTGGTTGATGTTAGTTATGTCTTTTAAAGTCAACTCATTGGTTGAAAACAAATTGTTGTTTACCTTCATTAACTCATTGGTCGATGTTGGTTGTTTCCTTGTTTTAGTCAACTCATTGGTTGATACCGAATTGTTGTTTACCTACATTAGCTCATTGGTCAATGTTGGTTGTTTCCTTGTTTTAATCAACTCATTGGTTGATAACGAATTGTTGTTTACCTACATTAACTCATTGGTTGATGTTGGCGTTTATCTGTTTTAAATCGTACTCAACTCATTGGTTGTGGACGATGTGTCGACTTTCATCAGCTCATTGGTTGATGTCAGTTATGTCTTTTAAAGTCAGCTCATTGGTTGATACCGAATTGTTGTTTACCTACATTAGCTCGTTGGTCGATGTTGGCAGTTTCCTTGTTTTAATCGAATCAACTCATTGGTTGAGAACGATTTTTGGCACCATTGCCTTTTCCCATCAAGTTGTTCTCTTTGGAACTCCTTGACGCAATCATTTCGAATCCCCGCAGTTTACGTTCCTTTTTCATATACTCAGCAAGAATTCATACATCCATGCATTCATAACATCTCATTGCATCAAAGGACAAAATTTAGGTCTTTCGATATTTAATTCTCTTCCGCCATTGATATCACGAAGACTAAAGTCATTCGAGTTATCTGGCTAAAGATGATTAAATAGGGGCATCTGTCATACCCTAAATTTTGACCTAAGTTTTTCATTTAACTCATTTGCATTAACATCGATTAATTCATCTACATCTAGAATAAGTTTCGATGTCACACGTTGCATTTCAAATTAGTATGAAATTCGAAGTTGATTTCTCATCATTTCAATAAATAATCATTTTTATTTATTTATTTATTAATTTTTGCATCAAAACCATTCATAATCATAGTTTGCATATTGAGTTCAATTTTTGCATTTTGAATTCAATTTCACCATTGCATTTTTCTTTTTAATGAATTAACTTGCATTTTCTCTTTAAAATTCTATTTTTTAGATTGATTTAACGATTAAATTATTATTTAATTATTATCTTCAATTTAAGTTTAGAATTAAAAGAAAACCATATTAACTAAGTTTAATACATGCTTTTTTCATCAATAATTAGTAAGTTATTTTACAGCATTCTTTTTTATGAGGCCCATTCATAAAAAAAAAAAAACACATAGAATACTTGATAATAAAAAAACAGTTTCCTTTGTATTTGTTAATTACAAGTAACGGTTACTGTGCAAATCAAAACAAAAAGTGGGGAGATATTCCCATCTTCGTACAGCTCCAAACAAGTTGGTCCAAAAACCTGCAAAAGCTGCTCCATCTACCCTGCTCCAATCTGTCCAAACTTTGCACTAAAATACTCCTCACAATACCTGCATCAGAAAAGCAATGAAAACAGAAGCAACAAGATCAAATTGCAGCTTGCAAAACAAGTTCAAATCTCCAAGTTTTCCCCCTCAAAATTCTCATCAAAACCCTAATCTCCCATCTATATAAACAGCCATTCATTCATACAGAAAAGAGGAACGAACGAAGATACAAAACCTCTGCCAAATCATTCCCTCAAGCTAATTCAAACATCCACACACCTCACAGTCCCCTCACGGACCCTCTCAAACTCACTAACACTGCC
Organism: Vicia villosa; assembly: GCF_029867415.1. Lineage (NCBI taxonomy): Eukaryota > Viridiplantae > Streptophyta > Magnoliopsida > Fabales > Fabaceae > Vicia > Vicia villosa. The sequence continues at coordinate 437,886 of NW_026705263.1, forward strand.
TCACCTCTTCAACAACCTTCTGCTCAAAACCTAACACACACTCAGCCACTCGATTCCACCACAACCACAACACCCTCATTCAACCACACACTACGACCCTCACTGAAACCATTCCTCCACGACATCACCTTATCACCGACCCTCACTACTCACCCTAATCAAATCACACTCAAAAAAACTCTCGCACAAATCACTCAATTCAGAAACTACGGCCTCACAGCAAGAACAAAAGAACACCACGCTCACAGAAACATACACACAAAGAAGAAGGCACGCACATATCAGAGAAAGGAGTAGATCGAGGAAAGAGATCGAGTACAACAGTAAAATCGGAGAAGAGGTATACCTGAGTTCTTCCTTTTGTCTATTTGTTGTTTTGTTCGTCGTTAACCTTCAATGGGACTTGTAATTTGTAACCGAGATATCAATATTGAAAAGGGGCTTTAGGGATTGATTTGGGACAAGGGTATATTTTGTTTGCTTGTTGTCTGTGTTTGAACCGAACTGAGTAAGATCGTGAGATGAAACCGAGTGAGGTGAGGGAAGCCATTAGAGCTTCTTTGTTTTTGTTCTGTATGCGCGAGAGATAGAGATCGGGCAGAGAGCAAGCGTGAGAGAGAGAACAGAGGCACACGTAGAAGCTTTAGGTTTTTTTTTTACCCTTTTTGATTTGTGATACGGACTTAGGGTTGGACCAAACCCGACCCGGTCCCCGTAAACCCAGCAATTCATCTTGCTATGAACAGGGCCCATCGCCCCAACCTCTTCAAACCCTCCTTTTGTTTTGATTTCAAACATTATTAGCCTAATTTTTAATAAGTGGTTTTCACAATAAAAATCCTCAAAAAATAAGTAAAGTTCATGTTTATTTTAAATTCAAAATAATTTCTTGTTTGTTTAGAAAATGATTTCTGCTGGTATGTTTAAATTAATCTTATTTCATATGCCAAGAATTAATAAAAAAAAAACATTAAAAAAAAATTAGCTTTTATTCAAATAAATACTCGATTCAATGTCGAGTCCATTTCAAAACTTTCTCACAAAAACTTCAAAAAAATCAATTCAAACTCATTATTTCATTTTTCGCCCAAGCGCGAAGCCTTTCTTTGCCCAAGTGCAAATTTCACCCAAGTGTGAATCTCATTTCAAAAACTGTCTTCTCCTCCCAAGTGCGATTAGACTCATTTCATAAACCCTAAATAAAACGCTTGGTTCAATGTCAAGTTGTTAATCTTCTTTTTATACATTAAATCAAAGTGATTAAGTGACAAGGGGTGCACACCTCTTGAATACCTTCGATCATTTGAATCAAACATTAAATCAAAGTGATTAAGTGACAAGGGGTGCACACCTCTTGAATACCTTTGATCCTTTGAATCGAACCTTAAAATTAAATCAAAGTGATTAAGTGACAAGGGGTGCACACCTCTTGAATACCTTTGATCCTTTGAAACGAACCTTAAAACTAAATCGAAGTGATTAAGTGACAAGGGGTGCACACCTCTTGAATACCTTTGATCCTTTGAAACGAACCTTAATACTAAATCGAAGTGATTAAGTGACAAGGGGTGAACACCTCTTGAATACCTTCGATCCTTTGAATCAAACATTAAATCAAAGTGATTAAGTGACAAGGGGTGAACACCTCTTGAATACCTTGATCCCTTGAATCAAAATACATTAATCCAAACTTGGACAACAAGTGACAATGGGACTCGCTCCTGTTGAATACCTTGGATAAAGGACGCGCTAGGTGAACACCTTGCTCAAATACTTTACTAAACGTCCGCAATCATCCATCCTAAAATCAATCAACATTCGTAGTTCTTTCGAACTACAATCGCTCTGATTCTTCCATTGAAGATATGTAGGCACAAGACTCAAATGTCTTGGCGAGCACACTAATAAAAAATATAATTTCGTAGTCTCGAACTACGATTGCTCTGACTTTCCCCATTGGGAATACGTAGGCACAAGACACAAACGTCTTGGCGAGCATAATAAAAAAAAATCTTTTCTTTTTCTCCATAATTAAAAAACCTAAAAACATGTTCTTTCTCTTGATTAAATAAACGTAGACTTAAGCTAACACTCGATTGCGAAACAATTAAATGGGTCCCATCGAGTACGATGGAGGTAAGGGGTGCTAATACCTTCCCCTTGCTTAACCGACTCCCGAACCCGAATTTGGTTACGAAGACCATCTTTGTCCCTTTCATTTCATTTGTGGGTTTTATCAATATTTTCCCATTCCCATTGGAATAAATAAAATTTGGTGGCGACTCTGTTCGATACAATTTCGTGGCGATGATTTTTTGACCCGCGACAATGATACAGAGGGTTGTTGGCAATTGAAGCACAAGATTCAAGACTTAATTGATGAAAAGATCATTGATTTCAACTCACTTGAGGAGCCTCATATGGTTAATGCTGTGCACAACCAGAAAGGTCGTGATAAACGCAACCAACACGTTGGGGGCAGTTCTGATCTCCACACCGGCGCCACAACAAAGTCATCAAAACAAGAAATGCACACCTAGGCGTCAGCTCTCGAAGATCAATATGTCACTGGCTCAAGCATTACAACATCTGTCGAAGATCGATTTGATTACCCTGAGGGATCCTCCTAAGGATCTTAACACCTCCGCTCCTAGTTATAAGCCCAATGTGAGGTGCGCATATCATTCCAATAGCCCTGGACATGATACGAATGATTGTTGGGCATTGAAGAATAAGATTCAAGACATGATCGATGCTGGTGAAATTGAGTTCAACAGTCCTAAGACCCCTATGGTGATCACCGCTCCCATGCCTAATCATGACAAGTCTGATTAATGTCTAGAAGGATGAACCATTGGTTCATTAGTTTTGCTTTCATTTGCAAATCTATCCCGTTTGTTTAAACATTCTACTTATGATAGACATTATCTGTTTTAATAATCATCATCAGTGTATTGCATATGTTTATCTTGAATAAATTATTTCGCTATCACTCATCTTAAATTGCGTCTTTACTTTGCATAAGTTTTGTGATACTCAACTCCTGATAAAGTTGTATGCCTTTTGAGGGAGGATGACGAAAATGATACCGCAACCTCATACAGTAATGCTTTTGAACAGACTATGCTGACGATGTACAGGCATTGTTTCAATTCCTAAACAGTGGAGATATAAGGATGTTAATCCCTCGTCAACCCCTTTGAGCCTAAGAAGTAGAAGTTTCTTTCTCATACAGATTAAAACCCTTAATCATAACCTAGGGCAGGGTAGTTATTCAATTAACTCAATTACACCAGTTGTTTTTACACAAGTAATGATGGGTTTTTGTAATCATCAAGTCAGGCAGTCAATATCCATAAAAAAGGAAAAGGAGATAAAAATGTTAAGTCAAAACCTATGAAGGAGACTTATCAAAAAATCAAACATCCCGCTGACTGTAAACTCAAAATAAACAATTCAGGCAAAAGTTAGGGATAACAAAATCAAAGTTAAAAAGGAGGTTGCTAAAAATTTCCTCGACAAAAGAAAACATTTCAAAAGAGGTCACTACAAATCCTCGACAAAAAGAAAGTATTGCAAAAAAAAGGGGATGACTGCTTGTCCAAATGAACCTCCGGTACTTTAACCATCATCAAATATCAATGTTACAACTTCAAGCTTTGCTAAGGCTTAAACGCAGAGTTAACTGAGCATAGGATCAAAGAACATCACGAAGATTGGGATGGGTCTAAATAAATTTTTGAGCCATTATCCTTTGTTTCTTAAACCGTGAACCAAGCCACGTTACAAACCTTAAAAGTCCTAACTGAAGCATGGTTAGTTCGAAAGCATACTGTCACCAAAAAGGTATCCTGACTCCTTAAGGTTTACCACAAATGCTGAGTTGATATTTCGTTTTTTTACAAACATCACGTTTTTATAAACATCGCGCTTTTACATCTACAGTTTTAATGTTTTTCAAAAACTAAAGACAAACATATGCATTGCATCTCATGAATTCATTATTAAACATATTCTGCTACATAATTTCAAATGTTAGCAACAGGAAGAATCTGCACAGGGTACGACTAATGACTAACAGTTATCCCGACAGACAAGATCACTCTAGAAGCAATTTCTCCTACTTATACAAGGGGCATGACATGTTTTGTCCAATCAATTTGGGGCAATCAAGTCAAGATTCCAAGAATCTCTCAAGAATGCCCAACAATCAGGGGCATGCACCCAAGTGGGTCTGAATCTACTTCCCGATTAGTCAGGGGCATCACCCTAAGTTTATGAGTACTAGGGGCATCACCCATAGTATATATCCAAAGGTTCTCACAAGGCGAATCTCTCCAAATTCCCTAATAGCTGGGGCAAAGCTATGCAAGGCATGTTCAACACTTCGATCAATACTCATTAGTGTGTTCCAATCAATACGAGTCCAGGAATGACATCTACTATAAACACTGGGGGCAATGTTCAAGGCACCCATGTCTTCCCACAGAGCTGGTTTCACAAGATCCTATCTCCACAGAGTATTCCTCAAATAGCTATCTTCAATCCCTCCTCCAACACGGTTTATTCATCTCTCTTATCCCCATTCAGGGTGCATCAAGGATCAATCATTCAAATCGCTTTCATCCCCAAGCAGAAATCATAAATCCCCAGCTGAGCATCTTCAAAACAAGATCAGACATCAAAATCACAATGATATAGAGATTTATTTTCTCAATCAAGAAAAATCACTAATATACTCCAGATAGCATAAACATATTCATACATTGCATGCATCACTTCATAATAAACATATAAGTTTCTCATTTATTTTGAGAGACTCGTCACATAATACATGCATCATGACATTGCATAAAAACTAACTTTGCCTTTTTCAGGATACAGGTACAAGCAGATAAACAAAATCTCCAATCTTCCAAGATCTAATTCAGTTACTACAAACGGTGCTGACACGATCAACATTCGAAGATCTAATTCTATCATCACGAACGGTGTAGACACGATCATCCTTCCAAGATCTAATTCAGTTACTACGAACGGTGCTGACACGATCAACATTCGAAGATCTAATTCTATCATCACGAACGGTGTAGACACGATCATCCTTCCAAGATCTAATTCAATTACTACGAACGGTGCTGACACGATCAACATTCAAAGATCTAATTCTATCATCACGTACGGTGTAGACACGATCATCCTTCCAAGATCTAATTCAGTTACTACGAACGGTGCTGACACAATCAACATTCAAAGATCTAATTCTATCATCACGAACGGTGTAGACACAATCATCCTTCCAAGATCTCATTCAGTTACTACGAACGGTGCTGACACGATCAACATTCGAAGATCTAATTCTATCATCACGAACGGTGTAGACACAATCATCCTTCAAAGATCTAACTCAGTTTCTACGAACGGTGCTGACACGATCAATATTCCAAGATCTAATTCTATCATCACGAACGGTGTAGACACGATCATCCTTCCAAGATCTAATTCAGTTACTAAGAACGGTGCTGACACGATCAATATTCCAAGATCTAATTCTATCATCACGAACGGTGTAGACACGATCATCCTTCCAAGATCTAATTCAGTTACTACGAACGGTGCTGACACGATCAATATTCCAAGATCTAATTCTATTACTACGAACGGTGTAGACATGATCATCTTTCCAAGATCTAATTCAGTTACTACGAACGGTGCTGACACGATCAATCTCCAACAGACACTTCTCAACACATTGAGTTCAGATACGACCTAACGTACGACTCATCCTGGTACTTCTCAATACAAAGGACCCGATATAACGTACGACTCGTCCTTCAGCCTAACGTACGACTCTCCAAACATCTATCGATACAATCGGACCCGGTCTAACGTACGACCCGTCCTTCAGCTTAATATACGACTTATCAAGACATCTATCGATGCAATTGGACCTAGTCTAACGTATGACTCATCCTAAAGTACAGTCTAACGTACGACTTACTTATCCAGATATTTATCAATGCAAATTGGATCCGGTCTAACGTACGACCCATCCTACAGCCTAACGTACGGCTTTCCAGACATCTATCGATGCAAACTGGACCCAGTCTAGCGTATGACTCGTCCTAAAAAGTATAGCCTAACATACTGAAGGATAGAAAAACACTTAGAAAGGGGGGGGTTTGAATAAGTGTAGCTTTAAAAAACTTGACAGATAAAAATAAATTGCACAGTTATTTTTATCCTGGTTCGTTGTTAACTAAACTACTCCAGTCCACCCCCGCAGAGATGATTTACCTCAACTGAGGATTTAATCCACTAATCGCACGGATTACAATGGTTCTCCACTTAGTCAGCAACTAAGTCTTCCAGAGTCTACTGATCACACACTGATCACTCCAGGAACAACTGCTTAGATACCCTCTAAGACTTTTCTAGAGTCTACTGATCCACACGATCACTCTAGTTACAACCTGCTTAGATCACTTCTAAGACTTCCTAGAGTATTCTGATCCACACGATCACTCTAGTTCCTTACAACTTAATGTAATCAATTCTAAGAGTATTACAAATGCTTCTTGAAAGCTATAATCACAAACTGTGATATTTCTCTTAATCGTTTAAGCTTAATCTCACTAATATATTACAAAAGCAATGTAGTGAGCTTTGATGAAGATGAAGATTCTGAGTTTAGATTTGAACAGCGTTTCAGCAAGTTTGATATGAGTTGTTTTGGTGCAGAATCGTTAACCTTGCTTCTCATCAGAACTTCATATTTATAGGCGTTGGAGAAGATGACCGTTGAATGCATTTAATGCTTTGCGTGTTCCGTACAGCATCGCATTTAATGTTATACGCTTTTGTCAACTACCTCGAGCCTTGTTCACGCTGTGTCTACTGACGTAGCCTTTAGTAGCTTTTAACGTTCCTTTTGTCAGTCAGCGTAGCCTGCCACTTGTACTTCCTTATGATCTGATGTTTGTGAATACAACGTTTGAATATCATCAGAGTCAAACAGCTTGGTGCATAGCATCTTCTGATCTTCTGACCTTGAAGTGCTTCTGAGCGTGATACCATCAGAACTTCAGTGCTTCTGTTCTCTTGTTCTTCTGATGCTTCCATAGACCCATGTTCTGATTCTGCTTCGACCATCTTCTGATGTCTTGCCAGACCATGTTCTGATGTTGCATGCTGAACCCTTTGAGACAAAGCTTCTGAGCGCTGAATTATGCGTACTCTTTATATATATTTCCTGAAAAAGGAAATTGCATTGGATTAGAGTACCATATTATCTTAAGCAAAATTCATATTATTGTTATCATCAAAACTAAGATAATTGATCAGAACAAATCTTGTTCTAACAATCTCCCCCTTTTTGATGATGACAAAAACATATATAAATGATATGAATTTGCGATCAGAAAGAATAGATGGCAAAAGACAAATTACACAGCTATAGCATAAGCATATGAATATGTCTCCCCCTGAGATTAACAATCTCCCCCTGAGATAAATAATCTCCCCCTGAAATAAATACTCGAAGAACTTTAATAAAAGACTTCCCTGATTATTTCGGTAGAGACAATCATATAAGCTTCTGTCTTTAGGGAATTCATAGCTTCTGACTTCTGCTTCCATAGGACAGCTTCAGAACTAGAATTTCCTTAGATCCCTAGAACACTCACAGCTTCTGATTCCTGCTTCCATCTAGGACAGCTTCAGAACTTGAATTTCTTTGATCTTCTGAACATTCACAGCTTCTGATTTCTGCTTCCATTCAGGACAGCTTCAGAACTTGAATTTCTTTGATCTTCTGAACATTCACAGCTTCTGATTTCTGCTTCCATTTAGGACAGCTTCAGAACTTGAGTTTTCTGGATCTTTAGAACATTCACAGCTTTGAATTTCTGCTTCCCTCGGATAGCTTCAGAGCTTGAATTTCTACCAACATCACTTCATGCTAGATTTGTATCAGAACATTGTTGAATGTACCAGAGCATCATCAGAGCATCTCTACATCCTGAAATGTTACAGAACAAAAACTAAACGACAAAAGTCAGCATGAACGAGTTAGAACATAAAATGTATATTCGAACACATTATATGTATCAGAGCCATAACATTATATGTATCAGAGCAAATAGAATTTTGTCAGAACAAATAGACAAATATGGATCAAATTCTATTATCAGTGCTTCTGATTCATTCTTCTTTCTTGCTTCTGATTTCTGAAGCTTGATAGCACTCAGCTTGCTTCAGTTTCCATGGTTTTGCTTCTTGTGTTTGCTTTGAAGATTTTCTTCACTTCTTTATACCTGCAAAACACTTAAACCATATAGAACTTGCAGTTCTTGTTAGTGAATGTGTGGGAGCTTTACCCAGCAACTGATAGATTAATCAAATCATTTATCATTTATCTTTCTCCCCCTTTTTGTCATATCATCAAAAAGCAAAAAAGATTCAGAGACAAACAAAACGAAACACACGAAGGAAGAAGATGATTTCATTGAAGTTTAACCAGCAGGTACAGAAGTACATGAAGATAAGAAAGATCAGATGCACAAAGACAGATGCAACAAAAAGAAAGAAACAACACAGACTCAATCTAAGATGGCCCTAGTCTTGATAAGATCTTGGTCAGCATCTCTTGAACCATATTGTTGTGTCCTTCTTGCCTCACCATGAAAGCACTATACTCAGCATTGAGTGAGCTTTGCTCATCCTGTCTCTTCTGAATTTCTTCTAGAGTCCTTGCAAGACGAGAAGATTCATCAGAAGAAGCTTCACCGCTTTCAATCACAGGAATAGCATGTTGATCTGTAGCTTCCATGGATAGATCATTTGCAGGTATTTCCTCAACAGGAACAGTTTTAGCAACATGATCTTCAGCATCTGCTTCTTGCATAGAAGCATCTCCATATTCTGCAGCAGGAATTTCCGAGTCTTCATTCTCAAGTGCCTGAAGAATGGCAGCTAGATTCCTGGGAGCAGAAGGACCTTCAACTTCTGGTGGGTCAACAACTTCTGGAATGACCAAGCTTGGGTCTTTCACAGACGGGTTTTCCCTCAAATAGTCAAAGAGAGTCTTGAAGTCTCCTAGCAGAACAGGATATTGAGGAATAAAGATAACAATATCCCTGCAAGGATTTGCTTCCATTTCAGCAGCCAGTCTTAATACTTCCAATTCATCCACAAAGGGGTTCTCCTCAGCAGCAACACAATTTCTGAGAGGATGGTAGTATATACCATTATCTTCCTCCAGAAGGTAACCAGGGTAACCAGGAGCAGCAGCCACTAGTCTTTTCTGTACTCCCATTGCTTCTACTTGAAAATCCTTGCGAAATCTTCTCCAGAGATTTCTTGTAGAAACATCATCCAGACCATTTAGGAATGCATCCTGCAGAAGGTCTAGACTGCTAATCACCTCATGTCTGAAAAGTTCCAGGTAGGTATAGGGTTCAGGTTCAGGCGGATTGAAGGTGAATTTGTAGTCAGGGTAGAGAAGACAGTAAGGTTTGGATTTTCTGGTAGGTAAGGGATGGGATATAGAAGGTGGAGGTACGGTGGATGAGGAAGAAGGGATATCTGAGAGAATGATTGATGAGGATGGAATATCAGAACTGATAGATTGAGACGAGGATGGAGTGTTTGTAAAGGGAATTGGTGAGAAAGATTTATCAGAAGGAGTTGGGGGAAGAATACTTAAAGGTGTGGGGTTAAGAATGGGAGAGGAGAAGGATGATGGAGAAGGATTTGGTAAGGTGAAGTTTACTCTTGGTTCAGAAGGAGGTGATTGGGGAGAAGGTTTAGGGACAGAAGGAGGTGGAGTGAAAACCTTTCTGGAGATTTGTACAGAAGAAGAAGATCTGGTTCTGCGAAAGGAATCTCTGATCCTTTTATCTCTTCTTTCTTCAGAGTCCACCTTGTCAGGATCATAGGTGACCCTCAACTTCTTGGCTTTCTCAGCTTCATCTTCTTGGGCTTTTCTTTTTAGCCTAGCCTTTAGTTCCTTCTGATCCTTCTTCAGAAGATCAGCCTTGGACGGAAGTAATCTGCCACGGATCCAAGCAGGATCAATATCTGATTGCTTCCTAACACAATCTTCCAGGTAGGACTTGACAACCTGATGCAGTTCTTCTTGAAACAGGGAGGCAAAACCTTCAGCAACAACTCTTCTTGAGAGAATGTCAGGAAAACTTGGGCACACAGAAGGTACATTTTTGATGAGTTCTAATCTGAACAAATCCACACCATTAAAAATGGGACCTTGAACTACTCCAAGCAAATGGGATGCATTGAGTTTTCTGATGGAGTCCAGCACTTTGCTTTCAGTAATAATGTCTGAAATCATTCTTCCAAACGGAATAGTCGTTCTTGGAAGATGAGGGTACTTCGCCCTTTCCTCTTCTCTTGACTCAAGGATTGAAGTCTTCAGATTCTCAAACAGAATGTGAGAGATGTTGATCTCAGTCTTTTTGCCAATGCAGAAGAGAGTGTGCTTGTGGTCTGGACTGATGTAAGATGAGGAGAGCATCCTTTTTCTGTGGTGAAGAGAACCCAGAATAATCTCAGCCCATACTCTATAAAATGGCTTCAAGGTGCCTGTGTTGTTAGAGTCAATCCCAGAAGACTTAGAGATTTGTTTTTCAACTATTGACCAATCAACAGATGTATATCGAAAACCAGACCAACCTTCTTCATCATTCAGATTGTATAGCTTCCTGATCAGTTTTTCAGAGATAACCACTTCATGCCCTAGCACGAATGAAATGATGGCCGTTGGGGTAACCGTTGCATGTACCCAGAAATCCTTCACAAGATCAGGATAAATTGGACCAACCAATCTATTGAGATACTTGGACCATCCTTGCTCAAGGATTCTTGCATCACACTTAAAGCCATTCGCTTTAAGATTGTTGAAGTCCACAGCAGTTTCACATAAAACCTCCAAGTCCTTCGTGGGTATCAAGCAGGTTTTCAAAGGAGCATATTCATAATTTCGTAGAAGGATTTGTGAAGAAGTAAGTCTTTCTTTTGAGGAAGATGAACAGGAGGATGAGTTCATGATGATAATGCTTTGAGATCAAATCAGAAAACTAGGGTTTGAAGAGAAATGCAACGAAGTGAATGCACAAAAGAGAGAGAAAGAGAGAAAAAGAGGGAATGAAGATGAAGCGGGTTATTTAAAAGATTTAAAAAGAAATCATTATGCATTTAATGAGAAATGACATTAGGAGAGAGAGAACACAGTAAATGAAATGATTTAATACAGTTACCTAGGTCGGCGTCTTTTCAACTGCACGCTTTGTACTAACCGTACAGACACGTGTTCACCATCAGATAATAGATGACAGCTGTAAATTTCAGAATAGACTTTACGCCTTCAGATTCTGATCACTGCTTCTGATCTGATCAAGTTTCTCTTCTGGAAACACTCCTTCTGAAGTGTGCTGATATAAATCTGAATGATCTTCTGATCCATTACTTCTGATATACACAGCTTCTGGAGGTTCACTTCTTTGTTCTGCAGCTTCTGATAAGACAAAACTGTATCTGCAGAAATTCTTAAGCTCTTTGATTCATCAGAAACAGGTTTATCATCAAACCAGATGTTTATTGATTCGTCCACAATCAATGTTTCAATTTTGTATATTCTGTAGCATTTAGAGCCTTTAGAATAATCAAGAACGAAACACCATTGCTTGAGAAACAAACAAGACAAATGATTTCAAGACTGATAAACTATCTTTTCTGATCTCCTTCAGACAAAGTTTCTTCAACAGATTTAAGTACCAGAACTTGGAAGACAATCTTTCTTCCCTTCAAGTGTTGAGACCAACTTGAGTCCAGGTGACATGTCATGTTGATTTTTATCTTCTTTGTCGCCAAGAGATTCTGCAAAAGAAATAGTCTTTTTCTTTGGTACCCACATTTTCTTGGGTCCTTTCTTGTTAGTTCTCCTCAAGTTCTGATTGAACTTGGGTTTAACATTGTAAGCAATAGGAGGAACAGCATGATAATTCTTAATGTGAGTTTCATGATATTTCCTAGGTTGTGTCACATGCTTTTTGGTGTGTGTTATGTGAAAGCTTTGAGCATGTGAAGTGTGCCTAATATCATGGGAGTGGCCATACTTGAACTGATCATACAATGGCTTGTATGTGAATTTCATTTCATCAACAGGTTCAAGTTTGTATGGGGTTTCACCCTCAAAACCAATGCCTACTCTTTTGTTTCCAGACACAGCATATATCATAGAAGCTAGCTGACTTCTGCCAATACTTCTAGATAAGAACTTCCTGAAACTTAAATCATATTCTTTCAGAATATGGTTTAGACTAGGAGTGGATTTTTCTGAATCAGAAGGAGATCCAACATTATTGGATAATTTTAAAAGTTTTTCTTTTAATTCAGAATTTTCCAACTCAAGCTTCTTTGTTTCAAATTCAAATAGCTTTTTCAGCTTTTTGTATTTGAGACTAATCTGAGACTTGAGTTCCAGAAGTTCAGTTAGACCGGAAACTAACTCATCTCTAGTAAGTTCAGAAAATACCTCTTCAGAATCTGATTCTGATGTAGATTCTGATCCGTCATCTTCTGTCGCCATCAGCGCACAGTTGGCCTGCTCATCTTCAGAGTCTGAATCATCTTCTGACTCATCCCAGGTTGCCATAAGACCTTTCTTCTTATGAAACTTCTTCTTGGGATTTTCCTTCTGAAGATTTGGACATTCATTCTTGTAGTGTCCAGGCTCATTGCATTCATAGCACATGACCTTCTTCTTGTCAAATCTTCTGTCATCAGAAGATTCTCCACGTTCAAATTTCTTTGAACTTCTGAAACCTCTGAACTTCCTTTGCTTGGTCTTCCAGAGTTGATTTAGCCTTCTGGAGATCAAAGACAGTTCATCTTCTTCTTCAGATTCTGATTCTTCAGGATCTTCTTCTCTAGCCTGAAAAGCGTTAGTGCATTTCTTGATATTAGATTTTAATGCAATAGACTTACCTTTCTTTTGAGGCTCATTTGCGTCCAGCTCTATTTCATGACTCCTCAAGGCACTGATAAGCTCTTCCAGAGAAACTTCATTCAGATTCTTTGCAATCTTGAATGCAGTCACCATAGGACCCCATCTTCTGGGTAAGCTTCTGATGATCTTCTTTACGTGATCAGCCTTGGTGTATCCCTTGTCAAGAACTCTCAATCCAGCAGTAAGAGTTTGAAATCTTGAAAACATCTTTTCAATGTCTTCATCATCCTCCATCTTGAAGGCTTCATACTTCTGGATTAAAGCTAGAGCTTTAGTCTCCTTGACTTGAGCATTTCCTTCATGAGTCATTTTCAAGGACTCATATATGTCATAGGCCGTTTCCCTGTTAGATATCTTCTCATACTCAGCATGAGAGATAGCATTCAGCAAAACAGTTCTGCATTTATGATGATTCCTGAAAAGCTTCTTCTGATCATCATTCATTTCTTGCCTTGTCAGCTTTACGCCACTAGCATTTACTGGATGTTTGTAACCATCCATCAGAAGATCCCATAGATCACCATCTAGACCAAGAAAGTAACTTTCCAGTTTATCTTTCCAGTATTCAAAGTTTTCACCATCAAATACCGGCGGTCTAGTATAACCATTGTTACCGTTGTATTGCTCAGCAGAGCCAGATGTAGATGCAGGTGTAGGTGTAGACTTTTCACTTTCATCAACCATCTTTTACTGAAGCGTTTTTTCTCTTCCTGAATCTTTTCTAAACACGGTTAAGTGCTTGCACCTTAGAACCGGCGCTCTGATGCCAATTGAAGGATAGAAAAACACTTAGAAAGGGGGGGTTTGAATAAGTGTAGCTTTAAAAAACTTGACAGATAAAAATAAATTGCACAGTTATTTTTATCCTGGTTCGTTGTTAACTAAACTACTCCAGTCCACCCCCGCAGAGATGATTTACCTCAACTGAGGATTTAATCCACTAATCGCACGGATTACAATGGTTCTCCACTTAGTCAGCAACTAAGTCTTCCAGAGTCTACTGATCACACACTGATCACTCCAGGAACAACTGCTTAGATACCCTCTAAGACTTTTCTAGAGTCTACTGATCCACACGATCACTCTAGTTACAACCTGCTTAGATCACTTCTAAGACTTCCTAGAGTATTCTGATCCACACGATCACTCTAGTTCCTTACAACTTAATGTAATCAATTCTAAGAGTATTACAAATGCTTCTTGAAAGCTATAATCACAAACTGTGATATTTCTCTTAATCGTTTAAGCTTAATCTCACTAATATATTACAAAAGCAATGTAGTGAGCTTTGATGAAGATGAAGATTCTGAGTTTAGATTTGAACAGCGTTTCAACAAGTTTGATATGAGTTGTTTTGGTGCAGAATCGTTAACCTTGCTTCTCATCAGAACTTCATATTTATAGGCGTTGGAGAAGATGACCGTTGAATGCATTTAATGCTTTGCGTGTTCCGTACAGCATCGCATTTAATGTTATACGCTTTTGTCAACTACCTCGAGCCTTGTTCACGCTGTGTCTACTGACGTAGCCTTTAGTAGCTTTTAACGTTCCTTTTGTCAGTCAGCGTAGCCTGCCACTTGTACTTCCTTCTGATCTGATGTTTGTGAATACAACGTTTGAATATCATCAGAGTCAAACAGCTTGGTGCATAGCATCTTCTGATCTTCTGACCTTGAAGTGCTTCTGAGCGTGATACCATCAGAACTTCAGTGCTTCTGTTCTCTTGTTCTTCTGATGCTTCCATAGACCCATGTTCTGATTCTGCTTCGACCATCTTCTGATGTCTTGCCAGACCATGTTCTGATGTTGCATGCTGAACCCTTTGAGACAAAGCTTCTGAGCGCTGAATTATGCGTACTCTTTATATATATTTCCTGAAAAAGGAAATTGCATTGGATTAGAGTACCATATTATCTTAAGCAAAATTCATATTATTGTTATCATCAAAACTAAGATAATTGATCAGAACAAATCTTGTTCTAACACATACGACTTACTTTGACACTTATCAATATGGTGGATTCAGTCTAACGTACGACTCATCCTAAGTATATCCTTCAGATACAGTCTAACATACGACGTATTCTGACTCTCAAGTCTATCAAGCTGGATGGCATCTTTAAGCCCATCTCAATCAAGTCTCTCAACATCCGGATGGCATCTTTAAACCCGTCTCCGACAATACTCTTCCTGGATGACATCTCTAAGCCCATCTCCATGAAAAGGTTCCTACATCAGCAAGTGCAAATTTCTTGGTATTCTAGTGTTCAATCCTCTTCTACCTTCAAATTCCGACAGGCACACATGCCAATCTACATCCTCAAGTATAAGAAGATTGAACAGGGGCAGCTGTCATACCCCAAAATTTTCCCACCATATTTTTATACTCAAGCTCATTTGAATATCAAAGACTTAATACTTGACTGAATATACACTCTCCTAAAAAACAGCCCTCCAACTAGGGTTTTGCCGTTCTCAAAGAAAATCCAGGTTCTGATACCTCCAATAGACTCCATGGCCTCTCATATGATTCAAATAATCTTTATGCCAAGTTTCAAGCTCCGACTCAGAAGTTTGATCAGTCAGCTGCACAAATAGACAATAGTCGACCAATTTGAACTGAAAGTCAACTATGGTCAAACCACAGTCAAAACTCTTGATTTTTGGTCAAGATCAATATTTTGAAGTAAAGTTCATCATTTGATCAAAGGTTGATCATGATTCATCAAGGGAAGCTCAGAAATCAACAAAACTCGAAGTTTCTAAATTAGGGTTTTTGGACTAAAAGTCAACTGAACTTTGACCAGCCATAACTTTCACATGGAACATCAAAAATTTCCCAACCAAAGCCTATTTTGAAGGAAGTTTCATTCTCTACAACTTTGATGTTGGGCTCAAGGTCAATAAATGCTTCTGCCAAAGAGATATTGTCCAAAACATTACAGGTCCTTCTAAAAGCTCGCAAAAAGCAGTTTTTTGTTAGGGGCTATATCATCAAGATAAAATCTCCAAATGGAAAAAAGGTTCCAAAGTGGCTTGTAGAGGACACCTTGGTCTTTCCAAAAAGTCCTCGATCACCTCCATATGGTAAATATTGAATGAGTTATGACTGGTGCAAGTTGGGCAAAATTTGGAAAATGCATGAAACCCTAATTGGTGATTTTCACACTTTTAAGTAATGGGCTTATAATCTTGAGTCATCCACATGATAACAAGCTTGCAAGAGGCCCATGAGTCAATCTTTATTTATTTTATGGTTTTATTTCAATTATTTTTTATTTTATTCATTTAAAATCAATTTAAACCAAGTAAAATCATAATTAAATCAAATAATATCCCATGAATTAATTCCCATTCATTTGTTCAGATCCAAACTCAATCAAAAGGATCCAAAGTCGTTTTAGCATGATTGGGAGAGGGGTTGGCTAAAGATAGGAAGAAAATATATGATTTTTATTCAATTTTCTTTCTCTCCAAGAATCAAAAGATCCAAGCCCAAATTTTGACCTAAAACACTCTCTATATATACTACAATACATGCAGCATAGGGGTTCACGGAAAAAAGGAAGAAAAAACAAGATTTCAAAGTTATAAAAAAACTAGGAACTAGGGCACGAAGGATTTTTTTTCACAGGCACTTTCAACTAGTCCCAACGATACCATTGTACTCCTGAAGGCATAAGGAGAAATTTCCAGTTGGTCTCGAAGCTTGCAACTCACCAGAAACATCCTCCTTCGTAAGGATATTCGTATCTCACTTATGCTTCCAATTTTTTCTTAATACATGCTGTTTAAACAAATTCTATGCATATATATACATTCACAATCATATTTAGAGTCATTTAGCGTCATAGTTCGCAAGGTTTGGTGCAGGAATGGCGTGATGCCATTGTTAGGGCACACGAAGAAGGAAGCTGCGTTATTGCATTTACAGACGTTATCGGTCAAAACTAAGGGTACCATTGAACTCGTGGCCCTTGATTTAAGTGATCAAGGTTATCTTCTTGCTTGTTTCTTGCTGATTTCACAGGTTTTGAATCATGGCCATGGGAGAAGAAAAACTGGTAAAAATCCTCAGGTATGAACGCAGTAAAAGTCGCAGGTAATTCTGCATTCAGTTGGCTGTACGCATCTGTAGTGGGCCCATGTTTGACTTTTGTTCAATTTCAAAATAAAAGTTTGTGTTGGTATTTTTTTATTCTTGATGAATTCATTAGCAGCGAACGTACTTAGCACAATTGGTAACGAGGTTAGATGCTTTCCTATGAGAACCTGGGTTCGATCCCCAGGCTTGGTATTATTATTTTTATCAATTGTTTGTTGCAGATCCTGTGCCTCCGGTGCGCGTGAGTCTACGGTATGCCTTCAGGCGTCAACCAGCTGATTTCCTGGACACGTGATCAGACGCCTCCAAAACACAACCCCACCGTAGACGCTCAGATTACTTCCTCACTGGATCACACGCATCACCTTTTACTGGTTTTTCTTTCCTTTTGTTGTTAGTTTTATGTTTTTTATTATTACTTATTTGGTTTTTTTTAAAAAAATTAATATAACTAACAAATTAGGCTAATAAAAAGGATCAAGTATTAGTTAATTAATTCATTTAGATTTAGTTTAATCCTAATTAGTTAAAATAAATTAGAATTTAGATTTTATTTAATCAATTAACTTTTTTGCAATTTTATTTAATTTAATCAATTGGGTTTGTTTATTTAATTAATTAAGGTTAGTTTTTAATTAAGTAGGTAATTTAGGTTTAGTTAATTAATTAACTTAAATTAATTAAATTTTAATTAACAAACCTTAGAAACCTTAAGAGGTAACTTGGTCCATCAACACACTTTGTTCAAACCTTATTTAGGTCACAACAAGTTTTCTTAATAAACCTTAGGGGTTTAGTGTTAGGGTTTGCATTTCCTTTTAACCTGATATTTTTGTATTTTATTTGCCTATTATTTATAATCTCGTCTTTATTTTATTATTATTATTATTATTATTGCTGTGATGTTCAGCCAGGGATATTATTTACTTAATTATTTCTTTTGGTTTTCCTGCGAGTTTTTGCCATATTATGTAACTGCTTACAGGATGTAATAGATTAATTAGGATTTTTTTCCCGCCTTTATTTTTCTGCCTTACAGGTGTTTATTGTAATAGCGTAGGACTTTTTAATTCTGCCTTTTATTTTCTGCGTGGTTAGTAATCCTAGGGAGTGCAAGCCTGCTAATAAATTTAGTTTGCCTAAATTACAAGATAATATAACTGAATTGAATCACCTGATTGTGACACACACACCTTTAGGGTAACCTCTTTTTGTTGCCTTGTTGCGTGTTGCCTTTATTTGTGAAAAATAGTCAAGTCCCTCGATTCCGAGGATACCTAAAGCAAAGGTTGCCTTTAAAGTTATTGAAATCATTGTATGAGATATAGTCCCTCGACGCTGCCTCGGAAAAACACGATGATTGTCCCAATCGCTAAGGTATCCTCGCATGATGCCTAAAAAGATTAATGACTATTATATTCTTCCATTGGACTACCTGCCCTCTTTATGGCCGGGTCAGTCTTATGGTGAACGATAATCTTCGATGACTCGCAAATCCAATGAAAGGACTACCTGCCCCCTTTATGGTATGGATAGCCCTTTCAAACGAAAACTTAAAGAACAAGAAAGACAATATTAGGGTAGGTATTCTTAAATGCTTGCTCACCCATTCAAACTTTCAAATTACTTTTCGCACCCCTTTTTCAAATCAATTCAAAAAGGCTACGCTTATTTACAAGCTAAAGTCCTTATTCTAAATCTTTTCTAAACATACACTACACTTCCTTTCAAACAATTCAAACAAAAAAGTGAGCTAAGCAATTAAGAGCCCATGGATAACCATGGATACAGAGGGTGCTTACACCTTCCCTTTGTATAACCTACCCCCCGAACTCAAAGTCTTTTAAAAAGGTTTTTTCTGTTCTTTTAGCCTTTCTAAAATTGGATAAAATAAAAGTCGGTGGCGACTCTTGCTATCCGCAACATTCCTAAAAAGTCAGTTCTCCCACCGTATTACAGTTCCTTTACAGAAGTGTCGACTTTCACAACAACTTTCTTCCCAAAATTTGCTCTGTTCACCATATTTTGTTCAGCCATTTCCATAGAAGCTTGCCTCTCAGCCTGCTTTCGACGTTAGAAACATCTCCACTAAGTTCTAGTCATGGGATTCTTCCCCAGATAATTCTCAGAAACATGAGTTCGTTTTTCAGATTTGAACTCACGCCTATATTGAACAACCAAATTTCCCCTAGCAGCAGTAATACCTTCTAGTATATCCAGCCTCCCTTGAGGCTTGATCCACGTCCCTCTAGGTGCACTGGCCGACGATACATATCTTTTCGGCCTTGCTTGGGAGTTCCCCCCAATTTTCCTTGGAATTCCTTCCCTCTGTGGATAGTACCTCTGTTTGCCCCACTTGCCCTTACCTTTTTCAAGCTGCAACTTCTGAAAATTCTCAGCATCTATTTTGTCAGTTAGAGCCCCACACCTAGGGCACTGACAAACTTGTGAACCCTTATTTTTGCATCGGTACAAGAAGTCCAACTAGTCTTCATCAGGTTTTGGATAGACTTCAACTAAGTCCACATCAGGGCTTTCGCTAGTTTCTTCGACCATGTCCGTATCATCAAACTCAGTGATCTCCACCATGTTGATTTCGATCGGATCAACAAACAATGCTTCTTCTTGGTGAAGAGGATCTGCATCAATCTTTATCTTGCGGCTAGCAAATTTCAGCCTGCCTTCTTGAAGTGATTTCTAAACAAGATCACTGAAAAGGAAACGTTGAGAAGTAGTGAGACCAAGATAATTATGATATTTCCAAAACCCTATTTCCTGTCTTTGCTCTAATGGTGGCATTTTAGCACCTGGTGGTACTATCATTTGACCATATTTAACCAGCAGATCAAAAATTTATTCACATTTTGTAACATCAAATGTATAAGTTTTTGAAGGAAACTTTGGATTGTTTTCGATAGGATTTTTTCCTCGAGCAGGTAATAATGACCGACATTCATATGACGATCCTGGCTTTATTTCAGCCAAGTCGACCTCTACTTCTGTTGGTGAAACATAGTCAGCCTCATAAATATGATATATCTCATCATAATTCACAAAAGCTATGTGTTCTTTTTAGCCTTAGTGTGTCTAACTTTCTCTAATTTTAACCGTTCGGGATGTCGAACTCTATCGCTAGTTACGACATACTTTTCACAAAATTTGGGTCTATTTTCTTCCTAATAGAGTAATCTAAACCCCTAGCAGCCATCTGAACAAGTTCATGTTTAGGAACTTGTGTGAAACATCTAGACTTCAATGATTGAAACCTATTTAAGTAATCATCGATACTTTCATCAAACCTTCTTTTGATGCTTGACAATTATGCCAAACTAATTTTTGAGTGTCCCTCATAAAATTGTTCATGGAATTTCTTCTCTACTTTAGCCCATGAATCAATTGTATTTGGGGCCAAGGTAGTGAACCACATAAAAGCTGCTTTTATCAAAGAGGAAGGAAATGCTTTTACTCTCAAATTCTCATTATGAGCCATATCCCCTGACTCAGTTAAATATCTAGCAATATGTTCTATTGTCGACTCACCAGATTCTCCCCCAAACCTAGTATATTTAGGTATCTTTGCCCCCTAGATAATTCAGTTTGGAGAATAAATTCGGCCAAAGGAGAAGTATATATTGGCCTCTGTAGTATGGCACTCATGCCATTCCTAGCCATGATTCTTTCGACAATAGAGGTTAAATTGTTTTCTACTACTAAATCTTCTTGTCGATATTGATAAACAATTTGATCAGAATTTTGCTGTCGATTAACTTACACCACTAGATGGCGTTATGCTACTCCTAATTCATCCTCCCGTACCTGTGTTTCTATTTGAGCAGGAACAATTTGTCTAACTATAAGAGGTTCCTGTCGAATGGGTACTTGGGGTGCCCCGAAAAAATTACATAAGCGTGTCAACTGAGTGACTACTTGCCTATTTGTTTCAGCAGACTCCTGTATCACAGGGCTGATAACAGTACCCGTTTGATTGGTTAACATATTAACTAACTCATGGTTACTATCATCCATTTGTTGCCTTAACACCGCTACTGAAGTATTCAATAGCGGCACTGCTCTATTATAATTGTTTCTATTTTGAGCATTTCCCCTGGTGCATATCCTTGTACAGGGGCACTCACATTTTGAGCATTATCTACTAATAATGCTACATTTGATGTCGACTGATATCCTGGCATTAAGGAATACTGCATTCCATAAGGAGGATCTGCAGTACCAAAACGAGGTATATTAGGCCTAACAATTGTAGCCATCGCTGACCCTGGACTCGCCGGTGGAGCCCGAGGGATTGTCGCTACAACTGCGCCTGTAGTCGATGTTGTTGCGGCTGCGTTAGTCAATGGAGGCAAAGTCGCAACCTGCGATACTACTGTATCTGTGGTAGTTATTGTTCTTTGTGGTATTCTATCCACATTAGAGTTATTAGGATCCGACATCCTTGGTGCACATTGCTTATCTTGTGGTATACTATATTTTTTCCCACTTGTAAGTTTCATACACCTACCCAAACACTTGTTTTAACACAACTACACTAACACTGTCCCACCGGGTGTGCCAATTTGTTTACTGTGGAAAATGGTAAACAACCATTAGTCCTCCCAAAGCCTAAAACCTAAGGGTCACTTGTAGGATCGAGTAGTTGATCCTAAGACATGTATTAATGTAACTAAGTATAACTTGTTCAATTTGACGCAAAACTAGACTCTGTAAGAAATTGTTTTCTCCAAAGCGTTGAACAAGTATGGTTTTCCATAAAAAAGGTATTAATGTAACTTAACTGAGGGTGACTCGTGACCGACAAAAAGGTATAACATTTAAAAGAGATACACAACGAATGCATCTTTGGTGAATTCCATTACGGCAATGGAACCAGTGTCGAAAACATGGATAACGACGTAGAAGAATTGTTTGAAAGGAAAAGAGACTATGATAAAATATTCAAAAGTAATAATTGAAAGGAAAGGAAATTGCATTGAAATAAAAGTGGTGATTCACGTACATTAGCACCCTTGAAACTCTCTGCTTCCTTACGCTTGAAATGTGAAGTTTTTTACAAGTGATTTAGTACAAGTGAACACCCAAAATCCTTCATTGGATCCTTTATTTATAATGACTACAACCTAACCGCCTACAGCCTAAAACCTGCTAAACATTTGACACGTCTTAATGTAATTGCCCCCACGTCTTTGGCGCTTATTTTTGAAATACTCATGCGTAACTGCTGGTGCTTTCAAATTTCAAATTTATCCCGCTCAAGTGTCTGCTTCGTCCCCAACATCCAGCACATAAATATATTTGGAACTTTTTTACAAGTCTCAATCTTAAACGTGGTCGACGGACACACTTCGACCATCTTGCTTGCCTACCACGTAGACTTCTCCCTTATAAATTTTTCAGCTCATTGTCGACCTCAACTCCTTACAAATTGCATTTTATAGAGTATAAGACCTTAGTTCATAGGACCATTTCCTTAACTGCATCACTCAAACACCTTAAAATATTTGTAAGGTAACAACTGGTCGCTAGAACTGTTTGAGTTCGGCATTAGGTACAAAGGAAGAAAAGCTTTGAAAGCACAATCATTGGCCGACTTCTTGTCCGAAATGACTTTTGCCGAATCCTTGACATGTGATGCCCGGAAATGGGTCATCTACGTTGACGGAGCATCCAACTTGATGGGTACTGGCGCATGCATAATCTTAGAAAGCGGAGAAGGAACTTTAATAGAAGTATCTCTCACTTTATCCTTCCCTACCTCAAACAACCAAGAAGAATATTAAGCCCTCTTCGCTGGATTAAGACTAGCCAAAGACGTAGGTGTCGAGGAGATCGAAATCTTCACGGATTCCCAACTCGTCAGATCGCAGGTGTTAGGAGAATATCAAGTAAAAAATGACAATCTCGCAGAATACCTGACCCTAGTTCGGGGAAGGATAATGAAGTTCAACTCTGCCAAAGTGAGACATGTCCCTCGCGAGCATAATACTCGGGTCGATGTTCTATCCAAACTTGCAAGCACCAGGAAGTCTTGTCCCGACCAAGTATCGAAAAATCGGTCGTGGCCCTCGATATAACACGAGGATTAACTTATTAATCCTAAGACAAATTGGTACCAAGAAGAATCATAGCCTCATCACCAGATTCACAGTCCGATCCACCTTTTGGACAAGGGAGAAGCTTTGGACAAAACAAGTAAGCTTCTGGAAACTAGCTCGGTCGTCAGCATCCAGATCCTCTACCCGGGTAATAAACTGGTCGGTACTATACTTAAAGTGATCTCCCGACCATCGAAACTTACGCTTTAGCGCCGTCCTCGGATCACCATTGTCGTTTCGAATGGGCCGACCATGTTTAGTCATCAAAGGCACCCGATGAAAGATCGAGTCCACGGCCATCATCGTCTAGGGACGAAGAAGATAATACCTTGTCTTAAACTGCTTAACCGAATTAGAGAAAGGCTTAAAAGCTTATATTTTAGAGAAACCCAACTAAAACGCCCCCGATCATTTTTCCGCTGGACGTGAAAACAATAAAAGAGGAGCGAGACCGTCGCTTCAATTTGAAGGTATTGGCATGTTAGCTCAAACGCCCTGATGAAGGAGATCGAGTTCGGATGAAGCTGGTTAGGCGCAAGCTCCAGATGATTGATGACAGAAATCTGGAAGTCAGTGAAGGGCAAGCGAAAACCCATATCTCTGAAGACGACCTCGTACACCGGGATATGATCGGACTCGTATGTACTATAAACTCGTTCCTCCTCGCTATGAACGGATACAAGTAAGTCGTTGTCGGCCAGCGTAGCACCCACAAACCCACCGACCACGATATGGACGTCACTGCAGTCCGTAGCAAAGAGGGACTCCGCGTCGAGCACATCGTTAGTCACCCAATCTTCTACGGAAATCTCCCGCTCAACGGGAGGAGTAGCGGAAGAAGAAACGAAGGTCGAAATAAGCATTGTTTTGTCAACCGGTTCGACCATCCCGAATATATATATATATATATATATATATATATATATATATATATGAGACATATCAAATGAGAACTTTGACTATAATGAGAACTGAGAATTTTTAATAATAACCATTGGATTTGAATTAATGACTCAGATTTACCTCATATTTTAAAATATTTAATTAATGTTTAAGTGAACAAGATATTTATGTAATATGTATTTACATATGAGATAAATATGAGCCATTAATTCAAATCCAATGGTTATTATTAAAAATTCTCAATTCCCATTATAGACAAAGTTCTCATTTGATAAATCCCATATATATATATATATATATATATATATATATATATATATATATATATATATATATATATATATATATATATATATATATATATATATATATATATATATATATATATATATATATATATATATATATATAAAAGCAGCATCTAACAAACTTTCTAACCATTTGTAACCAACTTTTCCTAAATAAAATGCATAACAAATTGGTAACGACTAGCTAAATAAGAAAAGTTGCAATATTGAATATGCTGAAGCAAGTATTTTTTTTTTTTATGGGAAAAGCTATTTCATTAAGAGAAAAGCCAAGAGACATTACAAACACCAATAGACTTATGGTATAGGACAAACCCCATCCATATTTGAGAAGTATCTAAGACATTACACATAGATTTATCAAAAGCTAAAGGAATACAACCAAACCAGAAACAACAACATATCATCAAATCACCAACTCTTGTAAGAGCACCCTTAGTGACTATAAGAATGAAAATCTATTGTCTTTTTCCAAATCCAATTAAGAATGATTTCTTTGACTTGTGTATGCGCATATCGACTTCCTTTGTTCTCAAAATTGTTCCTTTTCATGAAAAACTCAAATACTTGTTAAAATACTTGTTTTTTTTTAAGGAAGTATTTTAACAATAATGGAAAGTGAGAGAATACATAAGAAAGATAGAAGAGAGGATTTAGATCTAATTAGATTTGAGAATTTTCCTTATGAAAGTTAGTTACATCTTAGTCTAGAACTAAGTACTTATAAGGCTAATCAACACAATTTGGTTGCATTAATTATTCGATTGAATTAAACTAGCCTAGGATTTCTCTTATAAACATTAATCTACGAATGTACATTCTAAACTAAAAGTGACCCAAATGCAAATAGAGGATGACGAAAACAAAATCTTTTCTACAATTGTATGATATGTAGTTGTGAGAAGTGCATTTGTCTTTCTAGTTTGGATTTCTAGTTTGGATAAAATATTTTAACGAAGTAATTCAAAATAATTTGTACAAGATTTATTGTTTGAATACAAAAATGAAGAATAGTTAAAATGATGGAAATTTATGGAGTATTTTATCCAAGTTAAATTTAATCATTTTGAAATGACACCAAAAACCAAAGAATTTGAAATTCCTCTCATACTTCATATAATGTATTTGTTACTATTATTTCTTCAAAATTTTGCAAATTGATCCTCATATTTTCCAAAATTATAAATTTGACTCCAAAAATTTTAAAAAATTTGCAAATTGGTCCTTAATAATTTTTAAATTTACAATTTGGTCCTTCAAATTTTAAAAAATTGCACATTAGTCTCTACTTTTCAATTTTTTATTTGATCAAAAAAATTAAATTTTATAAAAATGACCTCAAAATTCTAACAATGAATTATCTTAATACTTCATCCAAACAAAATAATTTAAAAATGAATAGATTTCAATTGAATCATTTAAATTGCTTTGAATTTTAAATTCTTTTAAAATTTTCAATTACCTTATCCAAACACACTCTTAGAGTGTCTCCGGTGAAAGTTTTTTCCATAGTCCTCCAACATAGCAAACATACTGTTTAGTTTGGCAAACGTATTGTTTTGTTTTCAAGTCATTGGAGTTGGCCAGGATGGCCAACCGTTACAGTCCAGTACAATGTTTCTTTAAAATAAAATAATACTAAAATCAAAATTGTCTTTCAGTAATTTTTTTTTTTTTACAATTTAATTGAATAAAATATTAATATATAAAGTAAAATTGTAGAATTTAATATGAATTCTTTAGAATTGTATCAATGGAGTAAAAATTGAATGAATTATTTAGAGATAATGTGTCTTAATAGATTTAAAAAAACAAAAAATGAGTTGCACAATCGTCGTTTATTTTAACTTAACGAAATATTGGATGTCACCAGAAATTCAAATACCTTATGGTCTACCTATACTGTGTGAACTTGCGGTGGACATGTTACTAACAACAACCACTGAAAAGAAAGTTGACAACGACCATGCACTTGATGTCGGTAAATCAATTGAAGGTGTTCAGTGATGCCGTAAGGGGTTTATTTGAGCTACCTACCTTGCAGGTCGTTCCGATCAAGCATTGTTTTTTCCAAATGATTTGTAGGGAAAATATTTAATTGCTTATTTTTTTACCTAGAGATACGTATATCATTACCTCCTACTTTGTTGTTATAAGAATATCTGATTCATATAGAAGAAATGGATTCCGGAAGATTTTTTTTCTAATAAACAGATTTAAATAAAAAAATCAACATTTTAGAAAAATTATTTAACTAACTATGTTTAGGTATTTTTGCGGATTTTGTATTATCTCCGAATTTACCTGTAGACCAAACAAGGTAACACTAAATCCGTAAGTAATTGATAAAATTAAAAATAAAATAAAAAAGCACTATCCCACATAGCGCCTATGTGAAAAAAAAATTCAAATATGATTAGTTGGGTAATTTTTTTGACATGTTTGTTTATTTGATTTTTTTTTTTAAATTTGGTTATTATAATTTTTTTCCTGGATTCCGCTCATCTAAATCATTGAATGATTAAAGTATAGAATAATAATGGCAAAAAAATGAATGTATTTGAATAATTATTTAAAAAATGAAAAAGTTATAATAAGGACCAAATAGAGAGGGAGTAGTAAAATTACATAACTTAGTCAATAATATATAACTCTACATTTTGTTTCTATATGTTTCAATATATTCTTAATTGTTAAGAAATTATAATATATTTAAGGAAATTACATTCATCTTTATTACCCCTCTAATTTTAACATATACACTTATTTTTCACGATAACATCTATGAAAATGACATCAATATATTTATATATACCAACACAACTTTTGATTTATATAAGCAGTGATTATTCCAAAATATACCATTTGTTAATTTTTTATCATATATAATTTTATATAGTTTCTGTTGTGAATTTAATGGCAATAGTAAAATATAAAATAAGAAAAGAATAAAAAATAAGGAAGGAGAATACAAGAATTAATTATAACTGTTATTCTTTTACTTTCTCTTAGAAAACAAGATTACAAATTTAAAAGAATAACAAATAACCTCTCTCACCCTAAATTAGAATTTGCAGTGTGCAATGATGAGACTAGTATGCTATTTATAATAAAACCTAAGATACTAACTAATGAGCTTTTTTCACAAGACCCATTATACAAGCTAACTTAATAAATAAGTTAAGTTAATAAATTAGAGTTTAAACACTAAAACCTAATTTAACATGCTAACAACCCTATCATCTTCGACATTAGCATGTGAACAACCTTGGACTTTATGCTTAATCCTGTCGAACCAAGAAGCTACCCTTCGACTATACTAAAGTTCGATCCAATATCTCACAGTCTCATTACTTAATAACAATTTTATATGAAAAATGATCTTTTAATATGATTTTAATTGATGTATCAAAATCAATTACTAATTAGGGTTTCATTCACAAAGATATAATAATTATGTTTTGATCCTTCAAGTTACGTTAACCAACAAATATAATTGTTCAAACTTTGCCAACATGATTTTATTACTAACTAGGAACAAACCCGTGCATACGCACGAATTCTGTTCAGTTACGCGAATTTGGATACATAATTTATTTTAAATAAAAATGTTAAAAAAGAAAAAAAAATTAGAAAAATAATTGATTATTTGATATATAAAAATATTTAGATTAATAATACATTTTTTCCCGTATATCATTTTTGGATTAAAAATATTTAATCATAAATACCATTTATCGTATATAAAAATATTTAGATCAATAATAATTTTTTTTCCGTATACAGACTTCATTTTTGTTTAGTATCATTTGCAAAAATATTTGGATCAATAGTAAATTTCGTATACAAAAATATTTAGATCAATAATAGATTTTTTCCCGTATACCATTTTTGAATAAAAAATATTTGGGTCATAAATACCATTTTTCATAAATAATAGATTTTTTTTCGTATACAAATATTATTTTTGTTTAGGTATCATTTACAAAAATATTTGAGTAAATATTAAATTTTCATATATTAAAATATTTAGATCAATAATAGATTTTTTCCCGTATACCATTTTTTAATAAAAAATATTTGATCATAAATACCATTTCTCATATGTAAAAATGTTTAGGTCAATAATAGATTTTTTCCCGTATATAGACTTCATTTTTATTTAGGTATCATTTAAAAAAATATTTGGATCAATAGTAAATTTCGTATATAAAATATTTAGATCAATAGTAGATTATTTCCCGTATACCATTTTTAAATAAAAATATTTGGATCATAAATATCATTTTTTCGTAAATAATAGATTTTTTTATGTATACATATATTATTTTTGTTTAGGTGTTATTTACAAAAATATTTGAATCAATATCAAACTTTCGTATATAAAAATATTTAGATAATAGATTTTTGGGCCTATTCCATTTTTGAATAAAAAATATTTGGATAAAAAATAATATTTTTCGTATATAAAAATATTTAGATCAATAATAGATTTTTTTCCCGTATACAAACTTCATTTTTGTTTAGGTATCATTTACAAAAATATTTTGATCAATAGTAAATTTCATGTATAAAAATATTTTGATCAATACTAGATTTTTCCCCGTATATCATTTTTTAATAATATTTGGATCATAAATACCATGTTTTTTTGTAAATAATAGATTTTTTCCTATACAAATATTATTTTAATGTAGGTATCATTTACAAAAATATTTGGATCAATATTAAATTTTCGTATATAAAAATATTTAGATCAATAATAGATTTTTTGAATAAATTTTTCCCGTATATCATTTTTGAATAAAAAGTATTTTGATCATAAATACTATTTTTCGTATATAAAATAGAGAATGAAGAGAGACTTGATAAGTTTGATAAAATATATGAGTTGTATTATTTTAATAATAAAATTAAGAACTTTATTGTGCAAAGACCAAAAAATTACAATTTTAATGTGGTGACAAAAAAATAAATAAGGGTATTTTTAACTCATTAATTTTCTTATATTATAGATTATCAAGTCAAATTTAAAATTTTGCGAAATTGTGTTTTGATCGCACTCTCCGTGTTATTATTATTATTTTTTGGTTTATTCTTTGAGATTAAAAACAAAATAGCTATCCAATGAACTATTTCAATTTTATTAATCTTACTAAACTCATTAAATTCAAAATCAAATATGTTAAACCTACATTTCAAAAACCAATGTAAAAAAACTTAAAGTTTTGGACCAGGAATTTGAAACTTCATATATCCCTTGTTATTATTCAATCGATGAGCACATACTTAAAAGAAAACACAAAAAAAAGTAATTGAATTTACATAATCACACCATTTTATTCATGAATATGACACTTATTTATACATGATTTCATATATATATATATATATATATATATATATATATATATATATATATATATATATATATATATATATATTTGAAAAGTTGGCTTACATCCTAAATATTTTTTTTTTTATAAAGATAATATGTATTAAAAAAATTGATACACAAAAAGTGGGGAGGAAAGCCAAAACTCATTCACAAGTATCTAAATCTCTAGAGAGACAATTCTAACTTATTCTTTACATAATTATCCCTAACTCCAATAGATAAAGAATTAAAAAGAGTGAAACTCGTAGCTGTGCAACCTAAATTAGCAAAAAATCCGCACAGCTATTGCCTTCTCTGCAAATGTGAGATATAATAAAACTCATGTCTAATAAAAGTTTCGAGCAATAATTCCATCTATTACGAAGCTGCCATGGAACTAAAGCCTCATTAGCGGAACAAAAAGCATTAACCACAATGGTAGAATCAGACTCAGCCCAAAGGTTTGACCAGCCCCTGTCAAAAGAAATTTCAATCCCTCTCAAGACACCGCAAAATTATGCAATATAGGAGTTATTCCAATATAAAGGCTCCGCAAAAGCCAAAGAAAACTCCCCCGAATTACAACAAAAAATGCCTCCGCAGCCTGAGGAAGAAGCACGAAAACTCCATTCCTATCTACTAATCATCATACCCAACCTTATAGAGTTAGAACCTCACCCTTACCTTGGATTAATAATTCTCTAAATTTACAATGGATTCCTTATCCTAGCCTCTTTGTGCCTCTTCTCCTCTTCTACGATAACTTCTCTTTTCACGTTCTCTAACTTTTCTTCCCAATTCTCTTTTTCTCTCTTATTTTTAGTTAACCCCTTACTAAGTTCTATCTCACTAATGGGCTTAACAATAACACCCCCACTATTTCTCATGCTAACACAACAAAGGCCCAACTAATTATATAATAATTTATTATATTATTATTATTTAACTTCTAATAAAATAACATAAACACTAATATCTAGCCACACCCTCATGTTTCTACGCTTTTAGACATACACTCCTCCAACACACAAATCCATAAATAAATCTCAATTCTATTAAATAATTGACAACCAAATAATTAAGTAATTGAATAAATAAATAGGCGTTACAATTCTCATCAACCGTTTGCAATCCATCAATATTCATCACACAAATCATACAACAATAACCGTTCATCATCAACTTCAACAATTCAATCGAATCTTCTTGAACGCAACCGCTCGTAGCATTATAACACCGATTCGCAATCACAAACGCGAAAACGCAACCTCATCACCTTGCAATATCTGCAACAAAAATGCTTCCATGCGACAACAATAACTCTAATCGGAGTAGATGAGGTAGAAACGAGAACACAACAATCAAACCCCGAATCGAATCGCATCAACACGCAAACTTTTTTTGCAAACTAAAAATCACACCCAATCGCAACGAAATGTTCGGCTCATTACATCAGTCATCTGTGAGCCACAATTCCGCACGACCCATATTTCAAAGCGAGGAAAAAGAAGAAAAAGTTGAGTATTGAAAGGGAGAGAATCGCTACTCGAACATGTCCGCATCTGAATCAAAGTTGGAAACCCGTTTTCTCCATTTGGTACTCCTTTTGCATTTCACTTTTCTTGAATGTGTTGTGTATTACTGTTAAATCACATTAGTGTGTGTATCTTTTGATTAATCTGATTTGAGAAGAAATTAGAAGTTTAGAGGTTGCAGAGGTAGAAATAGAGGAAGTTTAGATCGAGAGAGAGAGAGAGAGAGAGAGAGAGAAAGAGAGAGTTGGATTTTGAGAGATGAGAGGAAAGGTCATGGAAGAACGACTTTGGAGCGTGACAGTAGAGTGAGAGAGATATGAGAGATCGAGAAACCGAGAGAAGGGCGAAAAACAAAAGTAGTTTTGAGTGATATTTTTTATTTGGTTTTTGTTGTTTTGGATTCTGGAAATCAGTAAAGAGAGAGAATATGGGTGAAACTGAAGAATAGGGGAGAATAAGATTTCTTTTAATATGAAAAATGAAGGAGGGGGTAGACTGAGTGTGGACCATAAGAGGAAGAAGGGTGGACTCCTCTTGGATGTCATCTAGGTTTTTTTCTTCAAAATCCGTTTTGGGCTTGAGCTCAGGCCTTATCCATTTTCTTGTATGCACCTCTCCATGGTTTACATAACCCTTATCCTAACAGACTTAATAATTTTGGGCCTTAGTCAATCTAAGCCCAGCGGATTCATGTCTGCACTCTTGTCAGCGAGTTGCATCCCCTGGGGTTTATCTTAGTTTATTTGGGTCATGCGTGTAAGTTTGAGAGTGCGCTTAAGAGGGGGGTAAATCAGGACTTTGAAAATTTATCTAGCTTTAGAATACTTGTTCTTATTTTCCTAGTTTAGTGCAAGAGTTTATGCATGTGTTTCTTTCTTTTCTGGTTTTTGATTTGTGATGAAAGCGGTAAATGCGAAAAAGTAAAGAACACAGGGATGTATAATGGTTCCCCTTACAGTTTGAGAGTACTCCAGTCCCCTTTCAACATGAAAGAGATATCACTATTGTTAGATATTTGTACAAGCCTAAATCCAAGACATCTCATACAATCTTCTAACAACAAAACCACCAAGAACAATCCTCTTGGATCAACCAAGTTGAAATGAGAACAATCCTCTCACTTTCAACCTCTTGTTTCCAACAATCCTAGATAGCAACGTACAACCAAATAATCTAAATTCCAACAATCCTGAAAAATAAGAGACGAATACAACAAGATTTTTAAGAGTATAAATTTGTAGAATAATTACCACTTTGAGTGATGTATCAATATAATTGATCTTCACTTCAAACAACGAACTTATAATGATATAATATAGTGCTCAAGTGTTTTTAAATATTATATGAATTTTTCATGACTAATATGAAAATGCATGCAGAATTTTTTTTTTGTGAAAGTTCAAGAACACAAACACCTGTTTTGAAATTTGAATGATAATAATGATGTTAAATTTCTATTGAAGAGGTGATATGTAATTTGAAATTTAATGTATTTATAAGAGCATAACACCTTTATGAATCATGGTGAGTCATGGAAAAATATCATGAACAAATGCCAAGTTAAAATGAAAAGGTTTCATGAAGAAGTGCATGAAATGGTGTTAAAGAAATTGTTGTTTTTTCAAATTCGTACAGGACTTGTTAAGTCAGTTAAAACGGTCACCTGACTTAACAAGTTCACAACCATTTTAAAATTTAAAATTTAAAAATACTGTTTCAAAACGTTCTAAATTGTGGCGGTTTTTGTGTTGTTATGGCAGGTCAAAATGCCACAATTTACCAAAATCTGAATGTTTGTAAAAATTGAAAAATTTTAAAAATTGCTAAATATTTGAACCAACTTTATGTAACATCTATTGATTTATCCAAGTCAATAGATTATATTTGAAAGTGATTTAACATGATTCAATGATGAAACATATTATATTTGAAAATGATTTAACATGATTCAAACATAAAAATAGTATATTTGAAAATAATTTAACATAGTTCAAACATGAAAAGTAAATTTTCAAATGGAGGATAAAAAATATTTTGAGCACTAAGAAATCAATATAATTTGCATGCTTGTACCTCTATTCATTAAGATCAATGCTAGTCTTCAAAGTGGAATTCTTGATATGTTTGTTGCTAGCTTTCATAATGATGAGTCTTGATCACTGATGTAACAATTGAACTTGAAGCTTTTTCCATTCTTTATTCATTCATTTGTTTATCATTTTGTCTCCATCAAAATAAAATAGATGGAGAGTCTTGACTTCACAATGCGCCCAATTAATATTTGCACTGCCCTTTTCCTTTTATTATTTTTAGTCCATTTTTATTCTCGTTTTTATTATAGTTTTTTATTGTTGTCTTTAATTTCTATTATTATATAACAAAATAAAAAATGTTATTATAATTTAACTAGTTTTTAGTTTTTTTAGAATTAGTTCATAATTTCTAAAAAAATACAAAAATATTTTTATTTTTATTTATATTTTAAAAATACAAAAATATGTTTTTTAATTAGACTTTTATTTTCTCTTATATATTAAAAACTCCAAAAATACTAGGTAGAATTGTACACAATATTAGGATCTAGAATTCCCCCATTCATAATACAATTAGATTTTTTTTCTTTTTGGACTTTCAAAACATCTTACTAATAACTATTAGAATTGCACTACCACGAGCCTTAAGCAATGGAAAAGAGTGGGCGGGTGTAGTCCCTACCTCATTCTTCTTTCGTTCATAGTCTTTTGTGCGATTCGAGTCATAAATTTTTCCCATAAAAAATACCCAACAAAACTCATTCAAGACACCTAATAGAGGTTGATGAGAACCATACTTCCACGAGGCTTAAGCGATGAAAAAGGGTGAGCGGGTGCAGTCCCTACCTCGCGTTTCTTTCATCAATAGTCTTTGGTGTGGTTCAAGTCCTAAACTTAATCATAAGTAGAGAGGTGATGAGTGTCCTTGTAGTGTGGTCCACTTATCATTATCTACAACAAAAACACTTAACAAACGGTTCTCCTCTCTTTTGCCTTCAGGGCTTTATTTCCCTTAAACAGACATATTACTTCCTTTCGATTGCAGACAAGTAACGCGTAAGACTCCACTCAGTGAGCTACTATCCTAATGCTAGAATGCAAATGTAACTTCGTCTACTAAAAAACACAAACAAACCAAAAATATTGAGCTGAACTATGTCGCTCTAATTCCTCAAAAGGGATACGTAGGCATTAGGTCGCAGGGCCTAAGCGAGCACAATTTTCTAAATATTCTTTCTTTTTACCGTATTTTCTTTTCTCTTTCTCTTCTTTTTGCAGTTTTCCTTTAGTGAGTAAGCATTAGATGATACACCCTTTGATTAGGAGCAAGCTTGAGTGGATCTTGTGGAGTACCATAAACGTAAGGGATGTTGATATCTTTCCCCTGCGTAACCGACTTCCTTACCCGATCTTTGGTCGTAAGACCTTTTCTTATCCTTTCTTTCTTCCGGGTTTTCTCGATATTTTCCCATCCCTTATGGGATAAATAAAGTTCAGTGGCGACTCTGTTGTTCTGTATCATTTTTTGCGAGCGTGCGACACTTGTGAGTAACCAAAAGATTAATATTTTGGAAGACTAACTATTGTTTACAATTTTCACGGTAAAGAGTAATCATTCAACAGCTCGAGGTTTCCAATTTCCAAGAATATAAAACATAGAGAATTAAAGAAGCAATAATGAGCAAACTTGACATGCGTGAGATCTTTTGGCTTTTAGACTTTTAAAATTCATAGAAGAGGAAGAATCAGAAGAACCAATATAAAAGCGGAATTCCTCCTTGAACCAAAACACAAAAAAAAACTTCATCCAAAGGAATTAGAGAAGAGGAAGAATAAAAATGAGTACTTCTGCTGAAACTCATAACAATGCTGAGAGAATAGAAGCAGATGTGGCTGTAGAGGCCAAAGCTCCTGTACAAAACCCTCCTCGAATCAAGAAGAGGTCCAAGTTGTTGTGGTTGTACCGAACCTTTGACACCTAGGAGAGCTTTCAGGAAGAGTAGATCAAGAAGAATAAGAAGAAGAAGGGTGAAAAGGCCATTCATCATCGATTATGATGATGATGATGAAGCAAATTATACTTGGTCAAACTTTCTCTCAGCCAGAGCATTTATATATAATTAAGAAAAAAATGACTAACCTTTTTGTAAGTTTTCAACTTAAGGTTTATTTAATGAAGGTTGTATTCAGGGAATTTTATAAATGTTTCTTATCTGCCAACTTAAGATTACAACTAATCTATCAGCTTATTTTGACGTACACACTAATCTATGACTTTCATCCTATGGTTTCAAGGAATTCAAGAACTCTTTCCTCATACACAATAATCTAGCAGCTTTCATCCTATGGTTATATGCTACAAAATCTGAATAAAACCAAAACTCAGTTGCAACAAAACAAAAAATAAAGGAGATGTGAATGTTACAAAGTCTAAAACATGAACAATACACATTCATAAGAACATAAACAGATGCGGTAACCCTAAACATTCATAAGCGGCAAAGAGAGGGATATACCCTAATTTTTTCCTAAGTCATTTGCTTCAAAGCTTTTCTTTCTTTTTGACTTAGCGGGCTATTGTTTCTTTCTTTTCTTTTTTTGGATCATGATTCATACTTTCTTTTTTTCTTTTTGTGCCTCGTTCAGGAACAAGTTGTATGACTTTTGTGATTGACTTGTTGAAAAGGTTGTGACTGCCTTCTTCTTAGTGAATGAGATACATCCATTGTGGATTATGCTCTTCTTCTTTTGTTGTGAGAGACAAAATATGGTTGATCCTCTGATGGAATATCTGAAAGTTGAGCGCTCGGTTGCACTAACTGAAGACTACCCTGCCCCTGGTTAAGATTGAGGGTTTTGTATTTTTTGAAAAGAAACTACTACTCCTTAGGCTCAAAGGGGTTGACGAGGGTTTCACTCCCTTATAACTCCAGTGTTTGGGAATTGAAATAATGCCTGTACATCGTCAGCAGGATCTTTGTTCCAAAAGCATACAGTCAGTGATTCATGTGTTTTTTGATTTTCATCATTCTCCCTTTTTAGTTGCTTAAGACAAATGAGTTGAATATCAATGAACATAATGACAAAGATGAAATTATTTGAGAAAAACATGTATATTGCATTATTTTTATTCAAACAGAATGAGTTTCTTACAATGAGAAGTACTTGATAACAACAAAAGTAATACAATTGAAAATACTAAAGAAATCTATACAATGGCAATCTTGGCCTTATTCTAATGCAAATGAAATGTTCTCTGACAAACATAAAGTCTTCATGGTCCACTGGTGGAAGCTCCATTGTGAGGTGGCATGGGATTGTTGATCACATTGGGAGTCACTAGTCCAAACTCAATTGCTTTTGCATCAATCAGATCTTGAACCTTGTCTTTCAGAACTCTGCACTCTTCAGTTGAATGACCAGACCCTCCAGAATGGAATTCACATTTGACATTAAGATTGTAATCTTGAGGAATGGGATCAGGAGGAGGTCTAGCTTCCCTTAACTCTATTAGGTTGAGCTTGAGCAAATGAGCGAGAAGTTGACTATAAGGCATTGGCACAGGATCATACATCCTCTTTGGCTTATTCTGCTTCCGCTGACTTTGTTTTTGCTGATAGTTCTGAGAAAGGAAAAATGATTGTCGTGGTATGAAAGGTTGTTGTGGAACCACCCAAAATTGTGGGGGATAGTTGCGAGATAGCCCTTGACTTGAAGTTAGACTTGGGAGATAAGGATAATGGGCTATCTCTGTTGTACCAGTCAGGGTGGAATTGCTTTCCTTCCTCAACAATGTTTGTAGAACTTCCATGATCAAGCTCATTTGAGTCTTCAATTGGTTGAGCTCTTCTCTGATAGCAGCTTGATCTTGTTTGTAGTTTTCCATAATTCTTCTTCTGTGAGCTCTTGTTAGATATCGGTGTGGAGGAATCGTCTTGACTGATCTGATGGAGAGGAAGAGTGGTAAGAGTCTTGGTAACCATGGATACAAATGTATGAATGCAAAATGTTAATGATGATGTGAATGCAGCATAAATCAGGATCAAGGATCAAGGCCTCTTGGATAGTAGCTTCTCATGGTCAATAAGATATGGTCGAACCCTCCAGATTCAGAGGTTTGACGTTGCTTTCTGGATAAATAGCTTGTGCATAAGTCAAAGATGGTCGAACTCTCCAGATTCAGAGGTTCGACGTTGATTCTGATATATAATTGATGTAGAACTTCTGTATAAGTCAAATGTCCTAGGATCAAAGGTTCGACGCCTTTTATTGTATAGCAGAAATCCGGGTATGATGAAGGTCAAGTTTCCTGTCCCACCCCAATCTCACGGGTATGTAGTCTAGACACGGACAAGTGGTCCCTAATGGTCACCAGGGTCTACAGTTCCCATGGGGTACAAAGTGTTTGAGGCAACAAGCGTGCCAGACACAGTGTTCCATGAAAGAACCTCGCCCAGTTGTGGTACCCCATGTCAAGCTCGATCATAGCAAGCGCTACGGGAGTCAACATGAGCATCCGCGCTAATCCTATGTGTCACTGGCCTGGGTAGTGGGCCTTTTACCTCACAAAACCCCCCACCTGCAAAACAAAGCAGAAAAATATGTGGCCCCCACGGGGGCCCATAATATAGTCCAGAATGCGAGAAAATAAACATGATATGCAAGCATAAAGTAAACAATGCAAAACATAAACAATATATAAGCACACCCAATAAACAAACAACAAACAAAGGCTAGGATCGACCTGCTTAGGGTCCCTAGCAGAGTCGCCAGCTGTCGCACGCTTGCGAAATGTGAACAGAGTCGCCACTAATATATTTATCCCAAAGAGGGAAAGGAATATCAGAAAACCTAAGGTGAATAAGAACGAGGTCTTTCGACCAGAGATAGGGTACGGGAGTCGGTTACGCAAGGGGAAGGTGCTAGCACCCCTCACGCCCATCGTA
Organism: Vicia villosa; assembly: GCF_029867415.1. Lineage (NCBI taxonomy): Eukaryota > Viridiplantae > Streptophyta > Magnoliopsida > Fabales > Fabaceae > Vicia > Vicia villosa. Next base: position 476,230 of record NW_026705263.1, read on the forward strand.
CTCGATGGTGTCCACCTATGTTTGTTGCTATTTAAAGGGTGTATAACTCTAAAGCTTAATTACTAAGGGAATGCACGCAAATGAAATAAGAAACACGGGGAAAATAAGGGATTATAAATAGTTGTGCTCGCTTAGGCTCCGCGACCCAATGCCTACGTATCCTTTTTCAGGAATCAGAGCGCCGTAGTTCGGCTCTTTAGTTTTTGTTTTGTTTTTGTGTTTTTTAGTGGACGGAGTTACGTTCGCAATCTAGCGTCAGGATAACAGCTCGTTGAGTGGAGTCTTATGCGTTACCAGTCTGCGATCGAAAGGAAGCAACATGTTCGATTAAGGGAAAGAATGCCTCGGAGGCGAGATGAAGAAGAGATTTTGAGCGTTTCAAGTGGCACCCTAAAGCAAGGGAGACTCGAGTTGCTCTATAGTTTGTGTTTTTTAGAAATTGGGAACTTACGCTCGAATGGTTCCCTTAAGCAAGGGAGATCCAAGCACTCGAATGATTCCCTTAAGCAAGGGAGATTCAAGCTTCCATTCCCTATTTAATGATTTTCACTTTTTATTAGTGTTTTTTAGTATTTTCTTGGTATTTTTTATGGGGATTTAATTTGGATATTGTTAGGTGTTTTAAAGTTGAAAAGGAAAAGAAACTAGCCTAAGTATGAAGGGAATTTCTACCTAATGTTATCATGGTTTCTACCTAAGGTTAGGAATAAAAGAATACAATTATAAAGATCACAATTAGAAGTCAACAAGTAGGATACATGAAAATAGTACAAGAGCATGAAATAGAACAAGTCAAAATATAGCACAAAAGTGAATTAAAGGTATTATTATTTTTATGTTGATTTTTATGAGAGAAATTGAATTACAAGTCAAGTAAAAAGACTAAAAAACAAATAGCCTAAAAACTAATATTTTTTATGATTACTTTTTTTTATGTCAAAAATTATGTATTAAAGTCTAAAAAGATAGTGGAAAATTATGATTTCATTTACTAAAAGAAAATAGAGAAAAATCTAATTAGAAACCTAAATTCTACTAATTAAAAAAGGGAAACAGGGGGTGTGAAGAGAAACTGGGCGCAGGGCCCATGGATGCAGGCCCAGGAGAGGTGTTTTATTGTTGTTTCTCTTATGTGCCAAAAATAATGACGCCGGGCTCAGGACAGGGGGTGCTAACAGCGATCCAGGCCCAACGTTCTACCTCTATTGTTTTTATCTTCAGCCACCAAAAAGTGGTGGTTAACGGGCCTGAGGGGTGTGTGACTTAGCAATTCGCGACCCAAGATAAGATATGATCCACTATGATTATTAATTTCTCTTAATTCAATAAAGAATAAAATTAAAGAAAAAGCAATTAATTAGAAAAAGGAAGATAATTGAAAGAGGGAAATTAGGTTTTACCCTGAGCGACGATTCAAATCCCCAAACACGACGTTAACCTCTTCGTCTCACTCTCTCTCAACAGTCGGCGGCGACGGTGGTGTCCTTCTTCTTCTTCTCTGATCGAGATCGCGGTGGTGCCAATATCAAGTGACCGAATGATGAACGGAGGTCACCTCTCTCCTCTTTCTCGATCTTGATCCTCTCTCTCGTACTCGAACTCACGATTGATGAAGATGATGATAAGATTTTGTTGGAGATGCGCGTTGAGGATTGAGAATAGATATGGAGAACGATGATGATTGAAGCCGTTGCAGAGAGTGCAGTCTTTATTGGTTTTGTGAATCGATGAAGAAATGTGGAGGAGAAGACAAAAATATGGAACTCGATTCAGATGCGATACGAATGTGAGGTTGTTACGAATTCAGGTCGTTCTCTTTCTCCTCTTTCTCTGAACCTTCTTTTTCTTTTCTGTTCTCAGGATTGTTGTATTGATGTTGTTGCAGGGAGTATTGAGGAAGATGCTGAGATGAACTGAAGTTGATGAGGTTATGAAGGTTGCGATGTGAGGAGAAGTTTGGTTCGAAGTTGATGAAGATAGTTGAAGATTGATGAAGGAGATGAGGGTGATGGAATTGGTTGAAGAAGAAGATGAAGGTTTAGATGTGGTTATCGATGAAGGAGATTCTGAATTCCTTTTTTTGCGATTTTCTCATCTTCTCAGCATCTTGGTTCTGTTTTTGCAGGTTCTTGTGATGATTATTCAGAGATGGAGAGTGATTGGAGAAAGCTTGAAGATGATGATGAAATTGAGAGAGTGAAGTGTGAAGCAGAGAAGTGAAGAGATGAAGATGAAGATGGTGTGAAAAATGGTGGAGAGGCTTCTGAATTGGAGGGAAATTCTGTTATATAGAGGAGAGGGAATTTGATTCAGTTAGAGCTTGAATGATTGGAGCCCTTGGATTAAGAGAGTTTGTTATGTGATAAATGGAGGAGATTGAGTCTGATTAAGAGGTTAGTTACAATCTGTTACAAACTATTTTTTTCTGTTATGTTAGTTTGTTATATTCTGTTTGACAGTTAGAACAAGTTTAGTTTAATTAGAGGTTAGAAACTGTTTGGAATTGATAGGATAGATTAGTTGCTGACAGTTGTGGGATTTGAAAGAAAATTATGTTAGGGACAGTTAAAAACATGGTTGGGAGTTAGGTTAGTAATTCTTTTCTGTTGTGACTCTGTTTGGTAACTGAATGCATGTGGTCATCCTAGCTTTGTACTGATTTTGGCAGTTTGGTTTGATACTATGTTGAAACTTTTGGAATGTATGCTGTAGGTTTTGCTTCTTTTTTTTGGTGATACAGACTTATGTGTGAATGAACTGGAATTGTATTTGAATGAGACTGATAGGAATTTGTTATGGTTTTTTGGATATGAACATTGAGCAGGTGTTTTGAATGTATGGTTTTGCAGGTTGGAGCACATAGGGTGCTTATGGGAACCATGGCCATCCAGGGGTCATCATTAGACCATAAAGAAAAAATGAAGGTTATGAAGAAGAATGAAATTAGATGAAGTGACTTGGTTCAAAGATAGGTTTAGGGTCAGAAGTCCAATGTCAGTTTGACTTTGGTCAACTATTTAGACTAAAAGTCAACAGTTGACTAAAAGTCAACTATAGGTTAAAAATGTATACTATAGGTTAAAAATGTATATTTTTTGTGTAGTCCATTTTGTATTGTTTCTCGGACTTTGAAAGTGTAATTTGACCTTTGAATAACGAAGTGTTGACTTTTGATTTAAATTTTGATTTTTCATTGAAGTTTAGACTTTAAAGCATTCTTTTCCTTTCTTTTTTTGAATAAGAGCTACATCATAAGCCGATCACCAAAAATGAGCAAAACAATAATAGTTGGTCAACCAAAAGTCAACCTTCCAAAGTCGATTTGTTTACCAAGAGTCAACTCATATGAACATTTTCAATTCTTTTCTCATGATGACTTAATAATAAGGAACCCAATCTTTGACCTTGTAGGGAAATAAACCCTAATCCTTGTTCTTGATGAGTTTGGATGAAGAATACCCATGTAGCTTAGTAGAGAAGAAATAGATAGTGTCCATACTTCAAAACCCCACTTCCATAGTTCAATACTCAAAGAAGAACTAAAGAAATCAAGCTTGAATGAAGTAGAAGTCCCAATTTTTCAGATCCTTGATCCCAATGTAAGATTTATTTGTTAATGATGCATGATGTGTCAGATGACCTAATGAATGATGCAAATTTATGCAAAACTTAAGCCAGCTAGAAGTGAAATTAGGAGGGCAAATTTTGGGGTGCAACAGCTGCCCCTATTTAATCGTCTTAAACCTGAAGGTGAGATTGGCATCAGCCTTTCGAGCATTCGAGGTAGAAGAAGATTAAATACCAAGAGAACCTGAAAATTTGCCTGATGAGAGGTAGGATCCACTGGGGAAAAAATGATGTCAACTCCACTGAGGAAGAATGTATCAACTCTGGGTTGAACAAGTTAGCTCTGGGTTAGAAATGAAATAAACACCAACTCTGGGTTGAAGAATAAAGGGAAGTTAACTCTGGGTTGAAGAATAAAGGGAAGTCAACTCTGGGTTGTATAAGAGATAAACATCAACTCTGGGTTGAGAACGGAAAGAGAAATCAGTATTAGTGTGAGGGGATATATGCATCAACTCTGGGTTGAAGAATAAAGGGAAGTCAACTCTGGGTTGAATAAGAGATAAACATCAACTCTGGGTTGAGAGAAGGTAATTGGATAATAACTTTGGGTTGAGATAGGAAAAATGAACAATCGGAATTAACTGTCAACTCTGGGTTGAGTGGGAAAGGAGAAAAGATGAACGTCAACTCTGGATTGAGTGGGAAAGCGAAAAGATAACCGTCAACTCTGGGTTGAGTGGGGAAAGACAAGATATAACCGTCAACTCTGGGTTGAGTGGGAAAAGACAAAGGATAACCTTCAACTCTGGGTTGAGTGGGAAAAAAGGAATCAACAAGGAATAATCGTCAACTCTGGGTTGAGTGGGAAAGGAGAACAGATAACCGTCAACTCTGGGTTGAGTGGGAAAAGACAAGTAATAACCGTCAACTCTGGGTTGAGTGGGAAAAGACAAGTAATAACCGTCAACTCTGGGTTGAGTGGGAAAACGTTTAGATGACCGTCAACTCTGGGTTGAGTGGGAAAAGAGATAAAAGATAACCGTCAACTCTGGGTTGAGTGGGAAAAGGAATCAATAACTTTCAACTCTAGGTTGAGTGAGAAAAAGCATAATCAATTCTAGATTGAACAAAGGATAACCGTCAACTCTGGGTTGAGTGGGAAAGGACAAAAGATAACCGTCAACTCTGGGTTGAGTGGGAAAAGGAATCAATTCTGGATTGAGTAAAAGATAACCGTCAACTCTGGGTTGAGTGGGAAAGGAGAAAAGATGACCGTCAACTCTGGGTTGAGTGGGAAAAGGAATCAATTCTGGATTGAGTAAAAGATAACCATCAACTCTGGGTTGAGTGGGAAAGGAGAAAAGATGACCGTCAACTCTGGGTTGAGTGGGAAAAGGAGTCAATTCTGGATTGAGTAAAAGATAACCGTCAACTATGGGTTGAGTGGGAAAGAGAAATAATCAATTCTGGATTGAACAAAGGATAATCGTCAACTCTGGGTTGAGCTCGAGAACATCAACTCTGGGTTGAAGAAAGATGAACATGATTGACTTTTTTAGATGACACCACAATGGTAACTCTGAGTGATCCTGTGGAATATCAACTTGAATACTTTGTAGGGACCTCATCTGATGAGTAACTTGGCTTATGCAAATGTTTGATTTATTTTATGCACTTCTGGAGATGCAATGCATTGAATTCTATATGCAGTGTACTGAATGATCGTTCAGGGTTTCTGCTTTGTATGGGGAATAGGTTGGATGGAGTTCAGAAACTCTGCTTGATTCAAGATAGGGTGGATGCCCCTGTATTATTGATGATTGGATCATGTGGGAGAAATGATAATGAAAATGCAATGATATGCATGATGTATGTATGATTATGAATGGAATGATTGCTTCCGGGATATAAGGAGTGAATGGAGTGTGCCCTTGCGGAAAAGTCATTGCTTGCGAAATTGTTGGTGAAGGTGAGGTGTTTGGCTTGACCCCTTAGCACTTGTCTCGATATCTGACACTTGATTGAAGATGAAGAGATGAATTGTTACTAGCTTGCCCCAGCGTGTATGATCTTTTGAGATAGAACTTTGATAATGCTTGAATCATGGAGATTTGCGATGGTCTGCCCCAGTGTAGATCATGGAATGGATGCCCCAGATTGAAAGGAACTCTTCCACCTAATGGATGTTTCAGATATTTGCGTAGTGGATGACCAACCTTTGCCTTTGTAAGATTACTCGATGGAATTTCAATGTTGAACTTTCCTTGGTATCAAGTACTTAATTTCGTATTAGAGACAATTCTGTTTTGAAAGAGATAATGAGAATGCAATGCACATGTTAATCTCAAAAGAAAAGTTTTATTTGTCAAAATGTTGTATTGATACTAACACAAGTGACACAGCAACATTAGGAGTCAGTTTGACATGATTTTACAGTTTGTATGCTTTCGGAACGAACCCTACTTCAATTAGGACTTTTGAGGGTTGTAACGTGGCCGGGTTCATGGTTTGAGAAACAAAGGATAAAGGCTCAAATTCTACTTAACCCACCCCTCTTCGTGATGTTCTCCAATCCTACGTTCAGTTAGTTTGACACGAGTATTCACCTTTCAGGAAGGATTGTGATGGATGAGGATCTTTTGTGGCTTTGGTGAAGGTGGCAGCCACCCTTTGGTGCTTTCGTTGATGGTCACAACAACTTGTCCTATGGAGGATTTTTTTTTTGCTTTGCTTTCCCTAATTTTTGCCCGGACAAAAAGTTTCTTTTGAATTTGGTTTTCGTTGTCCAGCGGGATATACCCTAATTTTTGCCTAAGTCATTTGCTTCAAAGCTTTTCTTTCTTTTTGACTTAGCGGGCTATTGTTTCTTTCTTTTTTTTTGGATCATGATTCATACTTTCTTTTTTTCTTTTTGTGCCTCGTTCGGGAACGAGTTGTATGACTTTTGTGATTGACTTGTTGAAAAGGTTGTGACTGCCTTCTTCTTAGTGAATGAGATACATCCATTGTGGATTATGCTCTTCTTCTTTTGTTGTGAGAGACAGAATATGGTTGATCCTCTGATGGAATATCTGAAAGTTGAGCGCTCGGTCGCACTAACTGAAGACTACCCTGCCCCTGGTTAAGATTGAGGGTTTTGTATTTTTTGAAAAGAAACTACTACTCCTTAGGCTCAAAGGGGTTGACGAGGGTTTCACTCCCTTATAACTCCAGTGTTTGGGAATTGAAATAATGCCTGTACATCGTCAGCAGGATCTTTGTTCCAAAAGCATACAGTCAGTGATTCATGTGTTTTTTGATTTTCATCATTCTCCCTTTTTAGTTGCTTAAGACAAATGAGTTGAATATCAATGAACATAATGACAAAGATGAAATGATTTGAGAAAAACATGTATATTGCATTATTTTTATTCAAACAGAATGAGTTTCTTACAATGAGAAGTACTTGATAACAACAAAAGTAATACAATTGAAAATACTAAAGAAATCTACACAATGGCAATCTTGGCCTTATTCTAATGCAAATGAAATGTTCTCTGACAAACATAAAGTCTTCATGGTCCACTGGTGGAAGCTCCATTGTGAGGTGGCATGGGATTGTTGATCACATTGGGAGTCACTAGTCCAAACTCAATTGCTTTTGCATCAATCAGATCTTGAACCTTGTCTTTCAGAACTCTGCACTCTTCAGTTGAATGACCAGACCCTCCAGAATGGAATTCACATTTGACATTAAGATTGTAATCTTGAGGAATGGGATCAGGAGGAGGTCTAGCTTCCCTTAACTCTATTAGGTTGAGCTTGAGCAAATGAGTGAGAAGTTGACTATAAGGCATTGGCACAAGATCATACATCCTCTTTGGCTTATTCTGCTTCCGCTGACTTTGTTTTTGCTGATAGTTCTGAGAAAGGACAAATGATTGTCGTGGTATGAAAGGTTGTTGTGGAACCACCCAAGATTGTGGGGGATAGTTGCGAGATAGCCCTTGACTTGAAGTTAGACTTGGGAGATAAGGATAATTGGCTATCTCTGTTGTACCAGTCAGGGTGGAATTGCTTTCCTTCCTCAACAATGTTTGTAGAACTTCCATGATCAAGCTCATTTGAGTCTTCAATTGGTTGAGCTCTTCTCTGATAGCAGCTTGATCTTGTTTGTAGTTTTCCATAATTCTTCTTCTGTGAGCTCTTGTCAGATATCGGTATGGAGGAATCGTCTTGACTGATCTGATGGAGAGGAAGAGTGGTAAGAGTCTTGGTAACCATGGATGCAAATGTATGAATGCAAAATGTTAATGATGATGTGAATGCAACATAAATCAGGATCAAGGATCAAGGCCTCTTGGATAGTAGCTTCTCATGGTCAATAAGATATGGTCGAACCCTCCAGATTCAGAGGTTTGACGTTGCTTTCTGGATAAATAGCTTGTGCATAAGTCAAAGATGGTCGAACTCTCCAGATTCAGAGGTTCGACGTTGATTCTGATATATAACTGATGTAGAGCTTCTGTATAAGTCAAATGTCCCAGGATCAAAGGTTCGACGCCTTTTATTGAATAGCAGAAATCCGGGTATGATGAAGGTCAAGTTTCCTGTCCCACCCCAATCTCACGGGTATGTAGTCTAGACACGGACAAGTGGTCCCTAATGGTCACCAGGGTCTACAGTTCCCATGGGGTACAAAGTGTTTGAGGCAACAAGCGTGCCAGACACAGTGTTCCATGAAAGAACCTCGCCCAGTTGTGGTACCCCATGTCAAGCTCGATCATAGCAAGCGCTACGGGAGTCAACATGAGCATCCGCGCTAATCCTATGTGTCACTGGCCTGGGTAGTGGGCCTTTTACCTCACAAAACCCCCCACCTGCAAAACAAAGCAGAAAAATATGTGGCCCCCACGGGGGCCCATAATATAGTCCAGAATGCGAGAAAATAAACATGATATGCAAGCATAAAGTAAACAATGCAACACATAAACAATATATAAGCACACCCAATAAACAAACAACAAACAAAGGCTAGGATCGACCTGCTTAGGGTCCCTAGCAGAGTCGCCAGCTGTCGCACGCTTGCGAAATGTGAACAGAGTCGCCACTATTATATTTATCCCAAAGAGGGAAAGGAATATCAGAAAACCTAAGGTGAATAAGAACGAGGTCTTTCGACCAGAGATAGGGTACGGGAGTCGGTTACGCAAGGGGAAGGTGCTAGCACCCCTCACGCCCATCGTACTCGATGGTGTCCACCTATGTTTGTTGCTATTTAAAGGGTGTATAACTCTAAAGCTTAATTACTAAGGGAATGCACGCAAATGAAATAAGAAACACGGGGAAAATAAGGGATTATAAATAGTTGTGCTCGCTTAGGCTCCGCGACCCAATGCCTACGTATCCTTTTTCAGGAATCAGAGTGCCGTAGTTCGGCTCTTTAGTTTTTGTTTTGTTTTTGTGTTTTTTAGTGGACGGAGTTACGTTCGCAATCTAGCGTCAGGATAACAGCTCGTTGAGTGGAGTCTTATGCGTTACCAGTCTGCGATCGAAAGGAAGCAACATGTTCCATTAAGGGAAAGAATGCCTCGGAGGCGAGATGAAGAAGAGATTTTGAGCGTTTCAAGTGGCACCCTAAAGCAAGGGAGACTCGAGTTGCTCTATAGTTTGTGTTTTTTAGAAATTGGGAACTTACGCTCGAATGGTTCCCTTAAGCAAGGGAGATCCAAGCACTCGAATGATTCCCTTAAGCAAGGGAGATTCAAGCTTCCATTCCCTATTTAATGATTTTCACTTTTTTATTAGTGTTTTTTAGTATTTTCTTGGTATTTTTTATGGGGATTTAATTTGGATATTGTTAGGTGTTTTAAAGTTGAAAAGGAAAAGAAACTAGCCTAAGTATGAAGGGAATTTCTACCTAATGTTATCATGGTTTCTACCTAAGGTTAGGAATAAAAGAATACAATTATAAAGATCACAATTAGAAGTCAACAAGTAGGATACATGAAAATAGCACAAGAGCATGAAATAGAACAAGTCAAAATATAGCACAAAAGTGAATTAAAGGTATTATTATTTTTATGTTGATTTTTATGAGAGAAATTGAATTACAAGTCAAGTAAAAAGACTAAAAAACAAATAGCCTAAAAACTAATATTTTTTATGATTACTTTTTTTTATGTCAAAAATTATGTATTAAAGTCTAAAAAGATAGTGGAAAATTATGATTTCATTTACTAAAAGAAAATAGAGAAAAATCTAATTAGAAACCTAAATTCTACTAATTAAAAAAGGGAAACAGGGGGTGTGAAGAGAAACTGGGCGCAGGGCCCATGGATGCAGGCCCAGGAGAGGTGTTTTATTGTTGTTTCTCTTATGTGCCAAAAATAATGACGCCGGGCTCAGGACAGGGGGTGCTAACAGCGATCCAGGCCCAACGTTCTACCTCTATTGTTTTTATCTTCAGCCACCAAAAAGTGGTGGTTAACGGGCCTGAGGGGTGTGTGACTTAGCAATTCGCGACCCAAGATAAGATATGATCCACTATGATTATTAATTTCTCTTAATTCAATAAAGAATAAAATTAAAGAAAAAGCAATTAATTAGAAAAAGGAAGATAATTGAAAGAGGGAAATTAGGTTTTACCCTGAGCGACGATTCAAATCCCCAAACACGACGTTAACCTCTTCGTCTCACTCTCTCTCAACAGTCGGCGGCGACGGTGGTGTCCTTCTTCTTCTTCTCTGATCGAGATCGCGGTGGTGCCAATATCAAGTGACCGAATGATGAACGGAGGTCACCTCTCTCCTCTTTCTCGATCTTGATCCTCTCTCTCGTACTCGAACTCACGATTGATGAAGATGATGATAAGATTTTATTGGAGATGCGCGTTGAGGATTGAGAATAGATATGGAGAACGATGATGATTGAAGCCGTTGCAGAGAGTGCAGTCTTTATTGGTTTTGTGAATCGATGAAGAAATGTGGAGGAGAAGAGGAAAATATGGAACTCGATTCAGATGCGATACGAATGTGAGGTTGTTACGAATTCAGGTCGTTCTCTTTCTCCTCTTTCTCTGAACCTTCTTTTTATTTTCTGTTCTCAGGATTGTTGTATTGATGTTGTTGCAGGGAGTATTGAGGAAGATGCTGAGATGAACTGAAGTTGATGAGGTTATGAAGGTTGCGATGTGAGGAGAAGTTTGGTTCGAAGTTGATGAAGATAGTTGAAGATTGATGAAGGAGATGAGGGTGATGGAATTGGTTGAAGAAGAAGATGAAGGTTTAGATGTGGTTATCGATGAAGGAGATTCTGAATTCCTTTTTTTGCGATTTTCTCATCTTCTCAGCATCTTGGTTCTGTTTTTGCAGGTTCTTGTGATGATTATTCAGAGATGGAGAGTGATTGGAGAAAGCTTGAAGATGATGATGAAATTGAGAGAGTGAAGTGTGAAGAAGAGAAGTGAAGAGATGAAGATGAAGATGGTGTGAAAAATGGTGGAGAGGCTTCTGAATTGGAGGGAAATTCTGTTATATAGAGGAGAGGGAATTTGATTCAGTTAGAGCTTGAATGATTGGAGCCCTTGGATTGAGAGAGTTTGTTATGTGATGAATGAAGGAGATTGAGTCTAATTAAGAGGTTAGTTACAATCTGTTACAAACTGTTTTTTTCTGTTATGTTAGTTTGTTATATTCTGTTTGACAGTTAGAACAGGTTTAGTTTAATTAGAGGTTAGAAACTGTTTGGAATTGATAGGATAGATTAGTTGCTGACAATTGTGGGATTTGAAAGAAAATTATGTTAGGGACAGTTAAAAACATGGTTGGGAGTTAGGTTAGTAATTCTTTTCTGTTGTGGCTCTGTTTGGTTACTGAATGTATGTGGTCATCCTAGCTTTGTACTGATTTTGGCAGTTTGGTTTGATACTATGTGGAAACTTTTGCAATGTATGCTGTAGGTTTTGCTTCTTTTTTTTGGTGATACAGACTTATGTGTGAATGAACTGGAATTGTATTTGAATGAGACTGATAGGAAATTTGTTATGGTTTTCTGGATATGAACATTGAGCAGGTGTTTTGAATGTATGGTTTTGCAGGTTGGAGCACATAGGGTGCTTATGGGAACCATGGCCATCCAGGGGTCATCATTAGACCATAAAGAAAAAATGAAGGTTATGAAGAAGAATGAAATTAGATGAAGTGACTTGGTTCGAAGATAGGTTTAGGGTCAGAAGTCCAATGTCAGTTTGACTTTGGTCAACTATTTAGACTAAAAGTCAACAGTTGACTAAAAGTCAACTATAGGTTAAAAATGTATACTATAGGTTAAAAATGTATATTTTTTGTGTAGTCCATTTTGTATTGTTTCTCGGACTTTGAAAGTGTAATTTGACCTTTGAATAATGAAGTGTTGACTTTTGATTTAAATGTTGATTTTTCATTGAAGTTTAGACTTTAAAGCATTCTTTTCCTTTCTTTTTTTGAATAAGAGCTACATCATAAGCCGATCACCAAAAATGAGCAAAACAATAATAGTTGGTCAACCAAAAGTCAACCTTCCAAAGTCGATTTGTTTACCAAGAGTCAACTCATATGAACATTTTCAATTCTTTTCTCATGATGACTTAATAATAAGGAACCCAATCTTTGACCTTGTAGGGAAATAAACCCTAATCCTTGTTCTTGATGAGTTTGGATGAAGAATACCCATGTAGCTTAGTAGAGAAGAAATAGATAGTGTCCATACTTCAAAACCCCACTTCCATAGTTCAATACTCAAAGAAGAACTAAAGAAATCAAGCTTGAATGAAGTAGAAGTCCCAATTTTTCAGATCCTTGATCCCAATGTAAGATTTATTTGTTAATGATGCATGAGGTGTCAGATGACCTAATGAATGATGCAAATTTATGCAAAACTTAAGCCAGCTAGAAGTGAAATTAGGAGGGCAAATTTTGGGGTGCAACAGCTGCCCCTATTTAATCGTCTTAAACCTGAAGGTGAGATTGGCATCAGTCTTTCGAGCATTCGAGGTAGAAGAAGATTAAATACCAAGAGAACCTGAAAATTTGCCTGGTGAGAGGTAGGATCCACTGGGGAAAAAATGATGTCAACTCCACTGAGGAAGAATGTATCAACTCTGGGTTGAACAAGTTAACTCTGGGTTAGAAATGAAATAAACATCAACTCTGGGTTGAAGAATAAAGGGAAGTCAACTCTGGGTTGAAGAATAAAGGGAAGTCAACTCTGGGTTGTATAAGAGATAAACATCAACTCTGGGTTGAGAACGGAAAAGACCAATGGTAAGTGAATGAGTCGCCTCAAAAAGACCAATGCCAATAGGGCTATCTATCGCTAGATTATTGGACGATTTCTTTCTTATTATGGATTGTCTCTTACAGCGGGTTGCGAGCCCACCTAATCCTTAAGCAATTGGCTGACATTGTGTAATCGCAAACCTTCTCTCAGGGTCTAATAAAACTATTTGAGTACAATAAAATTGTCAAAAATATCTTAAATTCTATTTTAAAAATAAAAAATTTATTTAATGAATTAAAAAAGTGGACTCATTATGACACGAAGACAAACTCCATTCACATTATTGATATTCTTGAGAGAAAATCTTGCAAAAATTCCACAATACTGGTTTATACTGAAAAGCATTCCATATGTAGAAATATGGACATCTCCCATATCACTATCAGGGGTTGGGTGAAACTCTATAGTTTTGTCGTGCTCAATTCCTTACATACATGTAATACAAACTGTTAATTTATTTCAATCAACAAAACAAAGAAAGAAAAGAGAATCTAGTCATCCACCATGGAAAAACAGCATCCCATGAGCCACGAGAAAGCAACCGAGTTTCGACCATTCTCATCCGCGGTAACACCTCATATGCGTACATTTCACCTATCATGGTTCAACCTCTTCTCCTGTTTCTTCACCACCTTCTCCATCCCTCCTCTCCTCCCAATCATCCGCCACGACCTCAACCTCACAGCCGGCGACATAGGCAGAGCAGGTTCCGCTTCTTTCGCGGGCTCCATCCTCTCCCGCCTACTCATGGGCCCAATCTGCGACCTCGTGGGTCCCCGTAGAGCCTCGGGTATTCTTTCTCTCATAACCGCTCCCATCATCCTCCTCACCTCCATTGCCTCTACTCCCGGCGAATTCATCGCCGTTCGTTTCCTCGTGGGCTTCTCTCTCGCCAATTTCGTCGCAAATCAGTTCTGGATGAGCTCTATGTTTGACGAATCAGTTGTTGGGTCAGCCAACGCTTTCTCTGCTGGCTGGGCAAACACCGGTTCCGGCGTCACTCAACTTGTGATGCCTTTAATTTACTCCTCTCTCGTCACGTTTCTCCCATCCTCCACCGCTTGGCGGGTATCATTTATAGTTCCAGCTGTTTTCCAAACAGTTACAGGTGTGTTAGTTTTAGCATTCGGCCATGAGACAAACAAAATTCCATCAGAATCAAAGGAGAATACATTGAAAGTGATATTTGGTGGGTTAAGGGATTACAGAGGATGGATACTGGGGTTACTATATGGATTCTCGTTTGGGGTTGAAATGACAACAGATAACATAATAGCGCAATATTTTTATGACAGCTTTGGGGTGAACCTAGAAACAGCAGGAATGATTGCAGCATGTTTTGGGATAACGAATTTGTTTTCAAGACCAATGGGAGGGTTGGTTTCAGACAAAATGGGGAAGAGGTTTGGTATGAGAGGGAGATTGTGGGGTTTGTGGATTGTTCAAACGGTGGCGGGTTTGCTTTGTGTGATGCTTGGACGACTTGACTCCTTGTGGAGTTCTATTGTTATCATGTGTTGTTTCTCTGTTTTTGTTCAAGCTGCTTCTGGCCTCACGTTTGGTGTGGTTCCCTTTGTTTCTAAAAGGTTAGTTCAGTTTTAAACTTCACTCATTTTCTCTATATCTTGAGTTATCAATCTCATATACTATTGCTATTAATTGCTTTTTAGGCTCTCTCAATTATATGCTAAATATACACATTTAATTCATTCATTTTTTAGTTAATAGGGTAAATTTTTAAATATAAAGTGCATTATCAATAAAGGCTTTCTGTCTATGTCAAAAAAGACTTTCTTTCTAAATATTATTATTTTTGGATAATTGTTGTCATAACATAAATCTTATTATTATTTAATTCAACTTATATAGTGATTTTTTAATTATAAAAATATTATATTGTGATTGTGAGGTCAAGAATGAATGAGTTTGTTGCTGCATAAAATATCTAGTTAAGCATTAAAGAGGTAGTTCGATATTTCTGAAGAAAAATATATTGAGCGTGTAATTTCTTTTAGGATTCACAACCTAGAATTATTTGTCTTTTACGACTCACTTTTCAATGAATTCATGAGTGTATTAAGGAATTGGATCATCTCCAACAATTCCGTGTATTTAGCAAATAAAATAGTTAATGATATCGAGAGCCTTTAAATGAGATGGTAAAAAACTACCAATTTAATCTAAGGTCATGGATTTGATTTTGATTTGAGCATGCACAGTGATAATTTTTTTTAAAAAAGACTTTGTTATTTATTGCGGTCCTATTTAACTCGAACAATCAGTATTAACAATTATACGTAGAAGATACTCTATTTTTATGAAAAAAAAAAAAATACAAAACAAATAATGATTAGACAATATATAAACGTCTAATAGAATTTATATTTAAGAAATATATATATGAATGTCTAATTTGAAAAGAATATTTGGATGTCTAATAAAATTTATATTTTAATAATTAAATTGGAACATGAACCGATGTTCAAATTTAATGAATAATAAATAGAATTTTTTTTAAATTTATTAAATAATTGATCTATAAATAAGATATATTATTTATTTAATAAACTCTAAAAAATAAAATTTGTTTATAATTTAGAACGGAAAGAGTATAGGTTTAGTTTCAACAAGTAGTAAACAAGTCCGAATAAATTATATTCTATTAAAATAAGAATAATAAACATTTTTATGGTATTGCTTCTAGAAGCAAAAGAAATATTCTTTTTACATATTTATTACTTTAACAAATATTTTTTATATAATTGTTTTTATTTTTTTATATAATATTCTTAAATAAACATGACTTTTAAAATAATGTTAATTTTCTAAAATTTTGTTATAGTATTAAGTTAAATAGGCAAGTTGGGGGTGGCGACAACACTTAAATTCTATTGATGTCACCAGGTCCATTGGCGAATGCATGCAAAAAACAGGTGTTGTCGCCACCCCCTAGCGACAACACCTCCCATATTTTTTTTTCAATTTTTTTATATAATTTATTTTACCTATTATTTTTAACTATTTTTTTAGTTTGGAAAAATAATATAAATAAATAAACAAGTACCAAATACATTAACCATTAATCATAATAAAAAAAGTACATTAAAATTAAAAAAAGTACAAAATACATTAATGATAATAATAAAATTTCTATTGACCGCGTGGACCATGGTACGATCCCCACTCAGGTTGTCTGATAACTCGTGTAGAAGGGTCACGAGTTGGTAGTGTTCCCCTATTCCTGCGACGCCCCCTCTATTTGGTTCCTCTTGTGTTTGAGTCGACGACCCCTCAATGCATTCCGGGTCTACAAAATCTGTGAGCCGTCCTCAAGCTCTAGAATTCCCGCTATAGGAAAGGCGGGTGCCCGCGACGTCTTCAAAGCTTTGTCTTGGTGGGTTGAAATTTCTCCTAGTGGGTGCGACCTCGAAGTTTGGTCTTTGAAAGTTGGTGGTGGATTCGGGTTGGTTAAAATACATTGGTTGTGGTTACGTCAACACAAATATGGCGCAAGATTATCGGAAACTAAGTCATGACATGATATGTCATACCATCATACCTCTCGTCGAAGCTGACCCATCACTGAAGGTGAAGACGATTATTTCCCATTGCGTTTCTGTATTCAAATATAGACCGTCGTACAGAAAGGCTTGGTTAGCGAAGCAGAAGGCAATTGAAATAGTCTACGGTAACTAGGAGGAATCCTACCAACAACTTCCTCGCTACCTGGCTACACATCAATTGTATTTACCTGGGACTGTTACTATATTGGAGACACTGCCGGCACAATCCCAAGACGGAAACCCTCTCGAAGGTAATGGAATCTTCCATAGACTTTTCTGGGCGTTTCGACCATGCATCATTGGATTTGGTTTTTGCAAGTCGATTATTCAAATTGATGGAACCTGGTTGTATCGGAAATACAAAGGAACATTGCTGATGGCGGTCGCGCAAGATGGAAATAGCAATATTTTTCCAATAGCATTTGCTCTGGTAGAAGGAGAAACAGTTGCTGCTTGGAGTTTCTTTCTGAAGAATCTCCGAGCTAGAGTTGCTCCACAATTTAATCTTTGTTTGATTTCGGACAGGCACGCTTCTATTGACAGCGCATACAACAATCCGACAAATGGTTGGCACGACCCCCCGTCTAAGCATATCTATTGTATTAGGCATATCGCACAAAATTTTATGTG
The DNA here is from genome assembly GCF_029867415.1 of Vicia villosa. NCBI lineage: Eukaryota > Viridiplantae > Streptophyta > Magnoliopsida > Fabales > Fabaceae > Vicia > Vicia villosa. Next base: position 493,290 of record NW_026705263.1, read on the forward strand.
AGAGATCAAAGATAAATTTTTGAAGAACCATTTGGTGAACGCGGGGTATGCCTTAAACCAACCTGGATTTCAATACTACCGCAGTGAAATAGCGTTGTCAAATCCAGATGCGGGGAGGTGGATTGACAGCATTGACAGAGCGAGATGGACTAGGTCATACGATGATGGGGCTAGGTGGGGCCACATGACTACAAATCTTGTGAAATCAACGAACGGGGTTTTCAAAGGCATACGAAACCTACCTGTAACTGCTTTGGTTAGTGCAACGTATTTTCAGATGGCAACTTTATTCGCCACAAGAGGTAAGTGGTGGAATTCAGTGTTACAAACACAACAGGTATACTGCGATGTCTGCATGAAATATGTACAACAAGAATCTGCCAAGGGGAACACTCATCGAGTGACAGAGTTCGACCGTCATGGCCACACCTTCAGTGTCAAAGAAACAATTGATCACAACCAGGGGCTGCCACGACAACAATATCGTGTCTCAATCCCAGATCGTTGGTGCGACTGTGGCCAATTTCAAGCCTATCGCATGCCTTGCTCCCATGTTATTGCAGCATGTTCACATACTCACTTTGATGCATTATCATTGGTATCAGAAATTTACAAGGTATCAACGTTGCTCAACGTATACGACAATTACTTTCCGGTGGTAGCGATGGAGGCATATTGGCCTGTGTACGAGGAGGAAACAGTTTGGCACAATGATTTAATGCGTCGGAATAAAAGCGGTCGACCAAACAGTAAGCGTATTAGAACCGAAATGGACGCCACTGAAAAAATGCAGAGGAAGTGTAATATATGTCGTGAGGTAGGACATAATAAGAACAAATGTCCCAATCGTGGATCTAGCTCTACAACATAGTTTTTAGGTTCAATGATATTTGTAATTTATTTTATCAATGAAATGGACTTTTATTTTGCTTAATCAAATGAGTTACAACACACATGGCAAACAACATAAACTAGGACTAGAAATCAAATTTAACCTAAAGGTAACATTTGAAAAGACAACACAATGACTAAAACAACAACACAACAAACAATTAAAATCTTGGAAATTACAGCGGTTAAAACAATGTCATCTGATCCATCCATTATTTGTTCAGTATCAAGGTCGATTTTCACATCAACCCACCAACGGATCGTCTCTCCGGTGATAAGCGACACCCTTGTTCTAAGCCTCTGGATCCTTTTGATTTCTTCCCCGGGACTGTACTCCCCTTCTAACTGTGACATCAGAGTCCGCTTCAGGTTGTTAAAGGTACGGATGTTCCAAAACGTAAGCGCCATAGGGGGTTTGATCGGAGAAAAAATAACATGGCCATAACATCTTTTGTATTTCGGTGCCGGCACAGGACGGATGGATGATGTTCGTTGCCATGACTCCGGCCTTATGCGAGACATGATCAATAATGTGAAGTGAAAATGGAAAAATTGGAGAAGAAAATAATGATTCTTGATTGCATAATGGGCTGCTATATATAGGCAAAGATTTGCACACAATTAAGTGTTGTCGCCACCCAAGGAGGCGATCGGGACCACTGCATGCAGGTAAAAAAAATAATATAAAAAAATTGAAAAAAAATAAAGGGGAGGTGTTGTCGCCGGGGGGTGGCGACAACACTTAGTTTTTGTACATAGTCGTCAGGCCCATTGGCGACGTCAATGGATAATAGGTGTTGTCGCCACCCCCTGGCGACGTGTTTTTTTTTTTTTTTTTTTAAAAAGTGGCTATTTTTGTAATTATTTTAAAATATTTGTTATTTTTGAAATTTTTAAAAAAAAATGGTTATTCAAAAAAAAAATTCCAACATCTATGTATGTTTTTTTAAAATAACTATTAATAGTTTCTTGTTAAAAAGAATTATTAACAATAATTTAATTATAAGTTTAATAGTTATCAAATAAATAAATAAAAAATATCTAATCCCAGTTGGAATGGTGTTTTATGTTGGCATCAAATAGCATAGCCAAACTTTCTCACCAAATAAATAGTCCCATGTATAAAAGGTAGCCTATGACTATAGGGATATATATGGGTTGAATTGGATTGTACTGGATTTGACCTAATCTGTTATTCAATCAGTTCAAATTTCAATGGGTTTGGTCTGTCGTATAACCCGCAATTTCATCATCAAAACCAATCTGAACCGACCTGTTCATTTATGGGTTAGATTGAGTTGAGTTCATGGGCTGTGTTTCAAATTAAAAAATAATAGTTTTTTTAATTTAAAAATATTGTAACACGATTCAATACATTTATACTCATTTCTAACACACAAAATGGATGAAGTACATCATATAATATATAATAATATTCATTAACATAACATAACACTAGATAATAGTATAAAATTCCACAAGACACATTATTTTCATAAAATACATAAGTTGGAAATGATACAAAAGAAAATAAGAAACAACATTTAGTCTTAGAATTATGTAAATTCATTGATTTAGTAGTATTATTGGTGGAAAATAAAGCATTTTTGAAAAAAATATGGTTAGTACGTACTGAGATAATAATTTTATATTTTTATTTAAAATAATAATAATAAATAAGAAATTTCTAATGTAACATCAATGGGTTGGGACAATGGACCCGCGAGTTGCAAACTCAAATCCGATACCCTAACCAAAACTATATGAGTTGTTGCGGGTTGGGTTAGATATACCCGTAAATAAATGGATTCAGGTAAGTTATATATTGGTTTGTTTTGGATTAACGGGTTCGTGGGTCGATCCGCACCCATAAACACCCTGACCTATGACATAGAATGATGTCGTTGTTCATTGAACGAAGATGTCTATAAAAGGCAGCTAATTGGCCATGTTTCAAGAATAAAAATATTGAAAGAAATGTTTAATATTTGATAAAAATATTATATTATATTTCAATTTAGTAATGTTTTAAAGATCAGTCTGGTTATCAAATCAAATAAAAATATTAGATCGATGATTTATTGGTCAAACTACTAGATCACTGATCGAACTACATGATAAAATTGAATTAAATCAAATAATTTAGTTGAATAAATTAATTTCTATAATAAAGTTATTAAACCAATTGAATTAAATGACCATGTCTCTAAAAAAATTATGGCGTCTAAAATAATTTTGAAATTTTAAAATATCATAATTTTACAAAGTTTATTATTTAAATTAAAATTTTAAACATATTTATCACACACAACAAAATAGTATAAATTCAATAAAATGTTAACAAAGTTTAATTGTAATATAAACTGAATAATAAAATAAATACAATGCCTATTAAATTTAATTTTAAATTGGAAAAATTGTTTCAAACAAGTTTTAAATAAAATATATTTATATTTTAATTTTATTTGTAAAAAAATTTATCAAAATGCATTGTTTTATCAGAGAAAGAAGCAAGCATTTACCCGATTCAAAAATTAGATCATATTGATAACATCTCCAAATCCCAGTACAACAAGTTCGACCGACCGATTTGGTCCAATTTCTAAAACACTACAATTTAGTATTTGACAAAAAAAATTATTTTAAATTTAAGTTGAGTTAGAAATCAATAGTATATAATAAAAAAAAGTTATTGATTTATTTCAATAAAATTTAATATGATACAAATAAAAAAAATTAACAAAAAATTTAAAACATAAAAAATTAATAATTAATATTTAATTTATTAAAATTTAATATTTATTTTATCATATCACTATTAAGTGTGTATTAAATATGAAATAATAAAATAGTAATATAATAATATAATTTTTTTTATTATATATTAATAAAATATAGGTTAAAATATGATTTATCATATAATAAATATATTATATGTATATATGAGTCAAGATTCATTTACACTAAATATAAATATAAAATTCTTGCACCAAATCTCAATCGTTTATTGAAATGAATCATACTGTTATATAAAATTAAATTAAAAAATTAAAAAATATAATGTAATTCTCTCACTAAAAGGTTGTCAATTCTGAAAAATTCTGGTATGACAGGCTCAGGATGTCATTCACGATGTCAAGACGTCTGATCTGTTATTAACGTAGTAGAGGCAAAACAGAAAGATCCCCCATTTTTAATTACCCCTAAGAAGGAGTCAATGAGAACTGGGATCATATATGTTCCGTCAACATAACCAGATTGTAAACTTTATTGGTTCTGTAAAGGACCAGCTATCAACCCTGAACCTGATGTTATACACGATGTTACAACATCCACGGCTGAACAAACAATACAATGCAGAAGATAAATAACACAGTTAATTGTCAACCCAGTTCGGTTTAACTACCTACTCTGGGGGCTACCAAGCCAGGAAGAAGATTTCACTATCAGTAGTACTATTTTATGTAAACAACCTCTGGTTTACCTAGTCACTACCCAATTCAACCTTTATCTCAGACATCCATCTAAGACAAGAGAACCTCTGCTCACTCCCTAGTGATACCTAACTGTTACAACCCTGCAACAACTATTTACACAATTAACAATGAACAATAACTTGATCTTGCTTCACAGCTTCAATCAACAACACAATACTCAACTCTTACATACAGGTTTTGAGTGAGAACAATCACTTCTCTTACCTACAGGTTTCGATAAGGACATGGCAGCCATCCCACAACCTGGGTGGTCTACCTATAGAAACCCTAATGACTACATCTTTTCTAAATCCGGTTTTCTATATCAAACTAGGTTACAAAGGTTTCTATTTATAACCTATTCCCAATTGGACTTGGGCTTACAAATCGCAGCACTCTTTGCTGTTACAAATCTGTAGAAATCTTCTGCTACAATCAAGGTCTTTTAATCACGAGTTTCCTAATTTATCTCCTAAATTAGAAACTGCTGAATCTTCAATCTTCTAATCTGATTCTTCAATATTCTGACTTGATTCTTTTGACCTTTAAATTTGCGCCACATAGAATTACATAATATTCACTGAATATTCTGTATCTGTTGAGAATCAAACTGAATCTTCATTCCAGTTCTGCAGGCACGATGTCATGGTTGAAGTCATGACATTCCATATATCTTGCTTGTACCTGTTTTGTTCTTTTATATTTGCAAGATTATACATTGTATTATGTTTCCCTGCTATTATGTTTTAGCCAAACATAGATGCCAATCAGCCAATAAAAGCACCAACAAATTCTTTTAAAGAAAAAATATCATTTCATTCATTCCTATTAATGGTTGAGATTTAATGTAAAACTTTAGACTTATACACACACACATAAAGCTATACTAAACCCATATTGGGCCAACTAACTAAAGCCCAACACATGGTCTAAAACAAACTAACTACAAATACTGAATGTGCAATTACACTTCAATATCATCCCTTAATTCATATTTAGAGCTAAAATTCAATAACACCAATTTTATTCCTCAAATTGATGAAGTGTTCAATATTGACGACTTTAGTCAGCACATCTGCGAATTGCATATGGGTGATATAGTGCACAACTTCTAGCACTCCATTTTGAACTTGATTCCTCAGATAGTGAAACTTTGTGTTAATGTGCTTGCTTCTCCCATACAACACTAGGTTCTTGGCAAGTCTTATAAAAATAAATAAAAAATAATAAAAATGTCACCTAAGCCAACCATATCATTAAAAAAAATAATAAAAAAAAGTTGTCACGTCAATAATTCTGAATAATTAATAAAAAAAATTAAGAAAAAAGTTGACACGTTAATAATTCTGATGATTGGATTTCTTGAAGGGGCAAAATAGGAGAATCTTCATATGTTAGGGGGCGAATCCATTTTTTTTTTACAGGGAAATTTTTTAAACCTCGCCCATATGGCCAGGACAAAATAACTATTATCCCTTTAAAACATTGTCAACCCACCTCCCTCACATTTATTACCTTCCTAATAAAGAGGATATTGTTTCTTTCCAACACATATCTCAAAATATTGCATGACCGGAACGTTGTTTTAGCCCGGAGTGGCAAAACTGGTCGTCCGTTCCGTCCCGCCTAAAGCCCGCCAAAAAACGAGCAGGACGAGCAAGTCTGTCAAGTGAAATGACATAAAAATCATGCCCGTTCCGCCAAGATGGCGGATTGGCGGACGACAGACTTTCCCGCCTATTTTTAATTTATATATTTTTTCATTTTTTTAATATATTAATATGTTTCTTTTACTTTTAAATTAAATTTTTCACTTATTTTTCAAAACAATTTTTTATAAAAGTATATTTTAAACAAATTTTACTTAAAAAATAATACATATATTTACAAATAAATATATAAATTAAAACTATTAAAAATTAAAATGAATATAATTAATTAAAAAAATTGACGGAGACTCACTTAACAAATAGGCGAGACGGGTTTTGGCGGACAATGGACTTTGGCGGAACGAATTTTGACGGGCGGTGGATTCTGATAGGACAGGTTATGGTAAACGGTGAACCCAAAATCTCAATTCAACCCGTTAATTTTTGACGGATGCACGGGCGGACCACGGCCCGTTTTGCCACCCCTAATTTTAGCAATGTTATCTTATAAATTGTTTTGCTTCTTACTTATCTCAAATTGATGCATATAAAAAAATATTAAATTTTAATGAATAAATTATACTTTTTAAGAGACGCTCAAATTATAGTACCCTGATTCCTTATTTTAAAAGTATTTTTTTTCCAAATTGATGTCTCTTGAGATTTTATTGGAGAGTCAAATTCTATATTTTTTTTAGATTTTCGAGAATCATCGAGTAAAATCTTAGAATTCATTGACATGTCTTAGTATAATTGGTAAATAAAATTGTAAGAACCATTATAATTTAACTAACATTGACGTATATTATATATGATAATTGCTTTTGATTTTTGAATATATTTGTATGTGATAATTGTTTATGGTGATCTTGAATAATGTCAATATTTACACATTTAATTAATACTACTAGAGAGCTCTGTCAAAAAAAAAAAAAAAAATTAATACTACTAGAGTTATATATAATATAATTGTTTGTATGCATTGAAATTTGTAGTTCACTAGGGGTAATATCGGGAATGACAGGGAGTGGTGGAACAATAGGAGCTGTTGTAACTCAAATGCTGCTATTCTCAGGCGACAACTTATCAAAGCAGACGAGCATATCACTAATGGGCTTAATGATGATACTATGTACTCTTCCTGTTACCTTAATCTACTTCCCTCAATGGGGTGGCATCTTTTATGCTCCTTCTCCACATTATGATTATGGTTATGATCAAGAAAACTATACCTTGTTGGAGTAATAATGTTGAATTTATTCCCAAAAATAAATACTCATGCTTATTGTAAATAAATTCTTTTGTGAACTATCCAACTCCAACAAACACAATAAGAAATATTGTTTTACTAATCGTTAGTTGGTTAAAGGATGATTGACGCTGAATTTAGTAGTGAAGATCACAGTTCGATCACTCGTAGCTACAATTGGGAGGGAGCTGGAACCACTTAATGTTAGAACTGATCCAAAACCGGACTATACCGGTGGTGATAAACTAAAAAAAATGATTTTTTCAAAACTTAAACATATTGTTTTATTTCTTATATATTTAATTATTTTTATAATTGATTTCTTGCATTTCTTATGTGTTTAGCATGCTTCTAGAATCTATCATACGAGATTGAAACATAAGAAACACCCAAATATAAATAATAGTAATATTATTAATTAAATTATATACATAGTTGATAAAATTCAAATATTTTAAATAAAATAATTTGTAAGGAATGACTTAAGTGTTCAGAAATAAATGGTGAGGACAGTTCTAAATTTTCTTTGAGAGAATAACTAAACACAAAGATTCAAACAAAAAAGGCAGCAAACCCCCGTTTCTTCTTCTTTCTCTTTCGCAAACCGAATTCTAAACCCTCCCCTCTATTATCTTCATTTAAACACTAAACTTTCAATTTTTTCTATTAACTCCACTCCATATCATGAATTAGTCTTTGTTTTTTTTTTATAAGCAAGGGATTCACTAAAAAGGAGTACTAGGGGTACTCAAAGCCCGCTTACAAACAGCTGAAGCACAAACAAAACACAACGGAAAATTACGAACCAAGTAGCATCTACTTAAAATAAAAGAGGGGATTCCTACTAAATTCATAGAAATTACACTTGGTGTTCGCAATTTTACCGATCGACAACCACTTCCAAGCCGACAGCTTAATGTCCCACGAAATGTCATTAATATTGCAGTTACCTCCCTTAAAAATAATGTCGTTTCTCGACTTCCAAATTCCCCAAACAACCGCTGCCCACACGATTCCCGCCTTTCTTCTACTGATACCACATCTCCTAACAGCATTGCCCCAAGACAAGAAGCTCCTCCAAAAGCAAGGAACGGAGTCCAGATTCAAACCGACCCATTCCGCCAAATTTTTCCAAATCACAGCCGACACGGGACAAAGAAACATAAGGTGACTTAAAGATTCGAGATTATCCGAACAGAAAACGCAATTGTAATCAGCATTAGGAAGAGCGATACCGCGAGAAAGGAGTAAATCTTTAGAAGGTGCTCTGTTGAGGAAGCATCTCCAAATGAAAGCTCTGACAGTGTAAGGAATATCCTTACTCCATAAAACCGAAAAGGAATTAGATTTTCCTTCCTCCTCCCACTCCGGTGTGCCGCTGCTAATCAAGAAGTCGTAACAGGATTTAGTAGAGAAACCCTTTTCCATATCAATATTCCATATAATCCTATCGGAACAACCGATAACCGGCGTAACAGAACCAAGGCGGAAGTGAAGCTGCCGCTGCAGCGCTCCCATCTCACCATCCAACTGCTGGCTCTCTAATCCCAGATCACCCCAGGCCCAACCAAAATCGGTCCACTGCCCCATGTCACTCACCTTCGCCTTCTTCATCTTACTAGCAGTATAAAGAACGGGAAACTCCACTTTAAGGCTGGTATCCCCTATCCAAACAGAGTCCCAAAACAGAATAATTTCACCATCACCAAGGACGTACCTGACATTACCAGCCAAAACCGACGTCGGCAGCGAAGATTCAAGCTTAAGGATACAGTTCCACCAAGCCGAATTTAGCCGAGACGCTCTGGCAGCGGTACCTGCAAAAATGGCCCAACGAATATTAACGTACTTAGCTTCCAACAAATTAATCCACAAAGCGTTTTCACCCTTCATTATTCTCCACACCCACTTTAGTAAAAGAGAAGTGTTGAAAACCTCTGTTTTCTTCACCCCCAACCCGCCATTTTCTAAAGATTTGCAAATCCTCTCCCACCCCACCCAATGGACTTTTCTCTTGCCTTCCTTTTCTCCCCATAAAAAACTAGATTGAATGCGCTGAATATCCCTATAGATCTTCTTAGGAGCCCGGTAAAAGGATAGCTGGAAAATGGAAATGCTAGAGAGAACAGATTTAAGTAGAGTAATCCTGCCCCCAAGGCTTAGAAACCTGTTTTTCCAATTGCCTAGCTTAGCTTTCAACTTCCGCAACAGAGGAGTCCAGGTTGCACACAACCCCGGATTACAACCAATCGAGATCCCGAGAAAAATGAAGGGGCTTTCCTCAATACTGCAAGACAGAAAACAAGCAGCAACTTCCAAAAAGCGATCAAAAAGATTGATACCTATCAAACGACATTTGTTGTAGTTCACAGCTAAACCCGAAGCTACTTCAAAAGCTCTCAGCATAGGTTTTAACGCCCATATCTGTTTCCAAGAAGCAGGTCCGAGTAACAAGGTGTCGTCGGCAAACTGAAGAATGCTAAATTCACAATCGCTTCCCACCTTAAGGCCCTTAAACTCCCCGACTGCACAAGCTTTCTTCACGATACCGTTAAGCCCCTCAGCTGCGAGAACAAACAAGAAGGGCGATAAAGGATCGCCTTGGCGGAGACCCCTACCCACCTTAAATTCAAGAGTGGCACTACCGTTAACCAAAACGGACATAGAGCTAGAAAACACCATAGCGCTCATCCAACTCATCCAACGATTTCCGAAACCCATCCTCTTCATGACGAATCTAAGGTACTCCCAACTGACTCTATCATACGCCTTTTCAAAATCGACTTTGAAAAGCAAACAACTTTGATTAGATTTCTTGGCATAATCCAAGACCTCGTTGGCAATAAGAACCCCATCTAAAAGCTGCCTCCCAGGCACAAAGGCGCTCTGAGAATGAGACACAATGGAACCCAAAACCCTTTTCAATCTGCCTGCAAGCAGCTTAGCCATCACTTTGTAGATGCACCCTACAAGACATATGGGCCTGTAATCACCGAGAGACAGAGGGATGTTTTTCTTCGGAATTAACGTGATGAAAGATGACATGATAGCCTTCGAAAGAACCCCTGTAGAATGGAAGTCCGTAAACATCCGGATGAACTCGACTTTAATAAAGCTCCAACAATTCTTGATGAAAAAGAGGTTGAATCCATCGGGCCCTGGGCTCTTGGATCCCTCACAAGCCCAAACAGCGTCCCTAATTTCAGGTTCAGTGAAAGGAGCCTCCAGCGAATCCCTTTCCTCAGACGACAACGACTTGAAACAAATACCAGAAAGAGTGGGACGGTTAAGATCATTCTCAGCATATAAGTTAGCAAAATAACCCGTAACTTCCTCTTTGATGTCTTCTACCTTATCCAACACAGCACCCTCCACGGAGATTGGACCTAGATGATTCCTTCTATATCTCTCTTTCAAGCTGTTGTGAAAGTATCTGGAATTCAAGTCACCGAATCTGCCCCAGTCCAATCTGCACTTCTGCACAAGCAGATTTTCTTTTAACCTCATCTTCTTCCACACTTCGCTGATGGCCTCGCTCCTCCTCATAACCACCTCTTTAGCCAAACTCTCAGAACAGCTTTCCAGCAACAAGTCAGACTCGTTGATTGCATCTACACCGTCCTCAATATCTAAATCAACCTTATTGAAAACCTCCCTGTCCCATTTGCGAAGCCGGATCTTGATCAATCTGAGTTTCTCCTTCAGGACAAAGTCACTCCTCCCCTCCACCAAGCAATTTTTCCATTCCTGTTCCACAAAAGGCAAAAAAGAGGCATTCTCGAACCACAAATCCTTAACACGAAAAGGTTTGGGGCCCCAGTCCTGAGAATCGATCGATAACCAAATCGGGCAGTGATCAGAAATGTCCCTCTTGTCAATAAATTGCCCAGTAACCCCCCATTCAGAAATTAGGGAATTCGAAAGAAGGAACCTGTCAATTCTGCTCATCGATCTTCCGTCTCCGCTGAACCAACTAAATTGCTTTCCTTTGCATTGAATATCGATCAAACCAGTCCCCAAAATAAAAGCCGCAAATTCCCTCATCTCTCTACTTCTGTTATACAGAACTGAACCGACCCTCTCCTTGTCGTTAGTCACCGCGTTGAAGTCTCCCCCTACACACCAATCTCCGTCGCAGAATTTCGATCTAAGATGAATTAGGTCCCTCCATAACCTCCTTTTGAGCTGGATAGAGCAAGGAGAATAAACATTCACGACATAACAAATCTTCCCATTTCTGAGAGCTTTAATCCCTAAAAAACTGGTGCCCTTAAAACTCGCGAGCACTTCGCAAGCCTCTTCCCTCCAAATAATGATTAACCCTCCTGAAGCACCTTCTGAACCTGAAAAAGACCACCCCACCTTCTCTCTTGGCCAAAGACTCAGGATGATGCCTTGGTCTACCACTTCTAACTTAGATTCTTGAATCAAAAAAATATCTGCCTTGCCGCTAGCGATGATCTGGCTAATTCTCTTCCTCTTGATCTTGCTGCCTCCACGCCTGATGTTAAGAGACCCTATTATCATGATCCCAACTTGATTGACTCCTTTTTCCCTTCCCTGTTCTTTCTGTTGCCATCTTCCAAATCCGAAATCTTCTTTCTGTAATCGATCTCCCCGACACCAGATGTTACACCAATGTTAGAAATAATGCCCATCAGTTTCTCTCCAACATTTGATTCAAGATGATTCCTGAATCGGTTGTTGCCTGTAGCTATATCCTGATCCGATACCTGATCGCAGCACAAGATTGCGCCCGCGGAAAAACTATTGTTCACGCTTTGATAACTCTCAGGGGAAGGAATAGAAGACTCAGAGAAAAAAGATGTCCTCCCCACATTTCCCTTCTTCAAGGACAAAATAGGGCCTGAAGAACCGCCCGAAATAGTTGAAGGCCCAATATCCACTTCCAACAAAGAACGTTTTTTGGGCCTCGACTTCTTGAACACCTTAGGCCCACTAAGGTCCTTAACCAAACCCACCTTCTTGGCCTTATAAATGCCCAAAGAAAAATTGTTCACAGCATCTTTACCCAAGGTACAACTCTTCACCTGAACCTCGTTTTTGAAAAACGTGTCCACCGAAAAGTCCTTGTCTATCTCCTCTAAAGGTGGCATAGACTCCTTGACCCCCCCTTTGACATTACCTTTGAAATTAATGTCCCTGACACACTTTATGGCTGAATCAAAGGATATGTTACAATTTGCCTCCTTAACCACTACTGCCACTTTCCTTTTTGACACGTCAACATCAGCCCCCTGAACCTCCACTACGACCTTCTTGCTGTTCTCGAAAAAAGAGTCTCTTCCAGTAGAAGGAGCAAGGCCCTTACTAGCAGGTAAAATCTCCCCTTCTTCGCTGGAAGAACAGATGAAGTCTTCCATGCTCCCCTCCGATTCAGATGACGAAGAAGAATCGGCATGCTTAACATCCTTTTGGAACAAATTAATACGTAATGGGTGTCATACCCCAATTTTTGACCTAAGATACCACCTCATATCATTGCATATGCATCATTTGCATCTCTAACAAATTGCATAGCCTGTGTTTGTTACTTGTGACTCAGCAGGATTTGATCAGGAAATCACTCATCAGTACAAGTAACAATCAATTAGGGTTTTGTTATCCCTTCATCTCAAATGAACCATCTTTATCAACAATCAACATTTGGTCCTCAGAGATTCACTTCAACAAACTCAACAGCTTTGAATCGACTGAATTAGGGTTTTGACTGAAGGCAGCACACTCCTGACTTTTGCTCAGAATTTGACCTAATGGCTTGGGACATGACCTCAAGACCCCAAGTGAATCATTTTGACCTAATCCATTGGCTCATAACATCTCCTACACAAGGATTGATCAACAGTGAAATTTCAAATCATCAGATTAGGGTTTTGAACTATCAGGGACTGAAATCAGGGATCACATTTGGGAAACCCTAAAAATCCCCAGGAAGTCAATCAAAGGTTTCAATCATCCTCAAATAATCCCTATGACAATATCCCATGGAAATTGCATCTCAATTCAAGACCTACAGTCATCAATTTCATCTGGTCGACAATTAGGGTTTTTGACCTAATTCACTGAACAACTGACTTTTTAATCAGGAAATGATGCTACAACTCAAACCATGGCTCAATATCCTCTAATGCTTCAATATGATCCATTCATACCACTCATTTGGTGAGGATAGCCTGTTTCATTTGAAAACTCCAGAAACGCGATTCGTCTGAAAAAGTCAACTGTACAGAATCACCATTGACTTTTGGGGAATTTTGGTCAACCATGACTTTTGAAGTTTTAAATCATCAATATATGATATATGAAGTCATTTGATCAAGAAAAATCAAGAAAATCAATCAAGAATCAAAAAGTCAAAAGTTTGACTTTCCATACTTAGAAAAATTTCTAAGTGTTTTTCATGGTTTTTTCCAAACTTTGGAAGGGAATAACTCAAAATTTCACCTACAAACTGAAAAAAACTTCCAACATGAAAGTTGTAGATTTTGATCCAATAAACAACTTTGACACATATAATTTTTTTCCATAAGATCAACCATTTAAGAGATATGGAGCTTCAAAGTTGGTACTTTTTGAAAACTTCACTTAAAACTTCATTTTTCTCAAAGTTCATGGATCTTTTTCACTCATTTCCTTAAAGGTCTTGAAGAAACTTTCAACTAGGGTTTTGAAGTATGCAACATGAGCTTTCCAAAATGTCCAAGAGCATGAAAAAATATGGAGTGTAGCTATGGTTTTGAATTATGCATTTAGTGATCATTTTCACTTGAATTTTCACCATTTTTCACTAAGTTTCAAGACTACATGACCTATAATCCAAGCAATGATGCAAAGAGGCAATAATTGAAGATATTTTCTCTGATTTGAGATCAGAATGGAAGAGGATAAGAAGTTTGAGTTTTAACCATGGTTTGGTCACTTTAACCATTTTGCATTAAATGTAAAAGATTCCTTTTTATCTCTTAAGTCAAATCATCAAACTTTGATCAAGTTGCAAAGCTCTGAGTTCAGACTCTTTGGCCTATAAATAGAGGTCCAAACTCCATTCAAAAACACACCAAAGTCTCATAAATTATAGGCTTTCTCTTTCTTTCTTAGAATGCAAGTTTCTTAAGTTTCTAAGAGGTACAAAACTCAACCTCCAAACCCTTGAAGTTATGGCCAAAGTGATGCTTCCCACAAACCACAAACATCATATGGGATGTGTTTGATCCACTCACACACTCCAAAAACATCTCAAACTCAAAATCACTACCTCACTTCTCAAATATGCATAATCTAAGCCTTATCATGCCAAAATCCATTCAAGACCATATCTGTCCAAACTAATCATCCAAACACCATCCATGTACCATGTATGAACTATCCCAATCATCATCCATGATCTGAAACACCAAAATCATCAAATTCGATCCTCACACCATAGCTCTGCAGATCGGGTGCCACAAACTGATCAAGAGGTTTTCAGTTCATTCCAAGACTTCAAACATGTTCCATAAGGTCCACTGAAGGTGTTCAGATCAAGAAACAACATCTGGAATCCCTCATTTGCAGAATTCGATTTCCAGTTTTGACATTTTTAAGGTAAGCTCTCTTGAACTTCAAACTCTATCATACATGCATCATAAATGAAAAACTGCCATGCCATCTTGTTTCTGCATATGTATGGATCATTAACCCTCAATCAATTGCAACTTATCATGCACACACACGATTTCAGATTGAATTAGGGAATTAGGGTTCTTCGTGTTCATCAGAAAATTAATGATCTTAGAGTGAAAATAAATGAAATTAAAGACCACCATCATGATCCTTGTGAAAAAACGAGTGAGATAGACCCTTCACTTGATCAATTTGGTTCAGTTTTCAGAAATTTCAAAATCAAATTGAGGATGTGTTCTTGGCGCCATTTTCTGTTCAGGAATTTCAAATACTTGTTTTTAAATATATTTAAATGAGCGTGTATCATTAACAAGCTGCGCGCGCAGCTCAGTTGGTCCATGTTTTGGCTGATGAGAGAGAGGTCACGGGTTCAACACCCTTAGGGACCAAAACATTTTTTTTGCAACCTATTTTCTTTCATTTTTTAACACACTTCACCAATTAATTTAACCAATCAAAATTCATTATTTTCACTTCATTTTTTTTTACACTCTTTATTTAATATACATATTTTGATAATATTAAAAAAAAATCACAAAAAAAGATTCATTTAATATATTTTTAATTGAGTTTAAAATGACATGTTTTAAATGTTTTTAATACTTTTAAATATTGTTTTTCACTTGATTTTTCAAACTTAATCACTTGTAAATATTTTTGGAGCAAACCCTAATCATCTAAGTATTAATTGAGGATAACCTTTTTGATTATCTTGATTAATTTGACTCCTTTCAAAATTCAAACCATTTTAAAACGAGCAATCGCGATTCTTTTCAAAAACGATAAACCATTTCTTTTTGAAGCTATTTGATTAAATCTTTTTAATTGATCAATTGATTTTCAAAACGATGTGGGGCCTCTCGAATATTAGAGAGTATAAGTCCCTTTTCTTTTTCTTTGTACAGTTTTTTAAACAGAAAACTTTTTTCCAAATTACTTCCAAACAGTTTTTAAAACAATAAATCTCACATCTTTTTTTCAAAACCATCCACCCTGTTTTATGAAAATAAAACAGGGGCCTCTCGAATATTAGAGAGTATAAGACCCACTCTTTTTTCTTTTATACAGTTTTTCTTTGTACAGAAAACTCTTTCAAAACAATACTTTTCAAACTGTTTTCAAAACAACAAACCTCGCGTCTGTAAATAAAACGATCAACCATGTTTTGTAAATAAAACATGGGCCTCCATGTAGGTATAAGTCCCAAGCCCCTTTTGTACATACCCATTCCAGTACATGAAATTAGGTATTTCATTGTACGCCTTTTTGTACATACACCTTTTTGTACATACACTTTTTTACATACCTCGATCATTTTGTTTTTTAACTTTGAATAACAAACCAAAAATGAAGGTTTCTTTAAATCTTCCCAAAAAAACCACGGGCCTCCATGTAGGTATAAGTCCCAAGCCCTTTGTAAATACCTGTTTAGATAGCTTTGAATAAACTCAAGTGGACCTCTCCCCGAGTATGAGTCCCGAGCCCCTATGTATACAAATGGAGCATGCTTACAGGTATATTTCCTTCATAAACTCCATTATATACACACACCTTGTCATATATATATGTGCTTGTTCATACTTGTTCATATATGTTCATATAACTGTTCATATTTGTTCATGTACTTGTGCATATTTGTTCGTACTTGTTCATATGTGTGATATGTGTGCTTGTTCAACTTAGTACAACACTAGGTTCCCCATAGCCTCCTATTGGGCTTCGTGCAAAGAACCTCCCTAGTTTAGGTTAGGACATAGAGTATGGTTTCCCGGTGAAATCGCTCTAAGAGCTCAAACCAACTATACCATGCCTCCCCTTGGGCTTTGTACAAACGAGTGACCCTCCCATAGCCTCCTCTTGGGCTTACAATGCAAGGACCCTGGATTGTCCATCCCATAGCCTCCTCTTGGGCTTACAATGCAAGGACCCTCGGATAGCCTCCTCTTGGGCTTCGTACAAGGACCCACGGGCTTCTTATAAGCATCCCCCAATATCCAAAACCAAATACCCTAGGAGATTAGACATTTTTCATCTCTATGCTAGGAGTATCTCTTATATATCATCACAAACAATTAATCAATCAAACTTTTTTGCCACAAGGCTGGCTAATCAATCAAACTTTTTTGCCACAAGGCTGGCTAATCAATCAAACTTTTTTGCCACAAGGCTGGCTGATCAATCAAACTGTTTTACCACCGTACTGGATGATTAATCAAAGTTTTTGTCACAAGGCTGACTTCATTGAAACTTTTGCCACGAGGCTGGCTGATTAATCAAAACTTTTTGTCACAAGGCTGACTTCATTGAAAGTTTTTGCCACAAGGCTGGTTAAACAAACAAAAATCAAACAGATGTATGTGATGATATAGATTAGATACATCTAGCATTTAGACGACATTTGTCTCTTATCCTTTGCTTCCACTAGCATAAGTGGGAACTACGATTGCTCTGACTTTCTCAACATCCCTTTGAGAATACGTAGGCACAAGGTCGATCCTTGGCGAGCAAAACAAAACAAAAAAAAACATTCAAACCTTAGCACCCGTAGACCCCGAGCTACAGATGCTCTGATTCCCTCTAAGGGATATGTATGCAGAGGATCGCGATGATCTTTGCGAGCATAATCAAACAAACACCTTAGGTCCCACCTATTTCACAAGAACCTCTCAATAACATGGAATGAAAAACAAAGCAAAGAAACCTATAGAGTACTATAGATACGTTGGGTGCTAATACCTTCCCTTCGTATAACCAACCCTCTTACCCAAGATCTCTCCCCCCACTTTTAGGTTATTGCAGCTTTTTTCCTTTTCCTCCTTTGGAAATAATAAAAAGTTTGGTCGGTACAAAGAAAAATCATTTTTTATGAGCACTCGAGCCCAAAGAAGGCATCAGGTGTCTCATCCCACAAAAAGAGGAACAAAACGATTTTTCGCCCGCGACAGAAAAATGGCGACTCCACTGGGGACCATCTTTTTATTGTTTCCAAAGGAAGGGTTAATTCTATTTGCTTTATTTTTCATTTCATTTTTTGTTATATGTGTGGTTCTTTAGTTCTGTTACTTGTGTGGTTCTGTTACAAGTGATACATTATGGACAAATCCTAACCCGGATTAAGTACACATAAGAATTAGGTGGAGGGTATAGTCATGTGCAGGCGCACGTGAGAATCCTTCCGCTCAGTGGAGGTTCCTTGTTGGTAATATATGTTTAGCATGTTTCGTAGCGAAGACATTATTACTTTCATTGAACTGTAGAAGCTGAGAGACCGTAGAACCCCAACCCATCCTGGCCTTATTAGGTTGTGGTGCAGAAACTATTCAGGTGAAGACTTGGATTAGTTGTCATGCGGAGAACCACACTCAGACGAGTTTTTCTTGAGAATATTACTGGCTCATGAGTTTAATTGTGGAAAGCCGGTAATATCCGAAAGAAAAATGTAGACTCTGACGTATCAGTAGAACATGTTGTGCAGGTGATTAACTAGAACTATCCCATTTTTTGGTTCTCTGACCTCATGCTCGTGACTTTGGACCTTTGAACCTATGCGTTACCATGTTTGTGTTACCATGTTTGTGTTACCATGTATGCGTTACCATGTTCGCGTTACCCTGTTTGCGTTACCATGTTTGTTTCACCATGTTTGAATATGTGGCATCCACGCATCCATGCATTCATACATTCATTAAAAAACCAATCTTTTTCCATAAAAACATGATTTTTCCAAAAAAAAATTAGAGAATTTTCTTTGCAAACATTATAGGATTAAGTTATGGAAAAAAGGTATACCAAAAAGTACGGTTTCAAAACGCCTGATGTAGAAAGACTGATAGAGTTAGCATCTTCTGTACAAGATCCTTCTAATTTTAGGAAAAGTTATGGAAAGCTTTTGCCTATCCTGAACACTCATGTTGATGAAGGACTTCTCAAAACTCTGGTTCAGTTCTATGATCCCGTCTACCGTTGTTTTACCTTTCCAGACTACCAGTTGGTACCGACCTTGGAAGAATATGCCAATCTTTTAGGTATTCCTGTGTCTGACAAAATACCCTTCAATGGTTTGGAAGCCATTCCTAAGTCACACGTCGTTGCAGCAAGTATCCACATGAAAAAGTCTGAAGTAGAGAGTAATTGGACTACCAAAGGAAACCTCCCGGGTTTAACCTCACACTTCCTGATAAAGAAAGCCTTTGATTTCATCGAAACTGGTAGCATGATAGCTTTTGAAGCCATACTAGCCTTGCTCATCTATGGGTTGGTTCTGTTTCCCAATGTCGACAACTTTGTTGATATCAATGCCATAAAGATCTTTCTGATTGGAAATCCTGTTCCGACTTTACTTGGTGACATGTATTTCTCTGTCCATCATAGGAATCGCCAAGGCGGTGGAATCATTGTATGTTGTGCACCTTTGTTGTTCAAATGGATTGTTTCACACTTACCTGAGTCTCCTATTTTCACAGAAAACCGAGAAGGTTTGCGTTGGCCTCGAAGACTTATGTCTCTTACTAATAATGATATTCATTGGTATACCTTGGCTCGCTGTGGTACAGAAACCATTGAAAGTTCGCCAACGTACCCCTCATTGGTACACAAGGAGGAATTAACTATAATCCGGTCCTGGCCCGACGACAACTCGGGTATGCAAATTCAGTTAAACCTGTTGGTCCCGCAGTGGAAGGATACTTCTACCGAGAAGGGGATAATCCTAAAAGGTTGAAAGCGAGAATGGTGAGAGCTTGGTACGACGTCCGATGGAAAGAAAAAGGTGAGGAAAGAAATTGCATTGCCATGGACGCCTACACCTGCTGGGTAAAGAAAAGAGCCAAGGAGTTCCAAATGCCTTATGCTTATGAAAAACCCATGTTCCCTGTGGTATCTCAACGACCCAACATTCCCACTATGGAGGAATACCAAGACACTTTGACCAAAATGAGGACAGAAAAAGATGCTTGGGAAGAAAAGTTTCGTAGCACTGAGGTGGAAAATAGAAAGTTGAAGAAACGAGTGAAAGATCACGAAGAAACTCTCTATTATCAAGACGGATGGCTCATGAGTAAAGATGAGAAGATTCGTCAGAAAGACGCTGCAATCAAGAGGTACATCAAAGAAAGCAAGAAAAATCTGGAAGGCTCGACAAGCAACGCCCCGACTCCTGATGATTGGAAGAATGTTGTTGACAAGCTGAGAGCTGAAAAGGCCGAATTGAAAGCTCACTATGGGAAAGAAATCATGAAGCTCAAGCTGCACAATGCATTTGGTTCTTCGTCTGATGAAGATGCTTAGGATTGTTTAGCTTTTTTATTTATCATTTGCTTTTGTAAGGAGCTACGCTCCAATGTTGTAACATTTCCCATTATTGCAATAAAAAAAAATGAATGAATAAAAGAATTGTTTGTGTTCAAATGTTTGCAAGAAAATAATCTTTAAAATATTTGGAAAAATCATAAATTTCTTTTTTGCATGCATCATTCTGCATATCGAGTCTGTTGTATAGAGTCTCATCTTTTGGATCTTTCTCCATTAGATCGTCAAGCTGTCGCGTCTCAAAGTTTCTCGACCGCGCTCGCAATCAGATCACAGATACAATACTCGTTCAAGCAGAAGAAGAGTAATGGAACACTCTGAACAAGAGAATATTGAGCTTCGTGGTACAGTGACCACCCTTCAAGAAAAGTTGGAAAGTCTCACCACTCTGGTTGACTCCTTAATGGCCGCACAGAATCAGCCGCCGCCACCTAACAGCCAAGCGACGTTAACATCTGAAGTCACTACTCCAGTTTCTACAGTTGCATTCGGTATTCCATCTTTCTCCATGCCAGAAGGTTGGGGCCCGCCTTTCAGCTTTGGTACAGGTTTCCGTCATAATTTCTCTGGGGTTCAAACAGCTACAACTGAAGCGCCTGCTGCACAAGGTTCGGCTTTTATTCCACATTCAGGGGTAACTTTTTCCCAAATCACTATGGCACTTTCTCAACCCACTATGACAGTTCCGACCCCTACGGTTCACACTGTTCCTTACGGAGACAATGAGATTTATCATGATCAAGGTGATAGCACAAATCAGCGTAATCTTGTGGGAGATCTCCAAGAGCAGTTTAACAAGATGCAGCTAGAAGTCAAAGCTATTCGTGGCAAAGATTTGCTTGGAAAGAATGCCCAGGAGCTATGTTTGGTTCCCAGTGTACAAATACCTGCTAAATTCAAGGTCCCAGACTTTGAGAAGTACAAAGGTAGTTCTTGTCCACAAAGCCATCTTGTGATGTATGCCAGAAAGATGTCTACTTATGCAGATAATCATCAGTTGCTTATCCATTACTTTCAAGACAGTTTGACTGGTGCCGCACTGAAGTGGTACACAGGCTTGGATAGCACTAATATTCGAACATTCAATGACCTGGGTGAGGCCTTTGTCCGACAATACAAGTATAACTCTGACATGGCTCCAGATAGAGATCAGCTTCGATCCATGGCTCAGAAAGACCATGAAGCCTTCAAAGAGTATGCCCAACGATGGAGAGAAACTGCTGCTCAGATTAATCCACCGTTAAAAGAGAAAGAGATGACAAAGATCTTTTTGAATACTCTCAGTCCGTTTTACTATGAACGCATGATTGCTAGTGCTCCAAGTGATTTTACTGAAATGGTAAACATGGGGATGCATTTAGAAGAAGGAGTCCGAACCGTACGTCTAACTAAAGAAGGTGGATCTTCAAGCGGAACCAAAAAGTTCGGAAGCGGTTTCCCAAAGAAGAAAGAACAAAGTGTTGACATGGTATCCCAAGGGAGGCCAAGAGGAAATGTCAATCGTCAGCGACAGGTTGCTTCTATCACACCAGTCGTTAATACCGCACCGAATCCGGGGTTTACTCCGCAGTTTCAACAACAACAGCCTCGACCACAGGTTCAGCAGCTTAACAATAATCAGAATCGTGTGCAAAGCGCTCCACAGTTTGATCCGATTCCAATGACCTACACAGAATTGTACCCTGCTTTGATCGAAAGAGGTCTTGTTCAAACTAAAGCGCCACCACCCGTACCTGAGAAACTCCCATGGTGGTACAAAGCTGAGGTCTCATGCCCTTATCATCAAGGAGCACCTGGCCATGATCTTGAGCATTGCATAGCCTTGAAATATGAAGTTCAGAGGTTGGTTAGATCTAATCTCCTCTCTTTCAGAAATTTGAATCCTAATGTGCAAGCAAATCCGCTGCCCAATCATGGAGGGCATGTTGTAAACATGGTGTATGGATGTCCTGGTCCGTACCGAGTCTATAATATCAACTTCTCAAGAGCAGATTTGGTACAAATGCACGCCACTCTCTGTCGAGGGCCGAATTTTCGCCAGCATCAATATGGTTCCTGTAGAATATGTTGTGTAGATCCTCACAGATGTTCGATTGTGAGAAGAGATCTCCAAGTACTGCTGGATAATGGTACTATTGAGATCTACAGAAATAGGGATGAAAATGAAGTTAACATGATAGGATGTTATCCGCATGAGCTTTTAGTCTCAGATATCAACTCGGAAATGCCTACAGTTAACGTCATCGTTCCTCATTTCAACATGCCTGAGCGCATGGAAGTTACTTACAACAAGCCGAAGGTTCCTATTGCTCCTTTGATCATCTGTCTACCGGGACCTGTTCCTTATAACTCTGACAAGGCAGTTCCATACAATTACAATGCTACAATGATAAAGAATGGACAAGAAGTTCCTTTACCTACTCTCTCATCCGTTGTAAACATTGCTGATGTGAGTCGAGTAACAAGAAGTGGACGTGTGTATACTCCGCTACCTCCAAAGCAGCCTGTTGCTCCTGCAACCGGGCAAAATCCTGTCAATACACCAGTAGGGAATCCTGTGGAAACTCCTGTCAGTAATACAAACATTGATTTTGGTCAATCCAGTGGAACCAATGTGAATCCTGACTTTGACGAAATTTTGAAGCTTATCAAAAGAAGTGAATACAAGATTGTGGATCAGCTTATGCAGACTCCTTCAAAAATCTCAATACTTTCATTGTTGTTGAATTCAGAAGCCCACAGGGAAGCCCTGATGAAGGTCTTAGATCAAGCTTTTGTAGATCATGATGTGACTGTTGACCACTTTGATGGGATAATAGCCAACATAACAGCTTGTAACAATTTAAGCTTCTGTGATGAAGAACTCCCCGAGGAAGGTAAAAATCACAATCTTGCTTTGCACATTTCTATGAATTGTCAGTCAGACTCTTTGTCCAATGTGTTAGTAGACACCAGATCTTCCTTGAATGTTATGCCAAAGACGACTCTTGCTCGCTTGTCTTACCAAGGAATGCCTATGAAGTTCAGTGGTGTAGTTGTCAAAGCATTTGATGGATCACGAAAATCTGTTATCGGCGAAGTCAACCTTCCCATGACAATTGGTCCACATACGTTCCAAATCACCTTCCAGGTCATGGACATTCAAGCTGCTTATAGCTGTTTGTTAGGACGACCATGGATCCATGAAGCAGGGGCAGTAACTTCTACGCTCCATCAAAAGTTAAAATTTGTAACAAATGGAAAATTGGTAACGATAAGTGGAGAACAAGCCTTGATGGTGAGCCATTTATCCAATTTCTCTTTCATCAGTGCTGATGATGTGGAAGGAACGCAGTTCCAAGGTCTCTCTTTAGAAGACGAGTCTTCCAAGAAGAAAGCATCGATATCTTCTTACAAAGAAGCGGTAAAAGTGGTAAAAGATGGAACTACCACTGGCTGGGGGCAAGTTGTGATCCCTAACAAAAATGAAACTAGAGCAGGTCTCGGATGTTCACCAACATTCTCAAACTGCACCAAGAAGGATGAAACCCTTCGACCGATCAAAGAAACATTCATTAGTGGAGGGTTCCTTAACCCAATTCCTCAAGAGGTTAATGTCCTTATCGAAGAATGCATCGAAGAAGGTCTACCCGATCCTGAAGAAGAATGGAAATGTTATCTCAGTGACTCGGGATACATATCTCAGGAAGAACCATATCCTCCTTCAGAGAAATCCAAAGGCAAAGAAACTGAGCCTATTCCTGCAGAAATATGGGACACATTGGGACAACCAAGTGGAAAATTTGATTATATGGTGAAATATACTGCGCCTGAAAGTTCAAAGATTTCCATGGAAGATATCCAACCAACTGGATGGGGAGATTCCTTTGAATATAATAGTCAACCAGAAGAGGTTTATCAGCCCTGTCAATTTTCTCAGCAGCCTGAAATTACTGGAGATTTCGGATTCAATGCATCTGCCAAGGTTTATAATCCCGAAGATGGTTATTATCACATAAATGCCATTTTTGAAGATGAAGGGGAAGATGGTCCCGCAGTTGACTCAGAAAGTGTCGCTGACAATGAGTCTCTTCATCCTGAAGACTGGGAAATACATCCTGAAAATTTTGAAGATTGTGACTCGTCTTATGCTCTTCAAGAAGTAGAAGAAGACCGTTTCAACTCTACAAAGAACAAGGGTGACAAACCAGGACCTTCAAATCCTGCTCGACCAGCGGTCAATGTCAATACTGAAGATAATTCCGAGGAGAATTTTCCTGAATACATAATACACAGAGGAGTTCGTTGCTACTGGAAAGCTGTCGACGTTCCGAATGTTGTTCGCCGCTCAAAGTAATCACCTCGCTGTTATTTTGACCTCCTGCCTTGCCCAAAGCAGAGAGATGTTTTATAGGGCTTTGCTTTTAAATGTTCCGCCCAAATAACTTTGTGTATAGGGCTTTGTTTTAAAAAGTTTCCCTCTTTGTCCTGCCCAAGACAAATGAGTTTGTGTTTAGGGCTTTGTTTCAAAAATGAATCATAAATAAAGTGTCATTTTGAATTCCCTACACTATATGTTTTATTTTTGCTTTCTTCTGGAAATGGTAATCCTAAAAAACCAAAAAAAAAAACTTTTTCAAAAAAAATCTGCATACACTCTTGCATTCATAAAATTTTCTGAAATAAATATAAATCACATGTGCAGATTTACTATTGATAAACCCATTGAATGCAATAACCCTATGCCCTCTCCCAACTTTGAGTTTCCTGTGTTCGAAGCCGAAGAAGAGGAAGAAGAGGAGATCCCGGACGAGATCTCTCGATTACTTAAGCACGAGGAAAGAGCCATTCTGCCTCACAAAGAGCCTTTAGAAAAGATCAACTTGGGTTCTGAAGAAGACAAAAAAGAAGTGACCATTGGATCGCTGCTTGATACTGATGTCAAGAGTAAGTTGACAGACCTTCTCAAAGAATATGTGGACGTATTTGCCTGGTCCTACCAAGACATGCCTGGGTTGGATACCAGTATTGTTCAGCATTACTTGCCATTGAAGCCAGAATGTCCGCCAGTTAAGCAGAAATTGCGAAGGACTCACCCTGATATGGCTAACAAGATCAAAGTGGAAGTTCAAAAGCAACTCGACGCAGGTTTTCTTGTCACCTCAGAATATCCTCAATGGTTGGCCAACATAGTGCTAGTTCCGAAGAAAGATGGAAAGGTCAGAATGTGTGTTGACTACCGTGACTTGAACAAGGCCAGTCCAAAAGATGACTTTCCATTACCACATATAGACATGCTGGTTGATAACACCGCTAAGTTCAACGTCTTTTCCTTCATGGACGGGTTCTCTGGTTATAATCAGATTAAGATGGCTCCTGAAGACATGGAGAAGACATCTTTCATCACTCCATGGGGTACCTTTTGCTACAAAGTGATGCCGTTTGGATTAAAGAATGCAGGCGCAACTTACCAAAGGGCGATGACTACTCTCTTCCATGACATGATGCATAAAGAAATTGAAGTTTATGTGGACGACATGATAGCTAAGTCCAGCACAGAAGAAGAACATATTGAATACCTTTTGAAGTTGTTTCAACGACTAAGGAAATATCAGCTTCGCTTGAATCCTAATAAATGTACTTTTGGGGTTAGATCTGGAAAACTCTTGGGTTTCATTGTCAGCCAAAGAGGAATTGAAGTGGATCCCGACAAAGTCAGAGCTATTCAAGAGATGCCTGCACCAAAGACTGAAAAACAAGTAAGAGGATTTCTCGGACGATTGAACTATATCTCCAGATTTATCTCTCAAATGACTGCTACTTGTGGGCCAATTTTCAAGCTTCTCCGCAAAGATCAAGGGGTTGTATGGACTGAAGATTGCCAGAAAGCGTTTGACAGTATCAAAGAGTACCTGTTAGAACCACCAATATTGATTCCTCCGGTTGAAGGAAGACCATTAATCATGTACCTTACCGTGTTGGAAGAATCCATGGGTTGTATGCTTGGACAGCAAGATGAAACCGGTAAGAAGGAGCATGCCATCTATTACTTGAGTAAGAAATTCACAGATTGTGAGTCTCGTTACTCCATGCTCGAAAAAACATGTTGTGCTTTGGTCTGGGCTTCAAAACGCCTTCGCCAGTTCATGATCAACAATACTACTTGGTTAATCTCCAAAATGGATCCGATCAAGTACGTCTTTGAAAAGCCTGCCTTAACAGGAAGGATTGCCCGATGGCAAATGTTGCTATCTGAATATGACATTGAGTACCGTGCTCAAAAAGCGATCAAAGGAAGCATTCTCGCCGATCACTTGGCGCATCAACCAATTAATGAATATCAATCTCTCAAGTTTGACTTTCCTGATGAAGATGTCTTGTACTTGAAAATGAAAGATTGTGACGAACCGTTACCTGAAGAAGGTCCTGAGCCTGGATCAAGATGGGGCCTAATTTTTGATGGAGCAGTAAACGCTTTTGGCAATGGAATTGGGGCAATAATCATCACTCCCAAGGGTACTCATATCCCGTTCTCCGCCAGACTGCTATTTGATTGCACCAACAACATCGCAGAATATGAAGCTTGTATCATGGGTCTCGAAGAAGCCATTGACTTAAGAATCAAGATCCTAGACATATATGGAGATTCAGCCCTTGTGATCAACCAAATCAAAGACAAATGGGAAACTTTCCACCCTGGTTTGATTCCTTATAGAGATTATGCAAGACGTCTTTTGACTTTCTTCAACAAGGTTGAATTGCATCATATACCTCGAGATCAGAATCGAATGGCAGACGCCTTGGCTACTCTATCTTCCATGTTCAAAGTCAGTCACTGGAATGATGTGCCTAAGGTCAGAATCACGCGCCTTGAAAGGCCCGCTTATGTGTTTGCAACTGAAGCAGTCATCGATGATAAACCGTGGTTTCACGACATCAAACGCTTCCTTCAAACTCAAGAGTACCCGCTTGGGGCATCAAACAAAGATAAGAAAACTCTAAGGAGACTTTCTGGCAGTTTCTTCCTGAACGGAGATGTGCTATACAAAAGAAATTTCGACATGGTTTTGCTCAGATGCGTGGATAGACACGAAGCAGATATGTTAATGCATGAAGTGCATGAAGGGTCCTTTGGAACTCATTCAAATGGGCATGCAATGTCCAAGAAGATCTTAAGAGATGGATACTATTGGTTGACAATGGAATCTGACTGTTATAAACACGTGAAGAGATGTCACAAGTGCCAGATCTATGCAGATAAGATCCATGTGCCACCGACTCTACTCAACGTTCTCTCATCTCCGTGGCCTTTCTCCATGTGGGGTATCGACATGATTGGAATGATCGAACCAAAAGCTTCAAACGGTCATCGTTTCATCTTGGTAGCTATTGATTACTTCACCAAATGGGTCGAAGCAGCATCTTACGCCAACGTTACAAGACAAGTGGTTGTGAGGTTTATCAAGAACAACATCATTTGCCGATATGGTATTCCCAGCAAGATCATTACTGACAATGGTTCAAATTTGAACAATAAGATGATGAAAGAATTGTGTGAGGAATTCAAGATTGAGCATCATAACTCTTCTCCTTACAGACCAAAAATGAACGGCGCAGTTGAAGCCGCTAACAAGAACATTAAGAAGATCGTCCAGAAAATGGTCGTCACTTACAAAGACTGGCATGAAATGCTGCCATTTGCTTTACATGGGTACCGTACTTCAGTGCGTACTTCAACAGGGGCAACTCCCTTTTCTCTAGTGTACGGCATGGAAGCTGTGCTCCCCGTAGAAGTTGAAATCCCATCAATGAGAGTCCTCATGGAGACTAAGTTATCAGAGGCTGAATGGTGTCAAAGCAGATACGATCAGTTGAACTTAATCGAAGAAAAACGTATGACTGCTCTATGCCATGGACAGTTATACCAAGCAAGGATGAAACAAGCTTTCAACAAAAAGGTTCGACCTCGTGAATTTCAAGAAGGCGACCTCGTGCTTAAAAAGATCTTGTCTTTTCAACCAGATTCTAGGGGCAAATGGTCTCCTAATTACGAAGGCCCGTATGTTGTCAAAAGAACATTTTCTGGCGGCGCCATGACTCTTGCAACCATGGATGGTAACGAACTCCCATATCCTGTGAATGCTGATGCAGTCAAGAAATACTTTGTCTAAAAAATTACAAAAAGAACAGCTCGGTAAGTCGAAAACCCGCAAAGGGCGACTTAGGCAAAAATGAGCGTCTCGGTGGACTGAAAACCCGAAAGGGCGGTCCAGGCAAAAATTAGAGACAATAAACAGAAAAAATTCATCCTGGTAGATTGAAAACCTGAAAGGGCAATCTAGGCAAAAATTAGGGATTTATGACAAAGTAACTGCATCAGTCCGTACTTCGTCACCTGAAGAGTATTTTCATCAAAGGATCTTCAATCAAATCATCGCCAATCTGAAGCGACAAATACAGTTGGAACTCAAAGTTGTTTAGGGGGGATAGTGGTTATTGCTTTCAATGTAGCCTTTTCCGCATAATTACCATTTCCAACTTTTGTAAATACTCCATGGAATCACGCCTTTAGCTGATTACCATCCTATTAAATAAATTTGAGCCTTGTGCCCATTTGTTTGCAATCTTTAATTTCTTTCAGCTTACAAAATGACGCTTTAATTGTGTTATTCGCTTTTGAAACAAAAAAGAAAAAATAAGTTTTAAATGAATTTACTTCACTTTTCTTTTTCAAAATAAAAGCGAAATTTTCCTTTGAGTTGTGAACAACGGAAGGAACATCAGCAGTCGTCTCCATAGGATGAACAAAAGGATTCTCCCTGAAAAATTGTTGAGACAACGGTATTCTTGTCCCAGAAAAGAATTCTTGAAGCAATTATCCCTCGAGGTAAATAAGCTCTTCTATCCCCAGTGAAGAAGCTCTTCTATCCCCAGTGAAGAAGGTCTTTTATCCCCAGTGAAGAAGGTCTTTTATCCCCAGTGACGAAGATTTTCCATCTCCAGTGAGGAGGTTCTTCCATCTCAATGAGAAAAGATGTTTATCTTCCCCAGAGAAGTTTAAAACATGCAACACCATTCATTACCTGTGTTATCTACACCATGTTGAAGAACATTTGCCAAGTATCTGGTTGTATTGCGACGTCGGTCCGTCTCCAGTATATACTCCTCTGTCTGTCAGTATTGTCAGTATGCATGCTACATTCATGACATTCATCATTCATACATATTTGCATCATTTATGCATTCTCGCATTTTTTAATAATCGCTTGTTCAGGATATATCTATCCCAAAAAAGAAAAAAAAGGAAGAGAAAAAAAAAAAAGAAGAAGAAAAAGAAAAAAACAAAGCAGATATGGGCGTGTCATCTCTCCAGTAGGTTGTCACCCATAAGCAAAAAGAACATCTTCTTTCTCCAGTTCCCCACTGAGATCATTCCTCGTGGAAGGAGGTTGCTTTAGTTTCTCCTCTCAAAACAAAAGAGGAAATCCCCAGTTGAGTTCATTCCTCATGGGTACAAAGTCTTGTTTGACTGTCTCTTTCCAATTAATTCTTGGTCAGAACCTTGTCTTTACCAGAGATTCAAATTCCGATTCCACCAAACAGAGTTGTGAAAAATAGACAATAAACAATAGCCTCATCATCTGAGCAGCTTATGTCTCTTTAAAAATTTCCTCTCAAGGAAATCAATCATGAAGATCATTTGACGATCAGGGCCTTATTACTGTTCACAAGGCTGAATAACCAGTAATTTCCCTAGCAAAGTCTCTAGGATCATTTTATCACTCGGCTGATAATTGATCATGTCTTCAAAACCACTATCACGAGGCTGGTAGTCGGTAATCCTTTTGTTCTGGTTATATTATTAACATGTCTATCACCATGCTGATAGTCGGTAATATTAACCGAACCTTTGAAACTCTTTTACCTTGTCAAGTCTATCACCATGCTGATAGTCGGTAATACAGTTTCATACCTTTTACCTTCGCGTTATTAAACAAGTCTATCCTCATGTTGATAGTCGATAATGTCAAATAGGAAAGCTTTTCTTACAAAGCTATCATTCCCCGGTGAAGCATACACTTGCTTTCCCGAAAAGAAAAAAACGGATTCTCTTCCTAAAACGGATTGAGGCATCCTTCCCGATCTCTTTTCCCCAGCGGAGTCAGTTCTTGATATTCCCTCGGTAAAGATATCCTTGCATCATTCGCAATTTTGGTATCTTAGGTCCAAAATTCGCGTCTTCTGATATTTAAGTCTCTTCCACCCTATCAAAACGAAGATTTTCAATCTTCATGTCTCAGGTTGAAGAAACTTAAATAGGGGCATCTGTCATACCCCAATTTTTGACCTAAGATACCACCTCATATCATTGCATATGCATCATTTGCATCTCTAACAAATTGCATAGCCTGTGTTTGTTACTTGTGACTCAGCAGGATTTGATCAGGAAATCACTCATCAGTACAAGTAACAATCAATTAGGGTTTTGTTATCCCTTCATCTCAAATGAACCATCTTTATCAACAATCAACATTTGGTCCTCAGAGATTCACTTCAACAAACTCAACAGCTTTGAATCGACTGAATTAGGGTTTTGACTGAAGGCAGCACACTCCTGACTTTTGCTCAGAATTTGACCTAATGGCTTGGGACATGACCTCAAGACCCCAAGTGCATCATTTTGACCTAATCCATTGGCTCATAACATCTCCTACACAAGGATTGATCAACAGTGAAATTTCAAATCATCAGATTAGGGTTTTGAACTATCAGGGACTGAAATCAGGGATCACATTTGGGAAACCCTAAAAATCCCCAGGAAGTCAATCAAAGGTTTCAATCATCCTCAAATAATCCCTATGACAATATCCCATGGAAATTGCATCTCAATTCAAGACCTACAGTCATCAATTTCATCTGGTCGACAATTAGGGTTTTTGACCTAATTCACTGAACAACTGACTTTTTAATCAGGAAATGATGCTACAACTCAAACCATGGCTCAATATCCTCTAATGCTTCAATATGATCCATTCATACCACTCATTTGGTGAGGATAGCCTGTTTCATTTGAAAACTCCAGAAACGCGATTCGTCTGAAAAAGTCAACTGTACAGAATCACCATTGACTTTTGGGGAATTTTGGTCAACCATGACTTTTGAAGTTTTAAATCATCAATATATGATATATGAAGTCATTTGATCAAGAAAAATCAAGAAAATCAATCAAGAATCAAAAAGTCAAAAGTTTGACTTTCCATACTTAGAAAAATTTCTAAGTGTTTTTCATGGTTTTTTCCAAACTTTGGAAGGGAATAACTCAAAATTTCACCTACAAACTGAAAAAAACTTCCAACATGAAAGTTGTAGATTTTGATCCAATAAACAACTTTGACACATATAATTTTTTTCCATAAGATCAACCATTTAAGAGATATGGAGCTTCAAAGTTGGTACTTTTTGAAAACTTCACTTAAAACTTCATTTTTCTCAAAGTTCATGGATCTTTTTCACTCATTTCCTTAAAGGTCTTGAAGAAACTTTCAACTAGGGTTTTGAAGTATGCAACATGAGCTTTCCAAAATGTCCAAGAGCATGAAAAAATATGGAGTGTAGCTATGGTTTTGAATTATGCATTTAGTGATCATTTTCACTTGAATTTTCACCATTTTTCACTAAGTTTCAAGACTACATGACCTATAATCCAAGCAATGATGCAAAGAGGCAATAATTGAAGATATTTTCTCTGATTTGAGATCAGAATGGAAGAGGATAAGAAGTTTGAGTTTTAACCATGGTTTGGTCACTTTAACCATTTTGCATTAAATGTAAAAGATTCCTTTTTATCTCTTAAGCCAAATCATCAAACTTTGATCAAGTTGCAAAGCTCTGAGTTCAGACTCTTTGGCCTATAAATAGAGGTCCAAACTCCATTCAAAAACACACCAAAGTCTCATAAATTATAGGCTTTCTCTTTCTTTCTTAGAATGCAAGTTTCTTAAGTTTCTAAGAGGTACAAAACTCAACCTCCAAACCCTTGAAGTTATGGCCAAAGTGATGCTTCCCACAAACCACAAACATCATATGGGATGTGTTTGATCCACTCACACACTCCAAAAACATCTCAAACTCAAAATCACTACCTCACTTCTCAAATATGCATAATCTAAGCCTTATCATGCCAAAATCCATTCAAGACCATATCTGTCCAAACTAATCATCCAAACACCATCCATGTACCATGTATGAACTATCCCAATCATCATCCATGATCTGAAACACCAAAATCATCAAATTCGATCCTCACACCATAGCTCTGCAGATCGGGTGCCACAAACTGATCAAGAGGTTTTCAGTTCATTCCAAGACTTCAAACATGTTCCATAAGGTCCACTGAAGGTGTTCAGATCAAGAAACAACATCTGGAATCCCTCATTTGCAGAATTCGATTTCCAGTTTTGACATTTTTAAGGTAAGCTCTCTTGAACTTCAAACTCTATCATACATGCATCATAAATGAAAAACTGCCATGCCATCTTGTTTCTGCATATGTATGGATCATTAACCCTCAATCAATTGCAACTTATCATGCACACACACGATTTCAGATTGAATTAGGGAATTAGGGTTCTTCGTGTTCATCAGAAAATTAATGATCTTAGAGTGAAAATAAATGAAATTAAAGACCACCATCATGATCCTTGTGAAAAAACGAGTGAGATAGACCCTTCACTTGATCAATTTGGTTCAATTTTCAGAAATTTCAAAATCAAATTGAGGATGTGTTCTTGGCGCCATTTTCTGTTCAGGAATTTCAAATACTTGTTTTTAAATATATTTAAATGAGCGTGTATCATTAACAAGCTGCGCGCGCAGCTCAGTTGGTCCATGTTTTGGCTGATGAGAGAGAGGTCACGGGTTCAACACCCTTAGGGACCAAAACATTTTTTTTGCAACCTATTTTCTTTCATTTTTTAACACACTTCACCAATTAATTTAACCAATCAAAATTCATTATTTTCACTTCATTTTTTTTTACACTCTTTATTTAATATACATATTTTGATAATATTAAAAAAAAATCACAAAAAAAGATTCATTTAATATATTTTTAATTGAGTTTAAAATGACATGTTTTAAATGTTTTTAATACTTTTAAATATTGTTTTTCACTTGATTTTTCAAACTTAATCACTTGTAAATATTTTTGGAGCAAACCCTAATCATCTAAGTATTAATTGAGGATAACCTTTTTGATTATCTTGATTAATTTGACTCCTTTCAAAATTCAAACCATTTTAAAACGAGCAATCGCGATTCTTTTCAAAAACGATAAACCATTTCTTTTTGAAGCTATTTGATTAAATCTTTTTAATTGATCAATTGATTTTCAAAACGATGTGGGGCCTCTCGAATATTAGAGAGTATAAGTCCCTTTTCTTTTTCTTTGTACAGTTTTTTAAACAGAAAACTTTTTTCCAAATTACTTCCAAACAGTTTTTAAAACAATAAATCTCACATCTTTTTTTCAAAACCATCCACCCTGTTTTATGAAAATAAAACAGGGGCCTCTCGAATATTAGAGAGTATAAGACCCACTCTTTTTTCTTTTATACAGTTTTTCTTTGTACAGAAAACTCTTTCAAAACAATACTTTTCAAACTGTTTTCAAAACAACAAACCTCGCGTCTGTAAATAAAACGATCAACCATGTTTTGTAAATAAAACATGGGCCTCCATGTAGGTATAAGTCCCAAGCCCCTTTTGTACATACCCATTCCAGTACATGAAATTAGGTATTTCATTGTACGCCTTTTTGTACATACACCTTTTTGTACATACACTTTTTTACATACCTCGATCATTTTGTTTTTTAACTTTGAATAACAAACCAAAAATGAAGGTTTCTTTAAATCTTCCCAAAAAAACCACGGGCCTCCATGTAGGTATAAGTCCCAAGCCCTTTGTAAATACCTGTTTAGATAGCTTTGAATAAACTCAAGTGGACCTCTCCCCGAGTATGAGTCCCGAGCCCCTATGTATACAAATGGAGCATGCTTACAGGTATATTTCCTTCATAAACTCCATTATATACACACACCTTGTCATATATATATGTGCTTGTTCATACTTGTTCATATATGTTCATATAACTGTTCATATTTGTTCATGTACTTGTGCATATTTGTTCGTACTTGTTCATATGTGTGATATGTGTGCTTGTTCAACTTAGTACAACACTAGGTTCCCCATAGCCTCCTATTGGGCTTCGTGCAAAGAACCTCCCTAGTTTAGGTTAGGACATAGAGTATGGTTTCCCGGTGAAATCGCTCTAAGAGCTCAAACCAACTATACCATGCCTCCCCTTGGGCTTTGTACAAACGAGTGACCCTCCCATAGCCTCCTCTTGGGCTTACAATGCAAGGACCCTGGATTGTCCATCCCATAGCCTCCTCTTGGGCTTACAATGCAAGGACCCTCGGATAGCCTCCTCTTGGGCTTCGTACAAGGACCCACGGGCTTCTTATAAGCATCCCCCAATATCCAAAACCAAATACCCTAGGAGATTAGACATTTTTCATCTCTATGCTAGGAGTATCTCTTATATATCATCACAAACAATTAATCAATCAAACTTTTTTGCCACAAGGCTGGCTAATCAATCAAACTTTTTTGCCACAAGGCTGGCTAATCAATCAAACTTTTTTGCCACAAGGCTGGCTAATCAATCAAACTGTTTTACCACCGTACTGGATGATTAATCAAAGTTTTTGTCACAAGGCTGACTTCATTGAAACTTTTGCCACGAGGCTGGCTGATTAATCAAAACTTTTTGTCACAAGGCTGACTTCATTGAAAGTTTTTGCCACAAGGCTGGTTAAACAAACAAAAATCAAACAGATGTATGTGATGATATAGATTAGATACATCTAGCATTTAGACGACATTTGTCTCTTATCCTTTGCTTCCACTAGCATAAGTGGGAACTACGATTGCTCTGACTTTCTCAACATCCCTTTGAGAATACGTAGGCACAAGGTCGATCCTTGGCGAGCAAAACAAAACAAAAAAAAACATTCAAACCTTAGCACCCGTAGACCCCGAGCTACAGATGCTCTGATTCCCTCTAAGGGATATGTATGCAGAGGATCGCGATGATCTTTGCGAGCATAATCAAACAAACACCTTAGGTCCCACCTATTTCACAAGAACCTCTCAATAACATGGAATGAAAAACAAAGCAAAGAAACCTATAGAGTACTATAGATACGTTGGGTGCTAATACCTTCCCTTCGTATAACCAACCCTCTTACCCAAGATCTCTCCCCCCACTTTTAGGTTATTGCAGCTTTTTTCCTTTTCCTCCTTTGGAAATAATAAAAAGTTTGGTCGGTACAAAGAAAAATCATTTTTTATGAGCACTCGAGCCCAAAGAAGGCATCAGGTGTCTCATCCCACAAAAAGAGGAACAAAACGATTTTTCGCCCGCGACAATGGGCCATGAGTGTCTTCAGTAAGTTTGATCCTGAAAATACCTCCATTAATACAAACGCTAAATGACTCATTAAGAACTTTGGCACACGTGGTTCTAACTAGAATCCTAGCGATATCCATGTGATCCCCCTTTAAAGTGTTATCGTCACAACACACATACTTGCCTACCATCTTTGCTATCATCTCGAAGAAGTCGAAGTTCCAAGCATGACAAGGGATTCCATAAACCCTAAGCCAGGTTGCTCTCTCCGTATCAACATCTTCCTCCCTCCATTCTCTAATTTAAGAAAACCATTGAGACCACCAGGTCCTCCCCTCCTCTATAAGATCTCGAATAGCTCCCTCCTCAAAATCTTCTAAAAGACAAAGATTTGCCCCCACGGGTGTCACCTTAATAGAGAAATAACCTTCCACCTCAAAACTAGTCTGGATGTTATAAGACATACCTGAATCCACTAACACTCCTACAAACGCTTTCTTGAATCTTGCTAAGTCGTCGGAAGAAGCATTATACCGTAGATGACAGGGAGGATTATCACCTTTAACAACATCGGCGAAAGAGCTTCCACCTCCCTTGCTAACAAACCTAGAAGCCCTAACAGGATCAACGCCAGAGTGCTTCCGTGGAACGTTATATGGGTAGGCACCTCCTTGCCCGCCTTTGGCTGAACCGTTTCTAGCGAACCGGGGCACGTTTGCATGGATCTTCCTTCCGTCCACCATAATATTGTCTAGCTTTACAGCTAAAACTCTCCCATCTTCAACCTCAGCAAATCTTGCGAAACCAAACTTCTTCCCGAACTTGTTCCTTCTCGGTGAAATGACAACCTCTACTATATCACCCACACAACCAAAGAGCTCAAAGATGTCCGAAGCACGAATTTTATCGGGGAACTCGGAAAAAAAGATTGAAGTTAAAGCTGCTCTTTTAACGTCTGTCAATCTGGTTCCTGCCGGAAACACATCCCACGCAGACACCAGGTGCTTAAAGTTACTTCTACCTACCGTTTGCCACGCCATAAGGAGAACTTGGACTACCACGATTCTAGAGAGAAGACATACATTCTCTCTCTAACTCCAATGTATAAGTGTTGTTTATTTTAGGTTGTTGTAATGTATGCTAAGAATGATATTGTACTATTACAGTGGAATTAACTAATATGAATTAGTCTTTGTAAATCTTTAAAATTTGTTTGGATGAAATATTTTAATGAGATAATGTAATGTTTTAAAGAAATTTAGAATTATTTGTACAACTTTTTTTGTTTGAATACAAAAATGAAGAACTTTTAAAATGATGGAAATTTATAGAGTATTTTATGTTGGGTCATTATTGAGGGGGAAACATTCATTCACATCGGGTCAAACATTCACCTAAAGATCAAAGAATCACCCAAACAAATGAGAGAGACACCACATAATCACCAAAAATGAATGATAGAGAGATTAATAGAATAATGTATTATTAGTTAAATGAGTTTTATTAGTATTTTGATGTATTGAGAGTTATTTTATATTATGATATTTTCTAGAATATTCTTAGGACAGTTTGGGCTTTACTTAGTTATTGGGCTTTTAGTTACTATCCACTACTACTATATATGTACTCATTGAGAGATGTCAAAATCAATCAAATGAAATCAAAGTTTATTTTATCTTTTATTTAAATTCTCTTAATTTTTAGTGTTCTTCCCCTTTAGTGTAGAAAACCCTAATTTCATAGTTTGACAGGAAACTTCCTATCAATTGGTGCTTTTATCCATGTACTTAAATCCTCCTATGGATTACTCTTATCATACACCTTCATATCATTCATGGAATATTTCTCTAACCTATCCCACAAACCCCTCTCTTACATCCCATATCAATCCCTCATTTCCATCTTTTCCATGGGAATTTTTCTTATCTTATTCCACAAATCACTACAGGAAAAAAGGTCTCCTGCCACGCCCAAGAAACCGAGGCTATATGCAAAATAACCGTGGCATAACGCTGAGGCCACGGAAATCCAACTGTGGAGTATGCGGCCGTGGCCTAAAGTAAAGTCCACGGTTTTTTGGTATAGACCACGCCTTTTTGACAACCGTGGCTTCTTTAGGCCACAGTTTATGTAGCTTGATTAAGGCCGCGGTTTGTATTTGCCATGACTGCAAAACTGTGGCTATATGGTAAAGCCACGGTTTCAATTTAACGTTTAACATACAGTTTTGGTTCAAGATATAGCTACGGTTTGGTTATGACCACAGATTTAAAACCGTTGTTATATTTTGTACATTCTAAACCATTAATCTTGCCACGGTTTATTTCCGTGTCATTACACAAAGATGTCATTATATATATTAAAATATTATTGTCCAACCCACTTTTAGTGATGTGTATGCAAATAAATATAACTTTACATTGTAAAATCAAATTTTGTCACTATATAAGCAAACTTACACACTAGTTATTTAGATTATACTTCAAAAAGACATTATTTATCGTCCCAAAAATATAAAATAAACAAAGAATTACAGTAATAGAATATAAAATAAAAGCTTTTTATGCAACTAAGCTTGGGTTGTTTGAAGTATTTCTTCACATATTTTCATATCACAGTAATTAACACCTCTAAAAAAATTCTAAAGCTGCTGAAGATTGTCCAGTAAGAAGCAATGCTTGGAGCAGAGCAGTATCCAATATTGAAGCCATCTCCCAAGCTCCAGAACTAACTGATACATTACCACGCCCTTGACACCAATAATTTCAAAATTATAACTTCACTAACAACTAAATAAAAAACTATCATTATTATTGAACTATTTTGGTAACTCAAAAAAAGAAAGGACATCATGTGTCCAGCAGCTTCATCAACCACCATTCATCCTGCCTGTATGTTCTACAAAAACAAAAATCGATAGTGTGTAGACATGCGAACGTGTGCGCGGGTGTTTATTTGTCAATAAACCTTTACATGGGCATAACACTAGCCTAGTTAGCTTCCAAGATACTAGCATGTCAAATTTTAAAGTTGTATCACAAAAGATATTTCTCATACTAACTAATTATTTTTCAAGAAACAACACAGCAATGGCATAAGATAAACAAAACGCAGCAGCACAAGCATAACACGACAACGACACAAGCATGACGAGATAAATACGTTACCATGACGAGATAAATACATTACCATGGCAGGAGATATGTATCAGAGAAACAACTTGTAATTAGACATTAAAAAGTGAAGTCAAGTACCCAAACATTTGCTCATAGAGAGACTCAATATTTCAAACCAAAATTCCATAGCCGCAGACATAGCTTAGAAGTCATTAAGATATTATAAACAATATTGATTCCCAACCAAATTTATGTTAAAGAAACAGGAACAAACATATAACTTAATTTGTAAGCACAAATAGTGTAAAACGTTTTTACATGTGCATCCAATCGCATTTCATCCTGTCAATATTTTAAAAACCAGCATAACAAAGTGGCATCATGATGTGATTTAATTAGATGCATGTGTAGAAGAGTTTTACACCATCAGTACATGCGAATTAATCTCATACACATATTGTAATATTACAAAATTTTAGTGAAATCATCAAATGAAAAATGCATTTTCAAAGCAAATAATTATACTTCATTAGTATAGAAGTCCAATAAGCATTAGAAAAATGAAAGAAGATCTGATGGTCATTTAAGTGTCAAACTAAAAAATTCCACTAATAGTAATAGCCCCCTGCTTGATTGATAGTAAAACTATATAAGGAGGAGCATACCTTAGAAATAGGTGTTTCATCAACTTTTGGTTGCATTCCAATAGACGTTGTGTTTGCAAGAATCATGCCATCCTCTGGATGGTAACTATCTAAATCATTGAGGGCTAAAGTATCTCCACCAATTATATCAGCAAGTTCTCTCGCACGATCTATATATAAATATAAATGAATAATACACGTAATGAATTATTAAATATGTTTTACAGGGGAAGAAAAATAAAAAACAATATGTTTTTGTCATGAAAGTTATATAGTGAATGCAACACCGATTGAAGCCGCAAACAACGCATGATTTTGTGCAAAACTTGTGTAAATATTTTGCATTCATTTGACAATGAACTGAACAAACAGATACGCATACATGAGTGGAATACATAAGATTGTAAATGCAAAAACCTTTTCTTATCTAAGAGAAAAAATATTAATAAGCAAAAGGATAGCATGCATACAAGGCAAACAAAAGTAAATGACTGAGATGGTTCAGATCAATATAATTTGCATCCATTTGACAATGAACTGAACAAACAAATCTATATTCATGAGTGGAATACATAATATTGTAAACACAAAAACTTTTTCTTATTTAAGAGAAGAATGTTGATAAGCATAAGGCAACCAAAGTAAATGACTGAGATAATTTCTGTATTACCTGATCCTTTTCAGCCAATTTTGACCACTGTTTTTTCTTGATAAGAGCTTTTGTTTCCGCATCTGATAAGTTGAGACGATAATTCAAATCACCCAACCAGATTATTCTTCTGCAAATGAATTATAATTAAGAAATTGTAAAAAAAACCATTTAAAGACACAAATACAAGTCAATTTGGTAAGGTTATTGAAGCTTGCACTGACTCGTGATCGAGGATTCCTTTTGGAAGTCCAACAATAGAAGGTGAATGAAAATGTGTTCTACGCAGTATTTAATGAACATCATTGTCATACCCCAAAATTTTCCCATTATAGTTCAAGACAATTGGTCTCCCCATACTCAAGTATCTAAGGTTTTCACCAGATAAAAGTGTCTCCAAAGTGACATGGCCCAAAAATTAGGGTTGTGATTCTTTTCAAGGAAACTGAACTTCTAAGGCTTCAAATGGACTTCATGGTGTCCCATAGGACCCAGGGTATCCTCATACCAAAATTCAAAGCTTTGAATCACAAGATTGCTCATGCAACAGCACAGATGATCAACAGTCGTCTAGTTCAAACCTAAAAGTCAACTATGGTCAAATCACAACCAAAATTCCTGATTTTTTATCAGCATCAACCTCTTGAAGTATTATTCATCATTTGATCAAGGGTTGATCATGATTCATCAAGGAGAGTTCAGAAATCATCAAAAGAGGAAGTTACTAAATTAGGGTTTTAGGTGAAAGTCAATTGAACTTTGACTGATCATAACTCTCGCATGGATCATCGAAAATTGCCCAACCAAAGCATATTCTCAAGGAAATTTCATTATCTACAACTTTGATGTTGGGCCCAAAGTCAAGAAATGCACCAGTTGAAAGATACAAGCTAATA
The DNA here is from genome assembly GCF_029867415.1 of Vicia villosa. NCBI lineage: Eukaryota > Viridiplantae > Streptophyta > Magnoliopsida > Fabales > Fabaceae > Vicia > Vicia villosa. The sequence continues at coordinate 534,304 of NW_026705263.1, forward strand.
CATTATAGGTCCTTTTGAAAGTCAATAAAAAGACATTTTTTCTCAAAGGATGGTAAATGAACATGGTAAACTCAATGAAGGTGAAACCAAAAGGATCTTTTAGAAGACTCTTTAAGCTTTCTAAAATGTACAAGAACACCTTCATATGATAAAAAATGAGGGAAATATGATTGGTACAAGTTGGTCGATTTTCAAGAAAAGTGTGAAAACCTAAGTGGCCAAATTCAAAGTTTTGAGTAATGGGCCATTTTTTTAATCACCCACGAAAATCCAAACTTATTAAAGGCCCATATGTCATTTGGATATTTATTTTATGATTTTATTTATTTATTTTTGAATTTATTCATTTAAATTCAATATAAATCAAATAAAATCAAAATAAAATCAAATTAAATCCTATAAAATACCATGGAATATTCTTTTCATATAAATAAGATCCTTTCATCATCCAAGGGCCAGAAAACGTGAAAAAAGTTGTGTAAAATAGAATGGAGCTTGAAATAGAAGGTTTTTATATATTTTTCAAATCAAGATCTTTTGCATTGAATCCAATCTTTTTCCTCCAAAAAACCTCAACCCTAATCTGTCCCATATATATACTTGACTTATGCTTAGTCCACCACACGAAACCCTAGCCTCCTAACATCCATTGAAGTTCAAAAAACTCACTAAAGAAGAAGATTTCGTTTTCATCTTTGCAGTCAGAATCACACTAGTTCATTGATCCTAACCTATTCCACAGGTAGTACAGAGTAAGACTGAGTCACTAACTATGCCCCATGATGTTCTAAACACGTTGCTCCATGATCATATTTATTCATGCACATGACTTTGTTATATTATACGTTATACTGTGTTTTAATTGAAACTAATTACATATTCGAGTTTAGTATGCGGTATGGAAGAGATTTGAACCATAGCCATAAAGCTTTAACGCATAGAGTGAGAAACGCCATGTTTAGGGCAAACGAATTCACTCCTTTCGTTTCCCTAGATGCAATCGTTTTTTGGCCAAAAGAATGACGCCAATCGATTCGCGAGGCCTTGTTTAGCATATCTGGGTTATCTTCGTTTTTGTTCATGTCGCTTTTTACAGGTTTTAGCATTCGAAGGTTTTATCGCAACAAAGTCCGCAGCTGAATTCATAGCCAAATCCGCAGGAAAAATGAAGAAGATGATGATGTGGAGCGTTGATCTTTGACCGCTGGCGTGTCGCAATACCACTCGCTGGTCAACAAATATTGTTCCTCTCTCTGTTGTTCATTGGCTTGCGCGTGGGTGATAGGGCCCACATTTGACTGACCCAGTTATCATGCATTTGTTTTTCTTTTTATTGTTTTCCAGCGAATCCTTGAACGACTTGAACGATTGGCACAACTGGCTGGAGGCATGGATCCGTAACATCATAAACCTGGGTTCAATCCCTGGTTTTGCCATTTCTTGTGTTTGATTTTTCTCTTATTTTTTTTCATGCTTTCTTTTATTTAATTGATTTCTAATGATTTTAACTAATTACTAAAAACCACAAAAAAGGGTAGGATAAATTAATCAATCAATCTTTCTTTTTTTTTCTTCTTCTTTCTTTTTGTTTTATATAATTTTAATTTTAACTTTAATTTTATTTTCTTTCAAAACATAATTTAATTAAGTTCTTAATTAGTTTGTTACCATAAAAAAATGTAATAAAAATAAAAATAATAATAACTAGTATTAATTAGGTATTAATAATTTTAAATATAACTTTTTATTTAGAATTTAATTAATTTAATAAATTTAGTTTAGTTAATTAAATAACTTAATATTAGTTTAAAATTTAGGATTTAATCAAATAGTTTATTTTAATTTTTAACCATCAATTATTTCTTACTATCTCTCGATTTTCTTCTCTCACCTCAAAATCTCGTGTATGGCGCATGTTTGCTTTATTTTAGTGTTTTTTTATTTAGATATTAGAATGTATATAGGTCCAAATGTAAATATCTAAAGAGAATCTCTTTACTTTCCCGCACTTTTAATTTCCGTACTTTTATTATATATATTGTGTTAGATGTATGCTTAAATTAGGTTATGTATGGAAAACTCGAATTGAACGTTAGCTCGCTAAAAAGATACAAGATAAAATATAATCGAATCCAACACACTTGCACGCACTCACCCTTAGGGTACGCCCCTCTTGGTTGCCTTCGATTAAAAGGTCGTGTCTCTCTAATGTAGAGGTACCCATTAGCAAAAGTCCCTCGATTAAAAATCATCGCAAAGATCATAAGTCCCTCGATGACCCACGATGTTGCCTACGATGATATGATCTAGTCCCTCGAATAGTTGCCTACGAAATGATGATTGTCCCTCCAAATATTGCTAAAGGTACCTCTATTTGTTGACTTCAAACGACCTCGATGACCCTTCGATGACCCACACGTCCAATATAAAGGATTTCCTACATCTACATAGTATGGATAATCCTAGGAACCGTAAAAAGTATAGAAAAGGACCAATTAGTTAGGGTAGTGCTCTTAATCTGCCTAGCTCAACAAAAATATCTTTTCAACACTCTTTCGAAAAACTAAGGCTACGCATTCATGCTAAAGTCCTTATGCCTCTTTTCAACTCAAAACAAACAAACATGAGCTAAGCAAATTAAGAGCCCGTAGATAACTATGGATGAAAAGGGTGCTTGCACCTTCCCTTTTCATAACTTACCCCCCGAGCCCGTTTTCTTTCAAAAAGGTCTTTTTCTGTACTTTTTACCTTTCCTAACATTGGACAAAATAAAAGTCGGTGGCGACTCATGCTCACCGCAACATTGTTGCTTATAAAAATAAAAGTCAGTTCACCGAGTTACAATCATAATTTCGTTTTAGCTCTTCTCCTTCCTTTTCCCCTGACATAAGGTGCGTGCATATAAAACAGAAAAGTGTCTCATATATGGACATGCGGACAGATGTTGATCCCTGGAAAATTGAAAAAAAATGTTATAAGCTCGCTCAATAATACGATATAGAACACTAGACCAAACAGATAGGGAAAAAGGAATAGTTTGAAGAAAGGGAAAATACTTTGTTACCAATATATCCCATAATGACAACACCTACGGTTGAGACCTTTAAATTGTGAATATGTTTCCCTAATCTCTGACGAACCCATACGGTGATGAAAACTCCGACCATTGATTGCTAACAATCCTTACATATGGTGATCTTCTTTTCCGCTTTATTAAAGCTTCAAGGTCAATTTCAGGAAGCAAACCCATTCCTGGAATTTCATCCATAATTGACTTGAAAGCATTATATGTTTTGAATGATTTTAACGAATTAAAGGATTTCAATGATTTAAAAGAAGTTGGTCTCTCCAAAACTCTTTGAGATACTAGATGTAGCTGAGGCTCCGGCCAACTCAAACCAATCCTTTCAGATCCACTAAGCATTCTGGTTAGTTTTTTGGTCATTTGGGTAATTGATGCATCCCAGTTTTCTGACGGACATTGCGGCCAATCGAACTTCTTTGGAAAAGTATACTGTTTTTTATAATCGAAGACATTTGAGACAATGGAGTTGGCACTATCAGCACTGTCGGAAGCCAGTAAACTGGTATTCATGATTTCGTTTGTATTATTACCATCAGAAATATTTTGAGCTTCATCCAAAGGATGGACTTCCTCACCGATGTCACTATCAATTTCAAATAGTATTTCTTCTTCTTTATCAGGGCCATCATCTGTTGGCTGAAATTTTGATGGAGATGGTGGGTCACTAAAGCATTTGGTCTTTGTTACTGAAGGTTCGACTTTATTAAGTGCTTCACAAATACTATTCACCCATTTTGGAACAGGGCGAGTATCTTCAGCACCAAAAACATTGTCGGGGTTTAAGGGTACAATCTCTTGAAGGCTGCAAGTGTAAGGTATTCAATCAATCAAACAAATCTAAAAAAGTCTAGATATGCATGAAATAGAAGTTATTATAGAATGGCATTAGACTAACCAGTTTCCGTGCAATCTTAAGTGGAGAAAAAAATATGGTTCGGCTCATCAATGATCAGATGAATAAGTAACTGTATTTGATGTAACACATATGTAGCACCGACACTTCACATTAAAGGTATATCTGGTGTTCGACACCGACAAGTGTGTCATGTGTGTGTCAGTGCTTCATAGCACATATCATCTTATCATTATGCACATTGATAACTATGCTCAACAAAAATCGGTGAAGAACTTACCCGAGGACATAGATGTCAGCTGGTTCATCGACACCGAGCCACTCATCAATATCTAGGTCATCAGGTGGAAGTCTTCCTCCAATATTCGATGTTGCAGCACATACCCTACGAGTCACGTAAACACCATAATCAAGATATGAAAGGCTTTGACTATACTACAATATAAACTGTGTTCTTCACACTTTCAAAAAATTGCCATAATTTTCAGCTCGCAATTGCTAAATAAACATCGGAGTAGTGTCTCACCTCAGTTCCTTTGAGCTAATATACTGAGATCTATAAGTTGATGACTTATGTTTCCTTAACTTTGGAACAAAGTCTGTAATTCAATAAAAATTGCTCATAAGTAAGTCAAACATGCTAAGGTCATATTCTGCTTTTATTTGAGTCGGTACTTGTTTACAATTAAATACTCCTACAATTTAATTTAACGCAGAGGCCAAATTTTACATCTCGAGTTAAATGTATAAAATCACGTACATCAGAGAGTAAATTAGAGCTTAATGTATGGAAAAAATCACCTTTTGATTCAGATGGAGCATCAACACCTGTGTCGTCCATAAACTGCAACTGTCTTCCCCATACTGCATAACACACCAAACTCAAAATGAGACTACAAGAACCAATTCCAAATGACAAAAGAGCTATAAACAATCTCAGTTCTCAAATCATTCGACAAATGCATAAACACCCTGATTCTAAACTTTCTAAACTATCACTCAAGTTCGAACTTATTGATAGAACAATTAGTTCAGGGGAAATGGTCTCATTCCCCTGAGATTCTTGTAGTGAAAAAAATAAAAGAGTAAAAAGCCAAATTGGTCCTTGAAATTGTATCAATCTACTCCCTCACATTATCGATATTAAAAAAATGATCCCGGAAATGTCCAAAAGCTTATCAAATTCGCCTCTCCATTGATATTTTTAGTAATAAGAATGACATTAAGTTCATAATATCAACAGGGCACTCTTCGAAGGCGTGCGAGGCGGGATACCACACAGAACCCAAAATTTACACGGTTAAATCCAAAATTTACACGGTTGAACCATGCCTAAATATGGCCTCACAAAATATTAGTCACTGCCCCTATTATTTTTTCAAGGTTGAACTGTGGATAGCCTACATAGAATCTCTAAAAACTTAAGACATCAGTATGAATTTGAAACTAAGTAAATAATGTCATGATGTATTTGATAACATATTTGTACAAAGGGATGAACATGATTAACATTTCATAAATCCATAGATATTTTTGGAGTATTGATTGATTAAGGTTGATACTGATACAACACTACAATTTCAAGAACCAACTTGAAAAATTTGCTAGAAATAAAACTTTCCAAATTTAATCAAATTAGCAAAACTCAAAAACTAAACTAATTTCCCAAATCATCAAAATGAAGGAAAAAATGATAACTGAGTCATTACTAACCTTCATTTTGTAAATCATTATCAAGATCATCTTCCTCATAATCAGCATCATCTTCATCTTCAGGATCAGCACTATAATCAGACTGATTGCTACCAATATTAAGCCATTTACGCATAACCACTCTTGCCCAAAAAAGCTGTATGGAGGAGCAACCCAAACAACACAATTCAGCCCATGTTCTCTGCAATTTTCTTCACTTTCCCAAAATCAACAAACCCCAAAAACCATAACAACAATGCACAAAAAAGGAACAAAAAAAGAAGAAAAAAAGTGTACCTGTTGATGATGGTGTGACCTTTTCTTCAACATAGAAGACGATTCAAACAGCAAAAGAGGAGGAAATTTGATATGGAGAAAACGAAGCGTAAAAGTCAAAGACGTACCTGAGTGGTGACCTTCGTTTTTTCTCTTCTGTCTCGCCGCCGTGGAAGAAGCCGTCAAAGCTTCTCTGATCAGTAAAGCCTACAATCGTCGTGTTCTGTTCTTGTTGAGGCGTGATTTCGATTGATTGGAGAGAACCGAGAGAGAACCTGAGATTTGAGAAGAGAGAGAGATTGAGAACGCGTGTAGACCAGAGATAGAAGAGAGTCGAGATGAGAGGTGATAATTCGTATGTTCACGGTGGCTGTGTGGTGATGTCGGTTCCGTTAGAGGAGAAAGGCTTTCCCCGACGCTGTTGCTTCTTCATGATCGTGAGAGGGAGAAGAGAAGAATCTCAAAGGTCACTTAACTCTAATCCCCTTTTATGTTTATTTGTTTTAGTTTTTTTTCTTTTTAATCTTAAAAAAAATATATAAAACAAGAGAAAGAGGGAAACGAAAAGAAAAGAGAGAAAATATGGCAGGCACTAAATTTTTGGATTTGAGCCACAGTTTTTAGTCAAAATTATAAGGTCGCGGTTTTTCTTTGCGGCTTAAAATATCCGCAGTTCTATAACCGTGGCAATTGAAGTAAAGGCCACAATTTCATACTCCGGATTCAATATTTTATAACATAATTCTACGCTTTGATAACTATGGCCAAATCATATATGTGGCCACAGTTTTTGAGCTGTGGAAAATTTTAGCGTGGCCGTAGGCCAAAAATGTAGTAGTGAATCCACGTATTACAACCCCATATTTGTATTTTAATCATGGGTATACTCTCCATCTCCACCTAATTCATATTCATCCCATTCATCATCTCATTATTCATACTACTATAATAATTATCATCACCATCTACAACCTACGAAAACCTCAAACACAATTAGAACAAATTTTGAAAAACATTTACATGTGTCTCATTGCTCTTTCAAGAAAACCTAAAAAAAAATCACAAACCTTTCTCACAAAATCCAAAGCAACAATCATCACACTCAAAGCCAATTCAACCTTCCCATTTTCGGTAGCCACCCTCACACCCACACCAATACCTTCATCTCTTCCTCCAAATCTCGTTTTCGACAGCCCACTCTACAACGAGAATTGGCGAAACCCTCACCCAAAATCCCAAACCCCATCCTCCAACTCAGTGGTTTATCCCTACACCCACCGCCTTTCTCGAATTCCCCTTCAATCAAAATCAAAACAAATCAAATCTCAAATATTCGCTTCTCATTTCAAAGCATCAACGGTGGTATCCCGGATTGGCACCGATGTTCGCCTATACGACGACCCCGAAAACGTCAACATCGCCTCTCTCCTCGATAGCAGGTTCGATTTCAAGACTACAAATACTGAGAACTCTCTCCTTGTACCAGATGATGAAGAGGATTTTAAAAACAACCAAGCCACTTACCTCGCCGTAATCGAAGATGCCGATGACATTTCTGACAAAGCTTCATCTATTGAATCCTCTCAAGAGGATGTTTTTTTTGGTGAAATAGACAAAGCAATCACTCTCAAACGCAAAGAGTTCGTTATACAAGGTCTTCTCAAACCTAATTCCGCCAAAGAGGATATTGCCGATGTCATCCACGCAGAGCTTCAACCATATGAAGTCGACGATACCGAAGAAATTTAGCAACTCAAGGGACTTGCAGTGAATTATGATGAAACTCCGGGAGATTTATTAGGTTCTAATTCTGATTCATTCTTTGATTTAGATTTTGATAGTTTAGTGAAGAGTAAGAAAGCTAGAATAGTTGAACCTAGGTTTCAGATGACTTTGGCTGAGCTTTTAGATGAGAGTAAAGTGGTTATGTTTCAGTTTACGGGAATTTAGAAGTTGATATTAGTGGAATTCAACACGATTCTAGACTTGCAATTTCTTGTGATACAGGTAAAATTGTTTTAACAACAATTCTGATTTTGCGTATGGCGAAGAAGCTTGGGCAATTAGCTATGCTTGATTCTATCCAATTGTTGCATTTTCATATTGGTTCTCAAATTCCCACAACTGAGTTACTTACTACTGGTGTTGGAGAAGCTTCACAGATCTATTGTGAATTGCTCCGTTTCGATGCCCAGAGGAAAGTTTTTGATATTGGGGGTAGTTTGGGAATAGATTATGAGGGTTCAAAGTCTGCTGATTCTGATATATTTGTTGCTCATGTTTTAGAAGAGTATGTTGTAGCGGTTGTTCATGCTATGACGGATGTATGTGATCATCGGAACGTGAAGCAGGCATATATATTTCAGCAGCTCCTTACTAGTATCTCTACGGCCAATATACCTCCTCCTTTGAGCATTTTTGAAACCCAGGGTGCTCCAATAATTGGAGCACAAATTGAAGCTACTAAAGAAAGTTCAAGGCCTGAAAGACCTATGTTTATTAAGAGAAGTAGTGCTCAGGCTGCTGCACTACAACATAAGAAACTGACTTCTAGTGTTGATGCCCAAATTATAGATGGACCCGCAGTAAGTTCACAGTTTATACAAAAGCAAGCAGTTTCCACGACATCATCAAAAGGCAGTACTTTTAAAGTAGATGATCGGGTGAGTTTGTTTGTGACTTCCCTTCTACTGTCTCATGTCCTCAGTTCTTTCCTGCTCCGAGATTTTGGTCTAGCCCAATTTAAAATAGCTCAAAACCTGTCTCTCTTGCTTCAAGTGGGGATTATGTTTCAACACTTTCTAATGTCATTTGTGCTGAAAATCTTCTCAAGTTTACTTTGCGTCCCTATGTTAATTTTAGGTTGGATAGATATTTTATTCCAACCAAAGTGTCTTCCTCAGAAATTATCGATGAGTTGCTGTTAGAGATTCCAGAGATTGTGGAAGCAGCTCAGCATGTCAGTAAGCTCTGGAAAGATTTCAGTCAGACAATGGAGGATTTAATTCTATGGCGTGATAACAAGATAATGGTTGAGGAGCCATGGTTGTGTGAAGACGGTAATGCGCCCGCTTGCTTGGAAAATATAAGAAGAGATGACTTGGAGTTAGTGCTTCTTGGAAGTGGTTCATCCCAGCCATCCAAGTATCAAAACGAGTCCTATAATTATCCCAAATGGCAACAATTTTCTTTTACAGATTCAAAGTTTATTGCTGGTTCAAAGTTTATTGCTGGTAATGAATCTGATAATTCCCATTTGAGCTACTTATTTTGGTTAATCATGAAAATGTTGAGAAATTTCTGCAGCTGATAGCAACAATCATTGGTGGTTTTGTGATAGCATTTACCAAAGGGTGGCTTCTTACTCTTGTTATTCAATGGGATCCGAGAATAATATCTCCACTCTCATATTTATTTTCGAACCTTGAGGACAAGGTTCATGTGAACCCCGCGGCAATGATAGGGAGATTAATAGAGTAATGTATTATTAGTTAAATGAGTTTTATTAGTATTTTGATGTATCGAGAGTTATTTTATATTATGATATTTTCTAGAATATTCTTAGGACATTTTGGGCCTTAATTAGTTATTGGGCCTTTAGTTACTATCCACTACTACTATATATGTACTCATTGAGAGATGTCAAAATCAATCAAATGAAATCAAAGTTTATTTTATCTTTTATTTAAATTCTCTTAATTTTTAGTGTTCTCCTTTAGTGTAGAAAACCCTAATTTCATAGTTTGATAGGAAACTTCCTATCAAAAAACATTAAGGTGATAGGTGTATGGGTCCATTTAGGGCTGTTCGCGATGCGGTTTGGGCAGTTTCGACGTAAAAAATCATCTGAACCGCAAGAGAAAAAGTGTGCGGTTCGGTTGACTTTTAGAAATAAAACCAAACCAAACCAATGCGGATTGGATTGGTTCGGTTGGTTCTATTTTTTTACAAAAATTTATTGAGTCATACATACACATATAGATGACAACATAATTTTGTATTTAGTCATTTATGTGTTATCAATTAACAACAAAATTCATCATATTTGGATAATAACTCTCCATTTAATATACAAAAATAAGATTAGATAAAAGTGAAATAAAAAAATATAAAATAGTAGCATAAAACAATATCAAAAACATTATAATAAAATAGAAAAAAAAAGATGATAGTTTAGAGAAGATGAAAAAGAAAGAGCAGAAGAGAGGAGAGATCATATAAGAAGAGGAACATTAAAAACGTAATTGGAAGAGAGAGCAGTAGAAGAAAAATAATAAGATGAAAAAGAAAGAACTTAAGGGATGAAAGACTAGAAAAGAAGAGATGATATGTACTTGGAAAAGAAGATGAGAAGAAGGTGCAATACCGCTAGGAGAAATTTGAGAAAACTTAAAATGAAATCTTAAGTGCGGGGAAGAGAAAATCATTTGTAATCATAAGGATAAGGCATACTAGATTTGAGTTTGGGTTGGATATAGGTTAAGTGAAGTTTTGGGGTTGTAACATAATGCGGTATGGTTCGGTTTGTAAAACTCAAACCGAAAACCGAACCGCGCGGTTTGTTAGAAAATAACCCAAACACATCCGAATCAAATGCGATTTTTTGCGGTTTTAGTTTAGTTTGGTTCGATTTTGCGATTTTCTATTTGGCCAGTTTGGTTTTGAATACCCCTAGGTCCTCTCATTTATAAAGTGCTCAACCTCCTCTTTTCTAAGCAATGTGGGACTTAGAAATCACACTTGTTTCTCCATACAACTCACTTTATTCTCAACAATCTCTCCCTCAAGCGTGAGTTCATCCACTATACCCCCCTCAAGCGGAAGCTCTTTCATCCACGTGCTCGTACTGCCGTTGAGAGACACTCTTATCTCGTCATGAGCACTTCAACGGGACACGCCGACTGACCACCATGTCAGGAGGACTTTCGATACAAGGAGCCGATCCGTTCCTCGAAATGGACTCTGATACCACTGTTGGGACATCATTGAGGGGGAAACATTCATTCACATCGGGTCAAACATTCAGCTAAAGATCAAAGACTCACCCAAACAAATGAGAGAGACACCACATAATCACCCAAAATCTTAAGGTGATAGGTGTATGGGTCCTCTCATTTATAAAGTGCTCAACCTCCACTTTTCTAAGCAATGTAGGACTTAGAACTCACACTTGTTTCTCCACACAACTCATTTTATTCTCAACATTTTATCTAAATTTAAATTTAATCATTTTGACATGACACCAAAAGTCAAAGAATTTGAAATTCCTCTCATACTCCATAGAATATATTTGTTATTATTATTTCTTCAAATTTTGTAAATTTTTCCTCATATTTTCCAAAATTACAAAATTGACCCCAAAATTTTTCAAAAATTTACAAATTGGTCTTTAATAATTTTTAAATTTTATAGTTTGGTCCTTCAAATTTTTAAATATTGCAAATTGGTCCATACTTTTCAATTTTTTAGTTTGGTCCAAAAAATTTAAATTTTATAAAAAATACCCAAAAAATCTAACAATGAATTATCTTAATACTCATTCAAACAAAATAATTTAAAAATAAATAGATTTCAATTGAATCATTTGAATTGCTTTGAATTTTAAATTCCTTTAAGATTTCTAATTTTAAAATAAATCCAAAAGTGGGACTTAGAACTCACACTTGTTTCTCCACACAACTCATTTTATTCTCAACATTTTATCTAAGTTAAATTTAATCATTTTGACATGACACCAAAAGTCAAAGAATTTGAAATTCCTCTCATACTCCATAGAATATATTTGTTATTATTATTTCTTCAAATTTTGTACGTTTTTCCTCATATTTTCCAAAATTACAAAATTGATCCCAAAATTTTTCAAAAATTTACAAATTGGTCTTTAATAATTTTTAAATTTTATAGTTTGGTCCTTCAAATTTTTTAATATTGCAAATTGGTCCATACTTTTCAATTTTTTAGTTTGGTCCAAAAAATTTAAATTTTATAAAAAAATACCCAAAAAAATCTAACAATGAATTATCTTAATACTCATTCAAACAAAATAATTTAAAATTAAATAGATTTCAATTAAATCATTTAAATTACTTTGAATTTTAAATTCCTTTAAAATTTCCAATTTAAAAATAAAGAAAAAAAATTCTCACCACTTCTGATTGCCATCAAAAGATTTTCACCATTTCTAATTACTTTCAAAAGCTTTCTACAAATCAAAAAGCTTGTTAACATTAAAAAGGCCAACAATAAAAAAAATGGATTTGTTATGCTAGTAAAACTTGTCTGCAAAATTGTTATAAAAAGTCTATTACATATTGAAAAATAGGAAGACTCTATTAATATATAAAAAATGAAGTCCAAGGGAATACTACTTGAGAATTTCTTCACCCACCTCCTAACCTTCTTGCTCACCCCTGGTGAATTTACAACACTACCCCTTGTTTCGGAAGTTCATTTCCGAAAAGGTATTTTTTTTTGAAAAAAAGGTGTTTTCGGAAATGAACTTCCGAAAACGTGTTTTTTTAAATATAAAATATTGATTTCGGAGATGCATCTCCGAAATAAAGTTACATTTTCAGAAAATGTGGTGTTTCGGAAGTTCATCTCCGAACTCACCCCCTTGGAGGAATTCGGAAATGCACTTCCGAAAAAAGGTCTGGACAGAAGAAAAATAACAAACAAGAACGATTCGCTTTATTTAATCGAATGAAGACGATGGAGGAGACGCTGCAACAGGTTAGAAAGTCCTGATCCTCTAGAAATCCATACCACATTGTAACTTACCAACATAATAAACAACAACAAAAAACTTATGAGCAAACTATACTTACATCATAGTGGTGTAGATCCTTATCAGCCACTCGCAACTGAAAATGATTAGCACGAACTTGAATTTTCCTTCCCAATTTTCCTTCTGAGATGACGGAGCCGACTCTAGAGTAGCCTTCTGTTTAACTTCGGCAGTTAGGCTCTTGATGGAGATCAGAGCCGAACTCAAGGAAGCAACCGGCGCTGCGACAGATGGAACAAACGGCGCTGAAACAGATGGACGAACAACCGGAGCTGCAACAACAGACGGAGGAGAGGTAACCGGGGCCGGAGCATATGACGGAGGAGGTGGATGTCTGGAGGAAGAAGGATTGGAGGTACGTCCACCGCGAGAGCCACGGCCACCACCACCACGGCCTGATCCTGCAGCATTGATGGATGATTGTTGAGAATGTGCAGGAGATGGTTGACTCCGGCGATTTTCGGGATGATTTCCTCCACCGCGGCGAGACATTGTGATGAAAGCAGTAACAAGAGATAGAAAACGTTAAAGCAAAGAAGAAGACTTAGGATCGAAAATGATTTGGGATATTTTGAAAGAAAAATGGGTGAGAAGCTTTTAAATAGGAAAGTGTTTTAGAAGTTAACCGTCTGAGAGTGGTGGGGAGAAGGAAAAGGGAACTTCGAAATTTCAAAAGGTTTTTTATTCTTTTAAATAGGGCGTGGCTCTGGAGCTTCCCAATTTTTGTTACGTAGGCTTTTAAGTAGGAAAGTGTTACCACATTTCTTAGAAGGTAACCGTCTTAGAAGGCTTACGTAGGCACATGTGTCCACATTTCTTACCTGATCAGGGGACGTCATTACAAAAAAATCAAACAAAGGGGTGCGCTGGGAAAGTCAAAGTTCTATGTTTATAATCCAGAAGATGGATAGTGTTCGCGGCGATGAAATCCAAGAATCTACATATTGAAATCAGAACAATCCAAAAACTAAGATGATAAATCCAATACAAAAACACTGTGCGATACAATCCGAAATCAGAACAAAACAAAACAAAACACGTCAAACAAAACAAAAACACGTTATTCTGCCCGACGAGCGTTACAAAATACACATCAAACAAAATAAAAACACGTTATTCTTCCCGACGAGCGAACTCCTCTGAATGAAGATAATTATACCAATCCTCATCCCACTCAGTATGAGAACCATCAGCGTTGATCACGCCTGAAGACTGAGTCTGCACGTCCGAGCCATGGACCCCCAGGGGACGAGAAGCAGAACCAGTCAAAACCTTCTTCTTCTCCTTCACCTCCTTCACCTCCTTCACCTCCTTCTTTGAAGAACCCTTTCTTCCCTTAGCGCCACCCATTCCTGCGTAAAAATGAAGAAAGAAAGGTCCATGAGACCTCCTTTTATAAAAGAAGAAAGGGACACAAACTTCAAAGAAACAGGCACAATAAACAAAGGCGTTAAAAATAAGTACTTGCAAATTAAAACGGACACTCCCTACCCTCTCTAGAAGACGCAGTCCTGCGTGCTGGTTGATTGTCTGACATGTTCCTGTAAACAATTGAAATAGATTAATATGCGAGACAAAATAAAAAACAAAAAAATTTGAACTTCTGATACATTTCGGAAGTTCATTTCCGAAAACTGGGATGGAGGTGTTTTCGGAAATGAACTTCCGAAACACCCCTGCGATGGAGTTTCCTGCAACTTCCATGGCAGACCCCTAAACCAAACTTCAAACCAAATCAAAATGCTTCTAAACAACCTAAATACTACTAACAACCTAACCATATATCATTTATGCAATTAAAACCCTAAATAACATGCATTTGAATAATAGATCTAAAAATTTCAAAACTTACAAAGTGTTAGGATTGAGGGCTTTTGAATGTTGTTTAGCAGTGTGATTGGAGCCTTGATGCAGCTTTGGAATTCTGTTTGCACAAATTTTCGCCTTTGCCACTTTTTGTTTTGATTTAGGGTAAATGATTGGGGGAGGGGGAGTGTTTTGATAAATCTGCAGAAATCGCAGTATTTCGGAAGTGAACTTCCGAAATAATGTTTTCGGAAATGAACTTCCGAAATAAGTCAATTTTTTCAAAAAAAGACGCTTTCGGAAATGAACTTCCGAAGCAGGGGTATTTTGGGATTTTCGCTTGGAGTGACCCCCATAGGGAGGTGGCTAAAGAAAATTTCATACTACTTTTACATATTGAAAAATAGGAAGACTCTAAGTGTGTTTGTTTCTTTGCTAGAAAAATAATTTCTGGGAATCTGAGGCTGGAAATACTTATTCCTTTGTTTGGTAGATGGGAAAGAAAAAAAAAATGCCTTGAAATAAATAATATTCAGGAATAAAAGTTACTCATGAAATTGTAAATATTTATTCTCATGTCAAAGAGTGGAATCTTTTATTCCCATAGGAATAAAAAATAACTAACTATAACTACCCACTTCCATACTATTTCAACCAATTATTTTTTATTTTTAAATTTTTAAAATGATAAATAAAATAAAATTCAAAATTAATCCAAAAAACCTTAATTATTTACCAAACAAATTGATGGGAATAAAATTCCTAGGATTAACATTCTTAAGAATATAATTTTAATCTCTCAAACAAACACACCTTAAGTCTTCTAAAGAATAGATCAGAACGTTAAAAAACTTTGATGATTTTGAGTTGATAATTCTTATTTCTAGTTCCACAATTATTAATTTCTTGGAAAAAATTTTGGAATCTGAAATTGGTTTTTTAATCTAAGATTGGTGGTATTGTTGTGAACGACTTAATTTGAAGTTCCGAGTTAGGTTAATTTTTTATTAAAAGTTGAGATTTTTTTGGATTTTGGTTTGTGGGTTTTGTTTTCAAGATGAAGGTTGAAGTGGGTTTAGGAGGAAATGAGTTATGGAAAGAAGATGAAAAACCTACGGTGGTTGAAGTATTAGGTGTGTAAAAGCATTTATTACATAGTTACAAATTCAGTTTTTAATGAGTATTTTTTATGACAATTAGAAGTGGTGAGAATCTTGAAAACAAGCTTTATGATCTATTTGAAAGCTTTTGAAAGCAATTGTAAGTGGTGAGAATCTTTTGATGGAAATTGAAAGAGGTGAGAATTTTTTTGGGTTTATTTTAAAAAATTTCGGGTTTCCATATGAATGTGTTGAAGGTGAGGATGAAGATAAAGAAGGAGAAGAGGGAAGAAGATGAATAAATGTAAAAAAAAATTGGTGTTGGTGGTTTATTGTTAGATTCTATAGACTTTCAATGTTCAACCATTT
Source organism: Vicia villosa (assembly GCF_029867415.1). Taxonomy (NCBI): domain Eukaryota; kingdom Viridiplantae; phylum Streptophyta; class Magnoliopsida; order Fabales; family Fabaceae; genus Vicia; species Vicia villosa. The sequence goes on from NW_026705263.1 coordinate 550,272, forward strand.
GATATCTTTTAATTTTAATCACATCCAATGGCAGTGGCGGAGCCAGAAATTTTATACAGCCTGGGCAAAAACTTCACACCCTATTTTTACTAATTTCTCCCATAATTTTGCCCCTGATTTTGTCTAAAAATTGACTATTAAATTGGGGAGAATACATAGAAAATAGGGGTTGAGCCCGGGCGCCTGCCCGGACTGGCTGGGCCTTGGCTCCGCCCCTGTCCAATGGTTAAATCTTTAAAAAGTAATCAGGTCTATGGTGGACACTCAATAATATTTCACCATATACGATATTTAATGTTAATATTTAACGGAATCAACTAAATTGGCCAATAGATTTAGATTTAAAGGACTAAAAATAATGTTTATTAACCAATGGACCAAAATAAAATTATAAACTAAGTTAATGGACTAAATGTCTAATTAAGCTAATAAGCTATTGCTTTTTCCCATTTTGGAAAGATTTGATAGAAATTTGTTACCATTCATTAAGATAATGCTTTAATCGATTATGGGCTTATATTTATCTTATCCTATCGACTGGGAATATGCACCAATCGATTAGACAGTTAAAAATACATGTCCTACTCATTCTAACAATTTCCAATTCATTTGCCTAGGCTCTAAAAACATTCTTAGGTTATTTTCTTTGAGTAATAAAGGTTTTAAAAATATTTTTAGCGAGTGTGTGATTTAGCTCTATTACTTTACACAAATGCTTTTGTGTTCTTACAAAACATTGCTCACCCATATACGATCAAGTGAGCTTTCACACTTTCTCTCTTTCACACTTTGAAGCTTTAAGTATTTGTTGGATACACCAATCTCATAAGCACTTTGCTTGAATCTTCTTGAAGATTAAGCTTGACATACCTTCAAGTCGGAGCCATCATAAGAGGATATTATTGTGGTCATTAAACCCTAATCAAATTAAAGATAATATAAATATCAATGAAGATTTTGTGTATCTATTGAGTATTGTGATCAGGAAAAAAGTTAGGGGTGACAAAGCGGGCGGTCTGCCCCGTTTAAGCCCGCTCGGTTTAAGCCCGTCCAAAAGCGTTGCAGGCCAACTTATATGTCCGAGCTCAAAAGTCTAACCTGCCCCGTTTAGTAACGAGTTAGCGGGTTGGCGGGCCGACCCGCTAATTTTTTTTATCTTTTTTCAATTTACAATTTGATTTACTACATAACTTACAATTTTTTTAATTATTATCAAAGAGGTCGACAAAATATATATTTTTTTAACAAAGCATAATAGAACTGTAATGCCCGGTATCACACTTAATTCAATAATTGTTATTAGTTCCTCTTATACAAATATTGGATAAGTATAGTACATATTACTATAATTGGCTTGCTTTTGGGTTAATGAGTCAATTAGTAATAGAGAAGGGGCATTATGGTCTTAGCACCACTTAATTAGACTTAGGACTTGTTTGGTCCCTCACTCTTTTACTTGGCCAAAATCAGAACTTGTGAAATAGAAGTAGAAGAGAAAGAAGCATGGAATAGAAGGAGAAGAGGACGGAGCCATCATCATCTTCAAGCTTTGCATGAACCAAGATCAAACCTCAAGCTCTGATTTTCGTCCTCATCTCTGCTCCAGCTTCATCATCTTCATCTAGGTGAGTCCTTAGTTAGTGACTTTGGGAAACATTTTGGGGTTTATGCCAACCTTGGGGATTAAGGGTTTGTGAGTAAATGCTTTTGATCCTCATTTTATGCATGTGTTAGACTCTATTGGTAGTAATAATTCGTTTACATATTGTTTCTATATCTCATTATTCGATTAAAGAGGATTGCATGTGAAGATTTGGGGCTTGGGGACCCCAAATGCATTGCTGATTTTTCTGGGTTTAGCAGAGTTTGCTGTAGCGAACTTTCATTCTCTGTAGTGAATGGTTAGCTGTAGCGAACTGTGTAGCAAATAAACCTGGGAGTTGAATATTTATTCGCTAGAGCTTGCTACCATTCGTTGTAGCGAATCGGGGCTTCGTTAGGAGTTCGCTGTAGCGAACTGACCTGGATTTGAGAGAGTTTGCTTCTGTTTGAGTTCGCTGTAGCGAACAGAAGTTCGCTATAGCAAACTAGTCTGATATAGAATTGTGTTTTCTTCCCGAATGAGTGAAGTTTCGTTTCGTATCGGAATCAAAAGCTTCTTATGCCTTGTATAATATCTTGATACATGTTTTAAGCATTAATTCAATTTTTCATGAATATTTACTTATGCCTAATGATATGATTACGAAGTGATACAATTATATGTAATGATCATGAATAATTTTCTGATGCCCGTTGTTTCGGTTAAACATTCGGGATTGTTTGTATTGTGCTTAAACGCTTGTTATGCGTGTGGTATGCTAGAATCGAAGTGGGCCACTACTAGGTGGTAAGGCACCATTGTGTATGGACTGGTTTCCAATTTACCATTGCGATGTGCTCATGAGAGTCTATAGGGCGTGTCTCACTTGCAGAACACATCGGTGTTCTTGGTATGACAAACACACCTGAGCTACCATTGCAGTGTGCTTGTGAGAGTCTTTACGACGTGTCTCACTTGCAGAACACACTTGGCGTGATTGGTATGGTGGAGTAGTGATGCCATTTAGGCGATATCACCTGGATACTCACCTCTAGTGGTGCCATGTAGGCTACACCACTAGGCTCCTAACCGGATGGGCTTTTACAGTCAATTAGGATTCACACTTGCGAGAACCATATTGCGTATGGATGATGACGAGGCCGTGACGCCGTGTAGGCAATGACACCACTGTAACTCGTCACGGATGAACTTCCATGTAGGATCCGTCCGTTTCATCTAGCGATGGTCTTGTGCGAGTCTTCTTGACGACAGGTACTTGGTGACTCACCGAGGGTGTGTGTGTTAGAACAAGATTTGTTCTGATCAATATTCTTAGTTTTGATGATAACAAGGATATGAATTTTGTGTGAGACAATGTGGTACTCTAATACATTGCAATTTCCCTTTCAGGAAATATATAAAGAGTATGCACAAATCAGCGCTCAGAAGCTTTGTCTCAGAAGGTTCAGCATGCAACATCAGAACATGGTCTGGCAAGACATCAGAAGATGGTCAAGGCAGAATCAGAACATGGGTCTATGGAAGCATCAGAAGAACTTGAGATCAGAAGCAGAAGCACTGAAGTTCTCATGGTATCACGCTCAGAAGCACTTCAAGGTCAGAAGACAAGAAGATGCTATGCACCAAGCTGTTTGACTCTGATGATATTCAAACGTTGTATACACAAACATCAGATCAGAAGAAAGTACAGGTGGCAGGCTACGTTGACTGGCAAAAGGAACGTTGGAAGCTATTAAAGGCAACGTCAGTAGACACAGCGTGAACAAGGCTCGAGGTAGTTGACAAAAGCGTGAAACATTAAATGCAAAGCTGTACGGAATACGCAAAGCATTAAATGCTCCCAACGGTCATCTTCTCAAAGTGCCTATAAATATGAAGTTCTGATGAGAAGCAAGGTTAACCAATCCTGAACGAACTTATTCTGAAAAACTTGCTGAAACGCTGCTCAACTCAAAGCTCACAAACTTCATCTTCATCAAAGCTCACTACATTGCTGTTGTAATATATTAGTGAGATTAAGCTTAAACGTTAAGAGAAATATCACTGTTGTGATTATAGCTTTTCAGAAGCATTTGTAATACTCTTAGAATTGATTACATTAATTTGTAAGTAACAAGAGTGATCAAGTGTTGATCAGGATACTCTAGGAAGTCTTAGCTTGTGTCTAAGCAATTGTAATTAGAGTGATCACGTGGTGGTCAGGATACTCTAAGAAAGTCTTAGCTTGTGTCTAAGCATTTGTTCCTAGAGTGATCAGGTTCTGATCAGGATACTCTAGAAGACTTAGTCGCGGACTAAGTGGAAAACCATTGTAATCTGTTGCGATTAGTGGATTAAATCCTCAGGTGAGGTAAATCACTCTGTGGGGGTGGACTAGAGTAGTTTTGTTAACAACGAACCAGGATAAAAATAACTGTGCAAATTGTTTTTATCGTTCAAGTTTTTAGACTACACTTATTCAAACCCCCCCTTTTCTAAGTGTTTTTCTATCCTTCAATTGGCATCAGAGCGCCGGTTCTAAGGTGCAAGCACTTAACCGTGTTTAGAAAAGATTCAGGAAGAGAAAAACGCTTCAGTAAAAGATGGCTGGTGAAATTCAAACAGATCCACCTGCATCTACATCTGGCTCTGCTGAGCAATACAATGGTAACAATGGTTATACTAGACCACCAGTATTTGATGGTGAAAACTTTGAATACTGGAAAGATAAACTGGAAAGTTACTTTCTTGGTCTAGATGGTAATCTATGGGATCTTCTGTTGGATGGTTACAAACATCCTGTTAAAACTACTGGTGTAAGGCTCACAAGAAGCGAAATGACTGATGATCAAAAGAAAGAATTCAAAAATCATCACAAATGCAGGACTATTTTGCTGAATGCTATCTCTCATGCTGAGTATGAGAAGATATCTAACAGGGAAACGACTCATGACATATATGAGTCCTTGAAAATGACTCATGAAGGAAATGCTCAAGTCAAGGAGACCAAAGCTCTTGCACTAATCCAGAAGTACGAAGCCTTCAAGATGGAGGATGATGAAGACATTGAGAAGATGTTTTCAAGATTTTAAACTCTGACTACTGGATTAAGAGTTCTGGACAAAGGCTACACCAAGGCTGATCTTGTAAAGAAGATCATTAGAAGCTTGCCCAGAAGATGGGGCCCAATGGTGACTGCATTCAAGATTGCGAAGAATCTGAATGAAGTTTCTTTGGAAGAGCTGATCAGCGCCCTGAAGAGTCATGAGATTGAACTTGACGCAAATGAACCTCAGAAGAAAGGTAAGTCTATTGCATTAAAATCTAATGTTAAAAAATGCACTAACGCTTTTCAGGCTAGAGAAGAAGATCCTGAAGAATCAGAATCTGAAGAAGAAGATGAACTGTCCATGATCTCCAGAAGGGTAAACCAACTCTGGAAGAGCAAGCAAAGGAAGTTCAGAGGCTTCAGAAGTTCAAAGAGATTTGAACGAGGAGAATCTTCTGGTGACAGAAGATCTGACAAGAAGAAGGTCATGTGCTACGAATGCAACGAGCCTGGACACTACAAGAATGAGTGCCCAAAACTTCATAAGGAAAATCCCAAGAAGAAGTCTCATAAGAAGAAAGGTCTTATGGCAACATGGGATGATTCTGAATCAGAATCAGAATCAGACTCTGAAGGAGAGCAGGCCAACTTCGCGCTGATGGCTACAGAAGATGATGGATCAGAATCTACATCAGAATCAGATTCTGAAGAGGTATTTTCTGAACTATCTAGAGAAGAGTTAGTTTCCAGTTTAACAGAACTTCTAGAACTCAAGGCTCATCTTAGTATCAAATACAAAAAGATGAAAAAGCAGTTTGAATTTGAAACTAAGAAGCTGGAATTGGAGAATTCTGAACTGAAGGAAAAAGTTTTAAATTTATCCAAAAATACTGGATCTCCTTCTGTCTCTGAAAAATCTACTCCAAGTCTGAACAATATTCTAAAAGAATATGACTTAAGTTTCAGAAAGTTTTTATCTAGAAGTATTGGCAGAAGTCAACTTGCTTCTATGATATATGTTGTGTCAGGAAACAAAAGAGCTGGCATTGGTTATGAGGGTGAAATCCCATACAAGCTTGAATCTGTGGATGATATGAAAATATCATACAAGCCTCTGTATAACCAATTTAAATTTGGTCACTCCCATGATATTAGGCACACTTCACATGCACAGAAGTTTAACACTGTTCACACCAAGAAGCATGTGACACATCCTAAGAAATATCATGCTGACAAACCTAAAGAATATCATGCTGTTCCTCCTGTTAAATATTTTGCTAAACCCAAGTTCAATCAGAACTTGAGGAGAACTAACAAGAAAGGACCCAAGAAATTGTGGGTACCTAAGGAGAAGATAATTTCTGTTGCAGATATCCTTGGCGGCAAAGAGGACAAAAAGCAAAATGTCATGGTACCTGGACTCTGGGTGCTCGCGACACATGACGGGAAAAAGGTCTACATTCCAAGACCTGGTGCTTAAACCAGGTGGAGAAGTCAAGTTTGGAGGAGATCATAAGGGCAAAATTATTGGCTCTGGAACCATAAGTCTTGGTAACTCTCCTTCCGTAACTAATGTACTTCTTGTAGAAGGATTAACGCATAACTTATTGTCCATAAGTCAATTAAGTGACAATGGTTATGATATAATCTTCAATCAAAAGTCTTGCAAGGCTGTAAGTCAGAAGGATGGCTCAATCCTATTTACAGGCAAGAGAAAGAACAACATTTATAAGATTGATCTTTTTGATCTTGAGAAGCAGAAGGTGACTTGTCTTATGTCTGTTTCTGAAGAGCAATGGGTCTGGCACAGAAGATTAGGACATGCTAGTTTGAGAAAGATCTCTCAGATTAACAAACTAAATCTTGTCAGAGGACTCCCAAATCTGAAATACAAATCAGATGCTCTTTGTGAAGCATGTCAGAAGGGCAAGTTCTCCAAACCTGCATTCAAGTCTAAGAATGTTGTCTCTTCCTCAAGGCCGTTAGAACTTTTGCACATTGATCTGTTTGGCCCAGTCAAAACAGCATCTGTCAAAGGGAAGAAATATGGATTAGACATCGTTGATGATTATAGCCGCTGGACATGGGTAAAGTTCTTGAAACACAAGGATGAGTCTCATTCAGTGTTCTTTGAATTCTGCACTCAGATCCAAACTGAGAAGGAGTGTAAAATCATAAAGGTCAGAAGTGATCATGGTGGTGAATTTGAGAACAAATTCTTTGAGGAGTTCTTCAAAGAAAATGGTATTGCCCATGATTTCTCTTGCCCTAGAACTCCACAGCAAAATGGAGTTGTAGAGCGAAAGAATAAGACTCTACAAGAAATGGCCAGAACCATGATCAATGAAACCAATATGGCTAAGCATTTCTGGGCAGAAGCAATAAACACTGCATGTTACATTCAGAATAGAATCTCTATCAGACCTATTCTAAATAAGACTCCTTATGAATTGTGGAAGAACAGAAAGCCCAACATTTCATATTTCCATCCTTTTGGATGTGTATGTTTTATTCTGAATACTAAAGATCATCTTGGTAAGTTTGATTCTAAAGCACAGAAGTGTTTCCTTCTTGGATATTCTGAACGCTCTAAAGGCTACAGAGTATACAATACTGAAACATTGATTGTAGAAGAATCAATCAATATCAGGTTTGATGATAAGCTTGGTCTTGAAAAACCAAAGCAGTTTGAGAATTTTGTAGATTTTGATATTGATATATCAGAAGCAGTAGAACCAAGAAGCAAAGCTGCAGAAGCTGGTAGTCTCAGAAGCAATGGATCAGAAGATCAAGTTGCTGCATCTTTAGAGAATCTCAGGATTTCTGAAGAGCCAACAGTCAGAAGATCACCTAGACTTGCTTCAGCTCATTCAGAAGATGTGATCCTTGGAAAGAAAGATGATCCTATCAGAACAAGATCATTCCTAAAGAATGACAATCAGAAGCAGTGATCAGAATCAGAAGGCGTAAAGTCTATTCAAAACTTACAGCTGTCATCTATTATTTGATGGTGAACACGTGTATGTACGGTTAGTACAAAGCGTGCAGTTGAAAAGACGCCGACCTAGGTAACTGTGTTAAATCATTTCATTTACCACGTTCTCTCACCTAACGTCACTTATCATTTAATGTAAATTGATTTCTCTTGATTCTGTAACTGTTCATTTTCTAATCTTATTGCATTTTTTTAATCCGTCTATATATATTCCTTTCAAATCATCTCATATATCTTTTTCGCTCCTTGTCTCTGTTTCTTCTTGCATACTCTCTTTTGAAAACTTCTTAGTCGCTTCTAAAACCCTAACCGAAAACCCAGAATTTGTTCTTCCTAGTTATTCATTCTGTTTCAATGGCTGCTTCTTCATCTCAAAATGTTGGTTCATCTACTCCTCTCCATATTCAAGATGAAGAAAATCAAGAACTCACTCAAGTCGTTGCGTGCTCCATTCCTAAGGATAAATTAGAAGTTCTATGTGAACTCATGGTTGATTTTGATAACATTGAAAAACACCAATTTCATCTCAAAGAAGATATAATTTTTCAAGGATGGACTTCGTTGTTCGCTGAGTTCTGTGGACCAGTCTACCCAGATCTTGTCAAGGAATTCTGGGTACATGCAGTTGTCGCCCCTAAATCAATCTTGTCCTTCGTCCATGGAAAGTTTGTGGTAGTGATTGAGAACATCCTAAGGATGATGTTTGATCTGAGAAACGCTGAGGGAGCTTTTGAAATCGATCAAAGGGTAAATTGGAAAGATGTTTTATCTACTCTCTACCCAGACATAAATGAAACAAAGAATGTCAAGGACATGAGAGATCTCTACAAAATCTGGACCAAGATTCTTCTTGGGTGTTTCTATCACAGGAAAGGGACACATGCTTCTGACTTCGTCAACAATGAGCAAAAATACATTCTGTATTGCATTGCCACTAAGAAGAAGGTTGATGCTATCTACATTATCTTCAACCATATGTGGAAGGCTGTGAAGGAGTCCAGAAATGCCTTCAGAGAAAAAAGTTGTACCATCATTCCGTTTGGTAGAATTATCTCAAATCTTCTGGTTCATTCCAAGATTGTTGAGGACCTAGAATCTGAAGGTATTATCAAAGACCTTGCTGTCACCTCTGGGGCCTGCCTGAATGCTTTCACGTTAAAGAAGATGAAAGTGATTAAGGCTATCATTAAGACTCCCCAACCTCTTGCTGGAACAAGAATCAGAAGAAAACCCGTTCTAGCTGAATTTGGAACCTTCTTAACCAGTGAGGTACCAGAAGTCAGAACTAGGTATCTGAAGTCACAAAAAGAGGATAAAAGTCTTAAAGATCAAGAGAAAGGTGCTCCAATTAAAGTAAATCGCAAAAAGGAAGAAAGGACCAAAAGAAAGTTTGATCATCCTTCTGTTAATCGAGTGAAGGTTGTTCAGAAAGTTGCTGCTACCACTGAGAAAGAAGTGGTCCCAGAAGAAGTCATTGCAAAGGTTTTTAATGTTGTTTCTGTTGATTTTGAGAAGAAAAAGAAGGAAGTTGAGAAAAAGAAGAAGAAGTCAAATAACAATGCTGAGATTGTTGAAGTTGTTGAGAAGAAGAAAACCAGAAAAAGGAAGATGATTCTTCAAGAATCTGATGAAGAAAATGTTGTTCAAGAGGCTGTGAATCAACAGGAAGTTCTGGCGAGCGTCAGAAGGAAAGAGATCTCTAGCGGCAAAACAAAGATTGTTGAAGAGCTGAAGAGTAAGAAGCAGAAGAAGACTGAGGCTGTGGTCAAAGCTCTTCAGAAAGCATCCAAAGGTATATGTATTTCTGAACCTGATTCTACTCCTGCTGGTATTTCAGAAGTTGCACCAATAGCGGTTGCCCATATCCCTGAACCAAAAAAAGCCACATCAGAATCACCTATAACTGTCCATGTTCTTACACCTCCATCTTCTCCTGTAACCATTCCTTCTTCTCCACCCACCATCAATCCTGTTCTGGATATACCACCCCTTCAAACTCTCTTTCCACCTCACTCAAATATCTCCATCTCTCAACCTCCTCCTCATGCCAACTTTGAACACATTCCTTCCACCTCTCAAAACAACCATAGTGGTTCTGATCTTCCAACCTCTGCATCTCATGAGCAACTGCTCCGTGACTGCAACTACACCCCAAAGCCTCGTCCTGAAGCTGAACTGGTTGTGTTAGAGTCTGATAATGAAGCAGAATCTTCTTATAGGCTGGATAGAGAACCTCAACCTTATTTCATCCCCAACCCTGCCTTTTCAAAAACCAAAATAAAATCCCGCCTTGTCTACCCTATTGGTGTAATTTTTGAAAAAGTAAAGAGGAATCTCAGAAGTATCTTTGACACCCTCAGAATTGTTGAAAGTTCTGGCCTGAATGACGTCGCTATGAGGAAGTTTTGGAGGATCTTACGCAGAGAATCAGATGCTCTATTTATAGAACTTCAGGAAGCCTGTGTAGAAGCTGCTCCACGGCCTCGTGGAATTCTGAGAAGCTATGAAGACTTCTGGTTTGCTCGTCTTAGAGGAAGATATACCTTGGAAGAAAAGCCCTTTGTGGATGAATTGGAAGTAGCAAGATTGGCTGCTGCATTGGAAGCTAATCCTTGCAGGGAAATTGTGGTCTGGAGACCTCAATATCCAGTTCTGCTCGGGGATTTCAAGACCCTCTTTGACTTTCTGAGGGAAAACCCTTCTAAGGAAGACCCAAGCTTGGTCATTCCAGAAGTTGTTGACCCACCAGAAGTTGAAGGTCCTTCTGCCCCTAGGAATCTAGCTGCCATTCTTCAGGCACTTGAGAATGGAGATTCTGAGATTCCAGTTGCAGAATATGAAGATGCTTCTATGCAAGAAGCAGATGTAGAAGATCATGTTGCTGAATCAGTTCCTGTTGAGAAAATTCCTGCAAATGATCTATCAATGGAAGCTACATATCACAATGCCATCTCGTTGGATAGAAGATGTGAAGCTTCTTCTGATGAACCTTCCCGTCTTGCAAGGACTCTGGAAGTTCTTCAGAAGAATCAGGATGAGCAAAGCTCAGTCAATGCTGAGTTTAGAGCTTTCATAGAGAAGCAGAATGAGCACAACAATGGGGTTCAAGAGATGCTGGCCAAGATCTTGTCAAGGCTAGGGTCATCTTAGATTGAGTCTTAGTTATTTTGTTTTTGCTTTTGCTGCATCTGTTTTGTGCATCTTCTCTTCCTTATCTTCTTGTACTTCTGTACTTTTGTCTGCTTGAACTTCAATGGAAATTATCTTTTTCTTCCATGTGTTTCTTCTTGTTTTTCATCTGAATCTTTTATGTTTTTGATGTTATGACAAAAAGGGGGAGAAATATGTGATAAATGATTTGATTTAATCAGTTGCTTTACTAACAGAACTTGCAAAGTTCTATGCTTTAAGTTGTGTTGTTGCAGGAATTGAAGATTCAAGATCAATATATGAAGCAACAAGATGAATCAAGTTCTTGGATTCTTGAAGCAAGTTGAGTGCTATGAAGCTTCAGAATCAGAAGCAAGAAGGAAGAATGTTCAGACATTCTGATGATAGAATATGATCTGAAACATTATGTCTATGTGTTCTGACACATACCATATGGCTCTGATACATATTATGTGTTATGAAACATATTCTATGCTCTGACTCATTCATGCTGACTTTTGTCGTTTAGTTTTGTTCTGTAACATTTCAGGATGTAGAGATGCTCTGATGATGCTCTGGTACATTCAACAATGTTCTGATACAATCTAGCATGAAGTGATGAAAGAAGAAATTCAAGTTCTGAAGCTGTCCGATGGAAGCAGAAGTCAGAAATTGTGAATGTTCTGAAGATCAAAGAAATTCAAGTTCTGAAGCTGTCCGATGGAAGCAGAAGTCAGAAGCTGTGAATGTTCTGAGGATCTAAAGAAATTCAATGTTCTGAAGCTGTCCTATGGAAGCAGAAATCAGAAGTCATGAATGTTCTGAAGATCAAGCATACGTGAACTTCTCTACTGAAATACTCAGGGAAGTCTTTTATTTATAAAATTCTTCTAGTATTAATTTCAGGGGGAGATTATTCATCTCAGGGGGAGATTGTTAATCTTAGGGGGAGACATATTCACATGCTTATGCTATAGCTGTGTAAATTGTCTTTAGCCGTCTGCTCTTTCTGATCGCAAATTCATATCATTTATATATGTTTTTGTCATCATCAAAAAGGGGGAGATTGTTAGAACAAGATTTGTTCTGATCAATATTCTTAGTTTTGATGATAACAAGGATATGAATTTTATGTGAGACAATGTGGTACTCTAATACATTGCAATTTCCCTTTCAGGAAATATATAAAGAGTATGCACAAATCAGCGCTCAGAAGCTTTGTCTCAGAAGGTTCAGCATGCAACATCAGAACATGGTCTGGCAAGACATCAGAAGATGGTCAAGGCAGAATCAGAACATGGGTCTATGGAAGCATCAGAAGAACTTGAGATCAGAAGCAGAAGCACTGAAGTTCTCATGGTATCACGCTCAGAAGCACTTCAAGGTCAGAAGACAAGAAGATGCTATGCACCAAGCTGTTTGACTCTGATGATATTCAAACGTTGTATACACAAACATCAGATCAGAAGAAAGTACAGGTGGCAGGCTACGTTGACTGACAAAAGGAACGTTGGAAGCTATTAAAGGCAACGTCAGTAGACACAGCGTGAACAAGGCTCGAGGTAGTTGACAAAAGCGTGAAACATTAAATGCAAAGCTGTACGGAATACGCAAAGCATTAAATGCTCCCAACGGTCATCTTCTCAAAGTGCCTATAAATATGAAGTTCTGATGAGAAGCAAGGTTAACCAATCCTGAACAAACTTATTCTGAAAAACTTGCTGAAACGATGTTCAACTCAAAGCTCACAAACTTCATCTTCATCAAAGCTCACTACATTGCTGTTGTAATATATTAGTGAGATTAAGCTTAAACGTTAAGAGAAATATCACTGTTGTGATTATAGCTTTTCAGAAGAATTTGTAATACTCTTAGAATTGATTACATTAATTTGTAAGTAACTAGAGTGATCAAGTGTTGATCAGGATACTCTAGGAAGTCTTAGCTTGTGTCTAAGCAGTTGTAATTAGAGTGATCACGTGGTGGTCAGGATACTCTAAGAAAGTCTTAGCTTGTGTCTAAGCATTTGTTCCTAGAGTGATCAGGTTGTGATCAGGATACTCTAGAAGACTTAGTCGCGGACTAAGTGGAAAACCATTGTAATCTGTTGCGATTAGTGGATTAAATCCTCAGGTGAGGTAAATCACTCCGTGGGGGTGGACTGGAGTAGTTTTGTTAACAACGAACCAGGATAAAAATAACTGTGCAAATTGTTTTTATCGTTCAAGTTTGTAGACTACACTTATTCAAACCCCCCTTTCTAAGTGTTTTTCTATCCTTCAGTGTGTGCAGCCTAGGTAGTTAGGTGTTACCACTTCTGGATTCCCCGTACATGGGTATGGGTGTGCATACGTGTTTATTGTACTATTGTGTACTTTTGATATGATGACTCCTATGGTGGACAATTCATGTGTTTGCTCCGTACCTGTACCGGATGTGAGGACAACCCCGAATCAATGGTGAATTCGTCTTGTTATGCATGTACCCTTTAGATCCGAGTGGACCCATAGGATAGGCGGACTCACTGAGATTTAGTAATCTCATCCCATTCCAATTCTATCTTTTTCAGGTGGTTCGAGGCAAGATCGTGGCAAAGGCAAGATGGACTAGTCCTTTAGCGTTTCTTGATAGATGTTCATCTTCTGTTCTGTTTCGTGCTTATATTTGTATTATGTTTTGGATGTTGTATTTGCTTATGCGATGTATTGTTTGGGACATGATACATTCGGCTTTTGTACCTTGTATTGTTGATGTACTTTCTTTCCGCTGCGATACTTATGTTATGTTGTCTCTATGTACCATTATTAGCATTACATGCATATTATTCTAGACATATATGTGTGGGGTGTTACAAGAACGTTAACATGTCTTAAGTGCAAACATTTCAAAAATTGAAATAACTAAAGACAAATAAAATAAACTCAAGCACAATAAAAAATAGGTATCCAAATAAATAAATAAATAAATAATAGATATCATCCTAGTCCTATTTAAAAACTAACTACCAAAAGAACCTAATTAAGAATTCTCATTGTTTACATCATATAGACTCTTATATTGACTTATTCCTTAATAGCTAAATCCTAAATTTATCACACGTTTACAATAATCAAATCCTTTCTTTTATTAAAACCAACATCTGTCTCTAAAGAAAACATGTGAGCTAATGTATTGACAACTTAATTATTTTGCATGCCATACAATTGTTTTTTTTATTTTAACCTTTTCCAATCAACACATGTATTAGTAAATTATCAAAAGAACGTTACAATTATAATTTAACTTTTATTGTATAATAATTTAGAATACGATTCAGTCAATATAATCTTAAGAAAAGAGTGTTATTTTTATAGTTACTTTTTAAAGCGGGTTAGGTAGGGCGGGGCAAAAATGGAGTTTGTATACGGAAAAAAAAATCTATTATTGATCTAAATATTTTTATATACGAAAAATGTTATTTATGATCCAAATATTTTTTATTCAAAAATGGAATAGGCCAAAAAATCTATTATTGATCTAAATATTTTTATATACGATAATTTGATATTGATCCAAATATTTTTGTAAATGACACCTAAACAAAAATAATATTTGTATATGGAAAAAAATCTATTATTTACGAAAAATAGTATTTATGATCCAAATATTTTTATTCCAAAATGGTATACGGGAAAATAATCAACTATTGATCTAAATATTTTTATATATGAAATCTACTATTGATCTAAATATTTTTGTAAATGATACCTAAACAAAAATGAGGTATGTATACGAGAAAAAATTTATTATTGATCTAAATATTTTTATATACGAGAAATGGTATTTATGATCAAATATTTTTGATCCAAAAATGGTATACGGGAAAAAATCTAATATTGAACTAAATATTTTTATATACGAAATTTACTAGTGATCCAAATATTTTTGTAAATGATACATAAACAAAAATGAACTATGTATACGGGAAAAAATCTATTATTGATCTAAGTATTTTTATATACGAGAAATGGTATTTATGATTAAATATTTTTAATCCAAAAATGGTATACGGGAAAAAATCTATTATTGATCTAAATATTTTTATATACGAAATAATCAATTATTTATCTAATTTTTTTTTCTTTTTTAACATTTTTATTTAAAATAAATGATGTATCCAAATTCGCGTAACCGAACAATATTGAATATTAACGGAAACCTGAAGTTACTGATTAAAATATTTTTTATTAACTAGAACATGAAGTTACTTATCACAATATTGAATATTAACAGGAACATGAAGTTACTTATCATATTATTGAATATTATCGGGAACATGAAGTTACTGATCACAATATTGAATATTAAGGGGAACCTGAAGTTACTGATTAAATTTTTTTATTAACGGGGACATGAAGTTACTGATCACAATATTGAATATTAACGGAAACCTGAAGTTACTGATTAGAATATTGAATATTAACGGGAACATGAAGTTACTAATCACAGTATTGAATATTAACGGGAACCTAAAATTACTGATTAAAATATTGAATATTAAGGGAACATGAAGTTACTGATCAAAATAGTGAATATTAACGGGAACATGAAGTACTGATCACAATATTGAATATTAACCGGAACCTGAAGTTACTGATTAAAATATTGAATATTAACGGGAACATGAAGTTACTGATTACAATAGTGAATATTAATGGGAACGTGAAGTTACAAAAGGCTATTTAGACACAATTTAATTTTTGTGATTTCAATTGTGTTCCTGATTTATTTTAGACAAAATTTAATGTTAATTGTTCTTATTTTTCTCCTCAAAATATTAATTACTTTTAATATAATTTTTTTCTATTAAAAAATATACATCTGAAACAAATGTGCGTCCCGTACCAGAATCCGTGCGTTCGCACGGGTTTGTTACTAGTAAAAATATAAAAAAAGACATGTTTTCTTTTAAATTCGTTCTACATTATTAAAAACTCAAAATATTTTCTTTAATTAATTCAAAAACGAACTTTTAAATAAATTCTAACGCTTGATCCAACGTCAAGTTGTTAATGCCAAAACCTTTTCTTAACCATACCGAAAGATCAAGTGACAATTGGTGAACACCTCTTGAATATATTTGATCTTTTGAATTAAAACACACTAATCAAACTAAGAGGTCAAGTGACAATTGGTGAACACCTCTTGAATATCTTTGATCTTTTGAATTAAAACACATTAATTAAATTTGGACAACAAGTGACAATTTGGCTCGCATCCTTTTGAATATCTTGGGTAAAGACGCGCTAGGTGAACACCTATGCTCAATCCTTTACTAAAAGTCCGTCAATATCCTCTTTTACCAATGTGGATAACAAGTGACAATTGGGCTCGCATCCTTTTGAATATCTTGGGTAAATACGCGCTAGGTGAACACCTATGCTCAATCCTTTACTAAAAGTCCGTCAATATCCTCTTTTATCAATGTGGATAACAAGTGACAGTTGGGCTCGCATCCTTTTGAATATCTTGGGTGAACAACGCGCTAGGTGCACACCTATGCTCAAAATGTTCACTAAACATCCCTTTAAAGCACAACTTCAATTTTATTCAAACCTTTTTTCCTTATGGCTTTTTCATCTTAAAATCTCTTTTTATAAACGAGACACTTATTCAATTTCAAAATGCGAACATACTTCCACATGTGAAGATCGAATATCTTCCACTCGAATGCGATGATGGCCAATATCTCGTCTTACTCTTGATTTAGTCATCCATTCTTGTAGTGATCTCTTATCCATGTGCGCGTAGTATTGTCTCCATTTGAAAGCGATCGAGTACCTCTCGCTAAAATCAACTAACAAACTTTTTGTGGTTCTTCGCCAGAACTACGATTGCTCTGACTTTCCCATTGCACGAGGGAATACGTAGGAATAAGACACAAACGTCTTGGCGAGCATAATAATAAAAAAATCATTTTTCTTTTCCTTCACAATAATAAAAAACCTAAAACCCTTTCTTTTATATTTTCTCGATTAATAAGCAAAAGAACGCAAACATTACGCTAACACTCATTCATAAAACTAACTAAATGGTTCTCATCGAGTACAATGGTGGTGAGGGATGCTAACACCTTCCCTTTGCTTAACCGACTCCCGAACCCTAATTTGGTTGCGATGACCATCTTATCCATTTCTTTTTATTTGTGGGTTTTATCATTATTTTCCCTTTCCTTTGGAATAAATAAAATTTGGTGGCGACTCTGTTGTATTTCGAGTGTGTGAACACGTTCGAGTATTTTTTACCGCTACAATTTATAATAAAAGAATTTCTTTATTGACCCCCCTATGGGGATGGCCCCCAACGAAATTCCCAACTTGCCCCTGCTTCGGAGATGTATCTTCGAAGTATTTTTTTTAAATATTTTTTCAGACTTCGGAAATGCATGTCCGAAATCTCCAAAAAATTGGTGTTTTCGGAGATGCATTTCCAAAATGCATGAAATTTCAAAAAATACGTTGGTTTTAACAGTCAGCTATTGTTTCAGAAGTACATTTCCGAAATAATGTGTTCATATACCATTTTCCCTCTTTCACTATTTCATCATTTTTCTCCAAAACAAACCCAAACCCTCTCCAAAACTTCCATCAATATCAATCCATTTTTCGTCTCAAAATCAAGTTTCAAACCGTTGATCACGTTAAAGGGAGCATAGAAAGCTACAATTTGAGGTAAACATCTCTCATTTCATCCCCTATTTCACTACATTGTTGTTGATTTCTGTGATGAAAACTCCGTCAGTTCGGAAGTTCATTTCCGAAATAAGTCACCTAACAGATTTGGGAAATGTACTTCCGAAATAATGCCTGGCAGTATTAAAAAAACAGTTTTGACCATTTTTGCTAATTTTTGCATATGTTAGGTATGGTGCATCCGGACAACATTGTCGCCGATGACGTAGTAGTTTCGAAAGATGTCAACGTTAATAACGATCCGGTTAACGATGTTAAATCCATGATCGATGCGGTGGATGTACGACAACAATTTACAAATGATCGGAGCTTCGCTTGTCGTGAATAATTGTTTGATTGGGTTCGTAGTGAAGCTAGTAAACTTGGATTTGACATTGCTATTTTAAGGTCCGATAATGGAAATAGTAGACGGAAAGGTTTTGTCGTTTTGAATTGCGAGAGGGGTGGGGGGTATGTACCAACAAACTGGATGTTAAAACACGAAGACACGGGATCGAGAAAGTGTGGGTGTCCGTTTAAGTTGCGCGTGACTCGGAGGATTGATGATTTGTGGCATTTAAGCATCATTTGTGGAATTCATAATCATGCCTTGGATGCCAAGCTACACGGGCATCCAACGGCGTGTAGGTTGTCCCGCGAAGAGAAGAATGTTATTTCGGATTTATCGATAATCAAAGTGGCGCCGAGAAACATACTTGCCGATTTGAAGCAAAAAAAACCGGATAGCGTTTCAAATATCAAGCAAGTATACAATGAACGACACAATCTTAAAGTCTTGAAAATGGGCCCTCGGTCGGAAACGCAACAACTTTTGAAACTATTAGGCGATAACCAATACATGTCAAGACAGTTATGGAACACTGGTTTAAGGGCCAAAATCTATTCTCGCAATTGATTTACAATATATCCCGTTCGGGATTGAATTTTATGTTTCATGAGGCGAAGCGGGCGGAGACAATGGGTCCAGATAGTTCTAAATGCGGGTACACAATTAGAAAAACATACGGGCTTCCATGTGCATGTATACTTTCTAAAAAGATGAAGTTGAATTCACCGATACGCATGGATGAAGTAATCGACCATTGGAAGAAGCTCCGTTTTGATGATTTCGAGCCGCCGAAAGAAAATGATTCCAAAATCACCATCTCCAACGAGTTGGAAGTGATAATGGATAAGTTTGCTAAAGCGGATGACACAATAAAAATGCATATAAAAGAACAATTGCGAAAAATTGCATTTTCGGAGACCACCGATTTGAAACCGCCATCTCAACCGGTTAAAACGAAGGGTGCGCTGAAAAAACCGAAAAATACCCAAGAAGACACATCAACCAAACCATCTCCTTTCTACTTTGAACATGTTGATGCATTGATCCCGGATTCACCAACACCAAAGTCCAAGTGTAGTGGTAACAAAAGAGCACGTATTTCGAAGCCGCCTCGCACACCTCCGATCAAAAAATCTCCGAGGATCTACATTAATGAGATGCCGCTTTTTATGCACAAATATATTGATAACATAGTTGATGTTGGCACCGACGGAAATTGTGGATATCGGGCCGTTGCGGGTTTGCTCGGAAAAGGAGAAGAAAATCACACTCTTATTCGACGGGCACTTATTTCGGAGTTGACTTCGCATAGGGACATCTACGCCCGACTCTATGAAAATCAAGAAAACTTTGAGAAACTTCATGATTCACTTATGTGAGACATTCTTTCCACTTCATAGTCGACCGCCTTTGGACGCGTCGAGCCGCATCATATGTATCGGGTATCTAAGATCGCGCCACTTCGTGCAAGTTTTTTTGAAACCGGGGTGTCCTATACTGGCTACTTCTTGTCAATGGACGACACATCATACAAATGAGGCGGAGACTTGGCCGGATCCTTTCGTTGAAAGAATGACGGAGTTTGAAGAAATGATGAAGCAAGAGCGTGAGGAAAATAGAGAGCGGTCGAAGAACATACCGATTTTAGATCTAAGCGCCACTGATTGGTTCGGCGAATTTTAGTTTTAACCGGACCATTTTTTTTGTAATGACCGGTGCGTGTCATTTTTTGTATGTATTGTCGTTTAACATGTAAAATCAAACCGATTCAATACATATATAATATAAGTATGTTTAATGTTGTCATTGTTTATGTTGTGCCTATTTTGTATGTATTTGTAATTGTTATCTCAAAACAGAATGCAATGCACAAAATGTGATTTTTCACCTCTGTTTCTGCATAATTCGGAAGTTCATTTCCGAAATATGGTTGATTTTGGACTTATTTCGGAAGTTCATTTCCGAAACATCCACAGAATGTAAGATAAGGTTTGTTGGGCCATTATTACTCCAATAAGTCTATAAATACAACACAATCTTTTTCATCCTCATCACACCACAAAACACCAATGACACAAACATACCCCCACCTAGCATTTGTCTACTTCATTAGTGGCTACCCGATGCCGTTCCAATACCGCTTCTCGCGCGACACATCGTTCGCGAAATTGATAACGTCGCTCAACACGCTATTGCAATATTCGGAAAATTGAAAGGTTGTGAAGCTTGAGTACCGCTCGCCATCTCTTAACGACGAGAGAGACGTTCAACTCACCCCATTTGAAGTCAAGAACGGCGGAAATTTAGCAGTTTTGTGGACAACTTTCGACCGATTTTCTTCGAAGGATCCGATCGAGTTAGATGTGAAACTTCAAAGATCGAGAGCCGACGTTATCAAAATGTTGACTCATCCTCACCTACCCGTGTTTAACAATATGTAACTTTAATTTTATGTAATGTAATCTTTGTAATCTTCATCCTTTAAATAAATCGAATCGTTGTTGTTTGTTATTTTTTTCTGTATCAGATCTTATTTTGGAAGTACATTTCCGAATTCTTCCAAGGGAGGTGAATTCGGAGATGCACTTCCGAATTCACCTATTTTCTGGAAAAAAAATTATTTCGGATGTACATTTTCGAAATCAGTTTTTTTCATCAAAAAAACATTTTTTCGGAAGTGCATTTTCGAAACCACCTTTTTTCTCATAAAAAAGTGACTTCGAAAATACATTTCTAAAATAAAGGAACATTTTAGGGTTTTCGCCACGGGTGACAAGAAGGTAGGGGGTTCAATAAAAAAATTTCCTATAATAATAGCATGAGGAAGTACTTATTTTATTTTATATGATAGATTATGGTTTGGAATTTGATTTATATTTGATTACCTATAATATATATTGTCTTCTTTTACTTATAAATAAGGTGAGAGTAATACCTAATAACTTAATTGAATATTGAGTAAACATAATAACTTGTTATCCAAGAATAAATTACAGCAATGAGATTGAAATGTATACCTCTTTATTTCAAATTTCAGAATTAACATACACATTGGTTCAGCAACCTAAACTATTTATACCTCTTCCCAGCGGCATTATTAACCACAGTTTCCATGGTATAAAGGTTGTAGAATAGCTACAACTTGAAACACAAATACAAATGATACAACAAATTTGTTTTACACAATTTCAATAAATTTATCCGATGCCCAGATTTTTGCAGCATCAGAGAGCTTACTTCCCTCAACCTCCAATCTTGTCAAACTTGAACAATTCTTTACAAATAGTTCAATAGCATCGGACTGTATCCCCAAACAGAGCATAATGTCAAGATTTTCAAGTCTCTTGCAGCTCCTAAGCATAGAAATTAAAGCCACACTAGTAAGTCCTTTACAGCCTCTCACCTTCAAATCAACCAAATGAATGCAAGAAACCAACATCGAAATGAAATCCTTATCAAACAACAGTTCATTATGAGACAAATCTAGTTTCCTCAATTGCCTCAAATGTTGACCCAAAGTTGCAAGCAACCCTTTCTCCCTTTCAACCACATCACAGTTTATGAGTGCCAATTCTTCAAGACCGTTACTCACTGCCATACCAAGAGCCTTAAGCCCTTCACCAGTAACAAAACAACAACTTTGAAGCCTAAGACTTGAAAGGCCTCGGAAATTCATAGCCATAACAAAAAGATGATTGTTTTGAAGGTCCATAGGCAAACGAAAATCAAGTTTATGCAAATATTTAGAGGTGCAAGTTGAGAAGAAATGTAGCAAACCCTGTCTGCTACCACCATCATGAACCAAAAGTGATTCCAATGAGATACAATATCTAGCAATTTCCGAGAGAACTTCATCAACCACGGTCCTACAAGTTTTAAGCTCAATTTGTTGAATACCCTGCAAACAGTGAACAAAAGATGAGTAAGAGCTACCAATTCCTTGGCAACTTAGAAGCTTCAAATTCTTAAGGCTTTTGCATCTCTTCCACAGCCAACCAATTCCCATATCATCTCTACGGATACCCTCAAAACAAATAGTTTCCAAATTCAGTTCCTTATCAAAACGGCCATTCACCTCCTCAGAACAACCGGCATCATCATCATGATGATCATCGTCATCATCATCATCATAAGAGAAAACAATTGAGAGTTGTTTTAAACAAGGAAAAAACAAAACCCAGTCGAGAAAAATAGGTTTTGAAAGAGTAATAGAAAGGGACCTCAATCGGGTACAAGAGTTTGAGAGAGAAACGATGGAGGAGAGAGGAACAGGAGCAGGCGAGAAATTGAGAGAGAGGAGTTTGGAGGATGAAGAACAAGAGGAAATAGCAGAGAGAAGAAGGGATGTTGTTGTTGTTGTTGTTGTTGTTGGGGTGGTGGTGGTGGAAGATGAAAGAAGGAGGAGAGAGAGAGAAGAGAGAGAAGGGTGTTGATTGAGGAGAGAGATGAAAGAGAAAAAGTGATGATGATGATGGGGGTTGTTGAAACGAAGAGAAAGGGTGAGTTTAGATGAACGGTAGAGATGAAGCCATCGCTTTGAAACAAGGGAGATTGAAGAGGAAGAAGAAGATGGGAGTTTTAGGAAGATTTCTTGCAAGAGTTCATCGCATAGGATATTATCCATCTTCTGGGTTCTTCGGAGAATCCAGCTCGTTTTTTATTAGAGAGAGAGAGAGAGAGAGAATTAGGTGATAAGTGAAGTGTGTTTGAAAGAGGAAGGCTACTTGTTGAATGAATCTTAGACGCATATGTAATGATCGTGTAAGCCACGTCCTATGTTGGGATGTCAATCTCAAAACCTTACATTAATTCACTTATAAGATTTAACTATATATGTAAAAATATATAAAGACATCAAATTAACTAATAAAAAAAACACCAAATTCACACCCATATTATAAAATCCTTTTTTATTTATATTCAAGTTTTTGTCATCTCTCCATACTAACTTAGCAATGCCACCTTCTAAGGCTGACATCCCAACACACAAGTTGCATTTATAGAGAACCATTTCTATTCATGATTTTTTTAAATTATAAATTTAATTAAAATGTTCGAAAATTATTTTGTTATTAATTAAGCCAATTGTAATTTGTAGTGTTACTTAACTGTAGAGGTGTTAATACTGAATAGTAAAATGAGGCAACACAATTATAATTTTAACAAAACTTATAGAGTTTTAAAATTGCCCCTAAAATTTTTAGAGATGCATCCACAAACGCATATTATTCAATATTTGTTAAAAATTTGTTTGAAAATGTAATTTCGAAATTTTTCAAAGTAAATTCAAAGATGCATCTTCCAAAACACTCATGACCCCATTTTATATATATTTTTCATTAAAATTGGTTCCGTTGTCGGGACTTTCTGTCGATTTTAATGAATATTAAAGTCATAGGAATTGTATCCTTGCGTTCTGCCACTTGCGTTCATGCGTTTCTGGCCTTTATGCGATCTAGCGTAAAAAAACTCGATTTTCTGAAAAATCGACTCCGAATCGAAATTTTACCGTGTCATTTCATCCAAAAAAATCAGGGATCAATTCCCTTATTTTGGACAAAATACAGATTACCACCCTAAAAACTTTAAATTCCTTTTTTTTTCTATTTTATTTGATTTATTTTCTATTTTCGAAAAAAATTGTAGACAATTAGTTTGATTTTTAGTTGTATATTAATATTTTAATGATTTTATTTTAATCGTTTTTCTATTTTCTAATTTTTTTCTCAACTGAGACATTGTTGGTATATACATATTTGTTGCATTGATGATGCATGAATATTAGGTCTGCCTATCTGAATATACTCAATATTAAATTAAAAAAACACAACAATATATTTTATGGATATGCATATCCGAAATTACTATTTTTCATAAAAAAAAATAAAGATTTATCCTGAGATGTGTGAGGCACTTTTCCTTTAGATGTTTTGCATGACGTCGAAACTATGATACTTTGATTTTAGTGTTTCTGTCTATTAGACGGTATTATCTGAGTCATGATGTGCATCTTAGCATTAGGAAGCATAAAAATATTTTAGAAATGGTTTAGAAGAGATTCTACATGGTAAAAATGAGTTTTCTTAAAAAAATCATATATATGTGTCGATATATACAACCTATGATTCGACACATGTGCATACATTTTAAAGCTGTAAGCTCTGTAATGCATGTGTCGACACATGCAACTTTCATATCGACACATAGCAGAAATTTTTCTTCTATGAGTCGACACATACAAAGAATTAGTCGACACATGTGATCCATTTTTAAAGCTCGTAACTTCTGTCCACTATGAGTCAACTCATAGCCTACATGAGTCAAAATGAGTCAACACATAACTTACATGTGTCGACACATGTTGTGAAAATTTGAAAATTTTGCATTCTTTTTCTAAACCTCTAGTTTTCTTTTTGCCTCAAACTTGCACACATATAAATACCTCATACATGCATCATTTCAAAGTTGATGAAACAATAAATATACAAAGAGTTCTCTTCATCTTCAATCTCACAATCTATGCGTAGACATAACAATTGCACATAATCATTCTTGTTGGATTCCATCTAGAATCAGATTGATAACGTCCAATTTAGGTTATTGAATTCCAAATTGGGTTGAGAATCTTTTGGGGTTTCACTGGGGAAAACCAGTTAGGTTTTGTCCTCCATGATCAAGATGTTAATTTGGGGGTTTTGCACAAAACTTCGTAATTCGAATTCAGCCGAGTGAAAGTTTCGAAGAAGGTGGTTCTTGTGAGTGCACTTACCCATTAGATGTTTTGCACAATGTCAAAACCTAGGAAAACTTTAGCATTTCTGTACATTGAACAGTATCTCCGAGTAGTTAAGTGTACCTTTGCATTAGGGATATTTAAATGCACTTAGAACATGTTTGGAAAATGTATCATGCATCAAAAATTAGTTACCTAGCTTTAAAAATCAATTGCACATATGAAAAATTAAGTTTTTCTCAAAGTACAAGTGTATGTGTCGATAGATACAATGTATAGATCGACACATGTGCTTCAATATTAAAGCTTGTAGAGTCTATTTCCATGAGTTGACACATAATATTGCACAGATCGACAAATGCTTCAAAATTTGCTCCTACGTATCGACACATACGTATTTCAGGTACTTGTGCTGCAGTTTTAAAGCATGTAGCCTCTGTTACACACAGCTGGACACATGAATTGATATGTGTCGACACATGCATTTACATAGGTCGACGCATAACTTACATGTGTCAACACATGTTGCTGTTTTTTTTTATATTTGCATTCTTTTTCACATTTTTAGGTTTCCCTTTTGCCTCTAACTTGCACCACTATAAATACATCATACATACATCATTTTCATTTTAATGAAACTATAAACGCATACTAAGATTTCTCATCATCTTCAACCTTGCATCTATGCATAGACACACAAAAAAGTACACATAATAATTCATTGTTTGGGTGCCATCTAGACTTGGTTGATAACAATCAATTTAGGTTGGTTTGGGTTGAGAATCATAGGGGGTTTCATCGGAAAAATTGTGAGGGTTTTTACTCCAAGGTCAAGGTGTTGATTTGAGGGTTTTCGACAAGAGTCGCGCAATTTGATTCGACCGAGTGAAAGGTTTTGAAGAACGGGAGGTTCTTGTAAATAATTAGCGTGAGCCGGTGAATCAATTGGTAATCTTGGGTGACAACAACCTGCAATTTGGATTCGAACGAGTGAAATTTTTGAAGAACTGTGGTTTCTTACAAAGGAGTAGCGCGAGACAGTGAATCAATTGGTGTTTGTTGGGTGACTTGATCAAACTTAGATCAATGGAAGAGAAGTGCAAAGATCAACATTAAGCATATGGTTTGTATGGTTGGATTGCTTTACATCTCTTGTAAATAATTTTTTGCATAGTAATATTAATATCTCAATTCCAAATTGAAATTGGGGGCAGGTGTAGCCATAGCGAGGATAATCGATGAAGTGTCTAAATACCTCCTTGCGTCCTCTCTCTATCTCTTTATCTCTTGCATTTATATTTTCATTATCAAATTGTTAAACATATTGATTGAGCGATTGATTTATATCGATTTTCCGTGGATTGTTAAAAATATTATTGATTTGTTTATTGCCTTACAATCACATAGATTGTAAGTGGATTTTGATATCAACAAACTTAAAAGGAAAATCTGAAAAATCGATCACACGCCAAGTGTTCGATAAAACTTTGAGTTTTTCTATTGAATTCATTAGAAATTGGTTGCTTAGGTGATTTCATTATAACAGTTGATTGAAAATTTAATTGGTTAATCTTTTGTATCATTGTTATTTTATACTAAAGGTTGTGCGCATAGTTTTTAACATTTCAAAACCTTTTTAAAACTGAAATTTAAATTTGGGGATCTATTCACCCCCTTCTAGATAAGTCTCCGTCATCTATCAAGTGGTATCAGAGCCTGGTTCATTCTTTGCTTCAAATACTTATTAGATAATAGCTAGCGAACCTAAAGAGGCGTATATAGAGCCCCTGTTTTCACTGGTGAAAACTATGGTTATTGGAAAGCTTGTATGTCCACTCATATCAATTCATATAATAAGGGTGTGTGGGACACTACTATGAACGATCCAACTCAAATTACCATGACTAATGGAAAAGGCGTCATCATACCTAAACCAAAAGCACAATGGGATGATAATGATCACAAAAAGTGGGGTTACGATTGGAAAGCACAAAATACTCTCATATCTTCTCTTGTTGTTGATGAATATTATCGTGTTTCCCATTTTTACTCATGAAATACACTTGTTGTTGGATCTCTCATAACAACAAGTCGTACCTATTTCTAAGTTGATCAATCAAAGAAACACATTTTTGAGTATTGTAAACACATGGTAAAGCAAGCACTAGCCACACAATCATATAACATAAACACAGCTTAATATTAATTTCGAATAGCTTAACTACAATAGGTTTAGCTCAAAGTGAGCTGAGTACAAGCTACAAACATGATTCTCAAAGGAGACATCTTAAAACAATAAAATGAACAAAAGATAAAAACCTAAAAGAAACTTGGAATAAGACTTGAGACTGTTAATATTCAAGAGAAAACTCCAGTCACGCCAATGGTCATCAGCTAGCACATACTTGGTTGACGAGAGATAACTCTTTCACACTTCTGCTATTCACGCTCTGAAACTGTTGCAATGGTAACTTGGAATTGCTGAACCCTTTTCAATGTTTTCTGCCGCTCTATTTGTAGAATAAGAGTTAGGGTTTTTTATGTTTCCTTGGATCATGGGCCTATGTTCATAAAATTATATCAAACCCACGCAACAACCAATTTTTTCAGAATAGGACCAAAGAATCTTTGTGCAAGGAAGACAACAGTGGGAGACAAGGTGTAGTGTGGCAGACTGTTATAGCAGGTGCATGTGGCGCTCTCTGCAAGATCAGTGTACTATCATACTAACTTTTGTCTTCTAGCGCTACCACTATTGTTTTTAAATATGAATATTTTCTTTCTTATTTTTCAGCACCACCGAGTCGTTCCCTCCATTTAGGACTTCCTTCCATGTTATCCTCCCTAGCTAGAAGCTTCAAATACTATCTTCCTAAGATCAAAGTTTCCTCAGCTCATAGTGCATCAGTAGACTAGTTCATTCTTGCCTCAGCTTGACTCTACTAACCTCTGCATACACAAAACACTAAGGTTATGTTTGGGAGTTTGGAGGGTTTTGGAAAATATGAAGAATTGGGTGAAAAGAATAAAATGATTTTGGGTAGGAGGGTTTTGGAGGGTTTGGTTTTATTCATAACACCAAAAACCCCATAAAATGGGGGAACTCAAAAATTATATTGAAGGAGGGTTTTGGAGGGCTTACATAAATTATCCAAAGATCTTTTAGGTTGTTATACTATTTTGAAAAATAAAACTTTTGTAATGATAATGACTCTTTTATCATTCTAAACAAAATCATTTTTTCAAAAAATGTCAAATATTTTTCTATATTTTTTTAAAAATTCATTTTCGGAAGCCTTCCCCTCCCCTCCCCTCCAAACTCCCAAACATAGCCTAAGTAAACTAAAAAAGGGAGCACCTATTGTGCTTCACACTACTTTAACTAAGATAATAAAAGTGCATGAAATTTTAGCAAGTAATAGAATATAAAAACTAAACTAACAACTACAAAGTTATGTATTATGTGGGTTAACAGAAACATACAAAAAATGCTCAAAATAAAATGTGGTAGGACCGAACTTATCAAATTTTGGCCCAAAATACTTTTTTTTTTAAAATTTTGTGTGTTTTAAAACATTCTAAAGCTCTTAAAGCTTGAGAATTATGTGGGTTTTATGTTTCTAAGTAAATAATGGACTAAAGAAATCAATAGGTCAAGCTTTGAAGGAGGGAGAAAGAGAAAGGTGTGATGCATTAATCAAAGTGTCTATAAATTGCAATTATTCATCAAGACAAGGAATATCCACTTTCTCCACCACCTTTAATGCGTGACCTTTCATTCCCAAGCCACTATTGATAGGATAATATGCTGAAGTTGTAAAGTTTCTTGAGTTATCATTGAAAGCTACCATTTACCTATAAATTGGGAGCTAAACATGAATGAAAAATCAAATTGAATTTTGTTAAACAAACACATTGTGTGATTTGAGATCATTGCTCCTTTGGTTCTGGATTGAACCTTACTTTTATCTTATCAAGAAACCAAGTTTCTTGTGGTGATCTTCATTAAGGATTATCATCCTTTCTAAATCATAGAAAGAATGTGGCGCCCCATTTCTATCCTTTTCCATATATTTCTTTTATAAATTTTTCGTTGTTACAATTTTGTGCTAACCTAAATATTACTTGTAATTTAGTTATATCATCATCAATCACAAGTTTCACAAATATAAGAAAGTATGAGAAAAATAGCCAAATATCAAATGGGTTAGCCATCAAGGTCGGAGCCCTCACATAGCCATAAGTTCCCCCTTTCAAGGCCCATTTTATAGAACAATTTTGAGCATATTAAGCTGCAGAAGCTGCCACCATCAATGAGGATTCAGGAGACATCAAACTGTCTTAGCGTAGCAGTGATAACTAGGGGAAAATTCGTTGGGGATGCCTCTAACCTTTTGCGGGTAATAGAACCCTAACATTAACCAATTAGGAACCTTTGTCAATGTGCATGCATATTTCTTGTAAAAAATCATCATCTCTGCAATCTTCCTCTCCATAGTCCCTTTGGATGAGAGGTTATCCTGGGACACACCTCTAGTAATAAAGGTTTCGCTTGCTAACTTCCTTTCTTTCACCGCCGGTCTCGACATCTGCAGTTTTAGAGATGGGTTTGTGATCGCGACTTTATGTGTCTATTAATCGGAAGACTGCAAGTGCACAGTCGTGTCGTGTAATTTTAAAAGATATCGAATCCACAGAGACCAATGTCAACCTACTGTATTCTATTGTTGTTGTGTAAAGCTAAGGCTAGCGATATTTTAATTATGTTTTAGGGGAAATAAAACTAAACCTAGTTAAAATAATAATAAATGGATACCGGTATGTAATTCATCTAACTTAGGAAATCCGAAGTTCTATTGGCCAGGTTCTTTACCAAATCAAAAATCCTTATTAAATATGTTCGTTTAAAAGTCCTCCTTTCAAACTCTCGCTCTATTGACTTAGACTACAATCCTAACTCATAATGTACGCTCTCGCTGTCCCATTAGATTTATAAACTCTTTTTGAAAACAACATAATTAATAAAATGCCCTTTTCATGTAAATATTATTTACTTAAAAACCCTTGTCTCAAACTCTCCCTCTATTGACTTAGATTATGCTAATATTCCCTAACGTACGCTCTCGCTGTCCCGCCGAGTTTAAAAACACTTTTTGAAAATAAATAAATATCTAATTAGTTTTAATACGCTCTCGCCGTCCTTAAACCTAATGTCCAGTGTCTACTATCTGGTTAAATATCTCAAACTCTCGCTCTGTTGATTTCTAACCTTAGTCAAGTTTTAAAATCTCAAACTTCCGCTCTGTTGATTTTATAAACTTTAATACATTCAATTAGACACTAAAACCAGAAAAAGGTGATTTTTAATATAATATTATTTAGGCCAATTTATTTCGGATCCTTTTGGTTAGATTAATTTACATACCGATATCTAGGTAATTTAGCCAGACATACTTTTTAAATTAAACATGCATAAACAATCATAGTTAATATACTCAGGCATATTCAATAGCATACAGGCAGATAGCATGCAATAATATTAAATAAATCAAAGCTATTATAAATATGGAACCTGAAACTAAACGGTACTGAAATTAAACTTAAACTTCTGAATACTTGAGTACAGATGCTTGAACGGAGAAAATAAAACAAGGAAAATAAAAACCAGAATCTAACGTACGGTTAGATCTAGTATAAAGTACACAATAGTCTCCGGTGTAGAGGCTATTGTGAGAAAAGAACCGAAAAAGAATTAAGACGGAAAAATAAAGTTGAAAAAGTAAATTGCTGAAATGTAGAAAATAATGCTCAAAAACTATGGCTGGGACAAAGCATGGTCCCCTTTTTGTTGGCCTCCAACTTCCTTTTTATACTGGTTCGTGCTAACTGCCTTTTTCTCCTCCTTCCCCGTTCCTCCTCAAATATAGGAAGGCTTGACTTGGTTTGTGGAGTGTAAAACAGAGATGTGGGTCTCAATTCGTTGTGGGCCCTTGGATGCTGAGACGGGCGTCTCCATCCATGGAGACGTGGCCAAACTTATTTATTGCATGTCGCCCGTCACTTCCTCCTTGACGGTCGTCAAGGCTCCTTGCTAGTGGGCCACGTGCTCAGTTCTTAGAGGGCTGGGCTGCATAAGTGAATTTGTTTTGTTCATTTGGCCTTTTTTCACTTTTATACCCCCATTTCTTCATTTCCTCACAAAGTCTTCAATTACATAGATATGTAACACCCCATTTCTACCCGGCAAATATTCAAGAATCAGAGTTTCAAATTTTCAAAATTTCTCGATAAACAAATGAGGCGTCACATATTCATTTAACAATAAATCACTTCATTGCATTTAGCGGATACATATCACTTCTTAAATTCAATCAAACAATTGCTCAACATGTAATAGTTTCAAACAGAATAATTTCTTTTATGAAAACATGGCGGAATCATAGTTCTCAATATTTGAGTCAATAACATATCATTCAGCTAAGGTAAAACAATAAACAACAACACGATAAACATCATAAATCATCCCCCCGAGTGCTACGTATCAGAGCGACAACCGACTCGATAAACAACAACTAAAATCTTCTTACTCGAATACATGTACGTTACCAATATAAAGGCAACGGCGAAACAAAGAAAAGGGTGAGATACCAAATCATATAAGTGAGCGTATGATAAATTGTATATTTAGGATTCAGGCATATATAATTATCAGATCACCAGTATTAATATTGCCATACACTTCATACTTTCACTAACTCACAAATCTCACATACTTCTCATTGCATCATAAGTCACACTACTTCACATTCGCATCAATTATATATAAACATGTCAGTCATTCACTTGCAAGTCAAATCATGATATATCACGAGTATAAATCACAGCATATAAGTCACTCATCTAGTCACAAAACATCACATATACATTTAATTACAAAACATCATATATACGGCTAATCACAAAACATCACATATAAGTCACACCAGACATTCAGTTAATCGCACTCACAAATATTGACATCATCATACTATTCATAAAATCATCAATTCACATCTTTACATACTTCTACCATTTAACAAGTCACAATATACAATCACGATATAGTCACAAAATGTCACAACTATGAATCACATAAGACACATGGGACATGTGTCATACCCCAATTTTTGACCCTAAGATCACACATCATTTGCATACCAATCATCAATCAAGAAATTTTAACCTAGATCTCTACTTGCAATGTTGTGCTCAATTCATCTGCAAAGGAATCATCGAGCACCCATGTTTTAGTCTTATATATATTGTTCTACTAACCAAAATACCAAAAATATTGCCTTGTGCTTTTGTGTGTTTGTGTTTTGTAGGTATCAAGTCAAAACATCCATCAAAAGGAGCATTTTTCAACATTTTCACTGTGCAAATCGATTTGCATAAGGTGTAAATCGATTTACACAACGGTTTCTGCACCAGATTTGCTTCTGCCATCAGTGCAAATCGATTTGCATAAGACAGCAATCGATTTGCATAACTGTTTTTGCCCCAGATTTTGCCTTTTTTCAGCCATGTAAATAGATTTTCATAATGTGCAAATCGATTGCACCAGCACGAATTTGGAAAAATGAAGGCAAATTTCAGCTTTTTGAAGTGTTGACATCATTTGCAAGCATGGGAAGCATGACTTGGTTCTTACATTTGATTTCCTACATCATCTAATCATGTACCCTCATGTGATTGCATCAAGGCCATTGGATCTCATTTTTGGCTCCAAATCAATTTTCCAAGCCTAATTCTATTTTCCAATCCTAACTCCAAGCCACAAAATTTCCCAAGCCTAAGTGCTATAAATTGAGGCACTCCCCTCTTCATTTTTCAAGCTTTGATAGCCAAGAAACTTATTGCAAATTCTCTCCTCACCTCTTCCAAACCCATCACTCAAAGCTCTTTCTCTTCCACACAAATTAGTGAGTCACATCTTGAACCTCACTAATTTAGAGCTAAACCTCAACATAAACACTAGTTTTTGCATCAATTGTGAGAGATCAAGGCTTGTGGTTGTGTGTTCTTGAAGAAGATTCAAAGTTTGTGAAGATTTGGTAAAATTCTAGATCCTTTACATGATTCAAGATGTGATCCATTGTTGTTTATGCTTGATGCACCTTTGGTGCTACATTGATGAGATTTGCTTGCTTAATTGATACATTTTCGTGCACAAATTGATCCAAGATCACAAGGTGTTTGGTTTTATGTTTAAACAAGTTTTCTTCTCTTTATTTGCTGTTTTTTTTGAAAACTGTGTTATGCAAATCGATTTACATCTTGTGCAAATCGATTTACACAACTGAAAACTGCGCAGATTTTGAAAACAGAGTTGTGCAAATCGATTTACACTCTGCAAATCGATTTACACTGGGCAGAATGCTGATTTTTTGTAGTTTTTGACTTGTTTTTGGTTCTAACTCATCTTCTACTCCATTCTTTTGATATTTGCTTTGAATCACAAGTTAGAGGCCTAATTTCTCTCTAATTTCAATGGACTTAGGGCGTCGATAGGATGAGAATCCAAATCCGCAAAATTATGTGATTGAAATTATGGATGAAAGGAGCCTTTAATGTGGTTCCATCTTTTATTTCTTTTTATTTTGGTCGATGAAAGTCTTAATGCCTTGAGAATTCTTATGGATTCTTGGTAGAGACTAGATCACTCACCATTTTTTCTTTTCGTGCGGTATTGCTTTCGGAAAACGATCTACATATCGTTCTTCTCGCATGCATTAGCACATAAAGTTTTGACCGGCCTCGTTGTAGGGTGATTTCTACATAAATCACTTGGCGATCTGCTTAACATAGCGCAATATTTCGTGTCCCGAATAAAAAAGATCAAATATGGAAGAGAATTGTATGCGGTTGATTTAAGACTTGTGGAGGTTTTTATCGTGTAGTCGCTATGATTTTATCAAGCTTCTGATAAACCCCATTGAATTTAAATCCGAGTACATCATTCACTCACCATCGATCTCCTGCTAATTTTGATAACATACTTGACAAGTTTCAAGATGGTTATCTTTAACATTTAACAACTAACTTTAATTTCCGCACCTTTACTATACCGCTCTTTATATTACCGCTCTTTATATTTCTCGCTTTATCGCTTTACTTTATCATTTCATCATATTTACTTTCTGTCATTTTCTCTTTGTCCACTTGGACATATGTTTATGCTTCCGTATTTTTTTTTTCTTTTGTCCACTTGGACCATACTTTATTTTTTCGCTAAAACACTAATAAATAATCAAAATCTAAAAAATACATAAGGTTCTCTTTGGACTATCGGTTACTATCCCTAGCGCTTTGGAGATTCGGACTTATGGACTTAGTACCTTTGGACTCATTCTATTACTATCATGTGATTGTTCTGTCTGTCTGGCATTGTTCTGTTGTATGTTTATGTGTGCAGGTATTTCCTTGAAAGCCCTTGATGGTTAATTCCAAGGCATTAAGATAAGGATTTTACCCAAAAACAGCCGTTACTCTGCCCAATTTTCGTCAGAATCTTAATGTGCTTAATGAAAAATGGTGCTAAGACAATAAGTTCATCTGGATCCCCAAGTGTTAATGTGTTGGTATTGATAAATCCAAAGGATGGGAAAACTACCTTGGCTCTTAATGTCAAGTGTTGGCTTCTTACTTGGTTAGACCGTTTCTTTCCTTAGCTTTTATTTTACGCAATAGGATAGCCTCTTCATCTCCTCCCATTCTTAAATTTTCAAAATCTTCTCCCTTTTTCAAAAATATTCTTATGTTTGCAAACCTTTTCAAAACCTTTTTTCTTAAAAATATCTTCCGCCCTTAGTGGCTTCTCTTCAAAAGTTTAGACACCGTTAATTGTCGAAACGAGTGGTTATACCCCACGATTTTGAAATTGATTGATAATAACGAGATCTTTTCCGCGTGAGAGAGCTAGTGGCATACTCGTTGATTTTATCCGAGTTGGCGCCCTTCTTTCATTTGCGATGCAAAGAACTTGTTTGTTCTCATGCTCAAGATCAATGGCTGAGTATTTCTCTCTAACGACAACAAAGTGTTTATTCGTTTTAAAACGTTTTTCCCAAAAGCGGAACTACATTAGCTCTGACTTCTCCATTGCACCGAGGAGGTATGTAGGCCCAAAGCTTAACGCTTTGCCGAGCTTATTTTGAAAATAAAACAAACCGTTTTTTTAGCACACACACACAGATTTTCAAAAAGGTTCCCGTGGAGTACCACGGATATGAGGGGTGCTTTAAACCTTCCCCTCATATAATCAACACCCGTACCTGAGATCTCTTTCTTGTTTTTTTTTTAAAACAAAACTTTGGGTTTTACGTTCTTTTCCCTTTTCCTTTGAAAAAATAAAGCGCGGTGGCGATTTCAAAACGGAATATTGATTCGAGTCAATCCCATGGCTTCGATGTCAGATTTTCCCCGCTACAGAAAAATGGCGACTTCACTGGGGAACCAGTTTTTAAGTGTGTTAAGCCTATTTTTGTTTATCTGTGTGTTTTTACCTGTATATATTGCTGTGTGCTTTGTTTGTTTATTTTCTTTTTTTTTCTTTTTGGTGCTCGATGGTTCCTCTGTGATGAGATAAAGTTCTAACCCGAACTTTGGTGAGTAACTTGAGATAGGAGGTGGTAAGACCAATAGTCGCATGTCAGGAGCAATCCTTACCATGAGCGTCATATGGTGGAACCCCAATCAGTGGAGGCCTCATGGAAGGTAGTAGAGGTTGTTACGAACCATCGTGATAACGCTATTACTTTCAATAGTGAGTGTCCGTAGAAGCTGAATGACCTAGAACCCTTTTAACCAATCTAAGCCTTTTTAGGATGTAGTGCAGAAACAAGATCAAGTACCAATTTGAGCTTGTTGTCATGCGATACTACGCTCAGACGAGGTCTTTTTAGGCATATTATTGGCGCCCATGAGCAATTGTGCGTGCCGGTAATATCCGATAGAAGATTGAAAACTCTGGGAACCTTTGTAGAACCCGATCGGCAGGTACAAAATTCCTTAGATCATACCTTTTGGGATGGTTGGACCCATGGCTCCATGCTCGTGACGTCGAACCTTTGAACTATGATCTTATGTGACCTTGCGTACTCTTGGTTGTGGTTGGTGCATAAACCATGCATTCATGCATCCATGAAAACTCTTTTTCTTTTGGTTTTCAAGGAACTTAGAGGTTTTTCCTTGTAAACATCATAAGTTTCATCAAACTCAATGGATCTTGGGTGTTGATGGGGTGAAAATTCTAATCCACCAAAATGGATGATTGATTTTGATGATAACTTAATCAAAGCTTTAGTCCAATGTTTGAGTGTTTACAAGTTAATATCTTAATTTCCTTGAAACTCAAAAATAAAAAACAAAAAAACAAATCATTGCATTTCATGCATCATTCTGCATTTGGTCCTACTTTCTAAAGAAGTTTTCCAGAGCCTTATTTCCTTTCTCCTGGTATCATCAGTACAACGCTCGTGCTAAGAAGAAATGGAAAGTATCAAACAAGAGATTCTCGAGCTCCGTGAAGAGGTGGTTACTTTGAAGGCTGGTATGGAGCATCTGACTACTCTAGTTGAGGCTCTAGTTGCTGCCCAAGTCAATCCTCCTATGATGGAAGAAAGGATGGCAAAGGTCTTTCTTGAAACTCTGAACTCGTTCTTTCCCAAGGGGACAGTAGTCAGTACACCTGCTGACTTCCACAGGGAGGTGGATATGAAAGCGCTTCTAGAAAAGGATGTCCGAAAGGAATGTTTGTTTGAAGAAGGTAACTCAGCTGGTAGTGTGAAGAAGTTTGGTAATGACTTTTCAAAGAAGATAATCAGGGGAGGAAACAATCATCATCAACATCAGAATGTTTCCTATGTCATGCCTGTATCCAATTCAGTTCATGCAATCCCAGATTATCAGCAGAGCACTCGTCAACAAGATTCTCCACCGAACGAGCAAAATCAACCTCAAAAGGGGAATTTTGATCCTATCCCCATGACTTACGCAGAATTGTTCCCTGCTCTAGTTCATAAGAATTTGGTTCAGACAAGGTCACCACCTCCAATTCCCGAGAAGATTCCTTGGTGGTACAATGCTAACGTCACTTGTGCTTTTCATCAGAATGCTCCTGGACATGACTTAGAGAATTGCTGGCCTCTAAAAAATGAAGTTCAAAGATTAATCCATGCTAGTATTTTGACTTTCCAAGATGTTGGTTATGATGTTCAAGCCAATTCTTCGCCAAAGCATGATTGAATCACTATTGATGGTAGCTTGAAGCTCGAAAGATGTTTCGTTCAGCATATGCCCAGATGGAGAGAGTTTTTCTCAGTTTTTAGTATTCTTATTGATTTCCATTTGTAATATTTCTTGTTTTTCAATGCATTGTTTGCATGTAGAAACTTGTTTATTTTTGAATGTTAATGCTAACACAATAATAATGTTTGTCTTGAAGTAATCCATTCGTTTCGCTCATGTTTATTTGTTTTCAATGCATTATGATACCAATTGCTTTTCCCAAACTCTTGCTTATGCAAAGATTGGAGGGAGGATGATGATCTGAAAACGCAAAATTTCTGGTTGTATGCTTTTGAATAAGACCCTGCTGATGATGTACAGACATTGTTTCAAATCCCAAACACCGGAGATATAAGGAAGATAATCCCTTGTTAACCCCTTTGAGCCTTGAAGTAGGAGTTTCTTTTCTAAACGAAAAAACCCTAATTTTTAACCTGGGGCAGGGTAGTCTTCAGTTAATTGGACCGAGTGTTCATATTTCAAAAAGGATTGTGCATCCAAAGGTCAAGCACGTCATATCCACATCAAAGGATGGATCATGGGAAACCACAATGGTTATTCCCCGCGCATCAAAAGGCTGGAAAATGTGAAACCACAATGGTTATCCTTCATCCGCCAAGAAACGAGGCAGTCACAACCCTCTCAACAAGTCAAGACAAAGTCAATGTCACACGATTTGTTCAAATCAAAAGAATGAAAAAAAAAAGAAAAAAAAAGTGAAAAAAAAAGAAGAAAAAAAGCTCGCTAAGTCAAAAACTTGAAAACAAGTGACTTAGGCAAAAGTTAGAGCATCCCGCTGGACGACCAATTCAAAAGAATCAGTCCAGGCAAAAGTTAGGGAAATAAAAGAGAAAAAAAAGAAGAGAAAAGAAAAGAGTGAAAAGTGAAAAGAAAGGACTACAAAGCAAAAGTCCTCAACAATGAACAAATCTGTGTGAATACAAAAAATGAAGACAAAAGGGTGACTGCTACTCCAAGAAAGCTTCATCAGGTCCTTAATGACACAAAATCCTTTTGAGAGATGAATACTCATGTTGAGTTAACTGAACATAGAACTGGAGAACATCACGAAGATGGGGTGGGCTAAATAAACTTTGAGCCTAAAAATCTTTTTTTTTCTTCTGAAAACCATGAACCAGGCCACGTTACAACACTCAAAAGTCCTAATTGAAGCATGGTTTATTTCGAAAGCATACTTAAACAAGAAAGCGTTCCTGACTCCTATCGGGTATGCTGAAAACTTGTGTTGGTATCATATGCATAAAAAATAAAAAAAAATCAATGTCATCTCTTAACTAGCGATTCATTCACAAAGTTATGCGACATCTTTTCGAAACTTCAAGACTTACATAATTGTTGCATTTTCATTATCATTCTCAGAAT
Source organism: Vicia villosa (assembly GCF_029867415.1). NCBI lineage: Eukaryota > Viridiplantae > Streptophyta > Magnoliopsida > Fabales > Fabaceae > Vicia > Vicia villosa. Next base: position 588,550 of record NW_026705263.1, read on the forward strand.
AAACATTTTTTCTGCTTGTAAACATTTGTTTGACATCCAGGAAGTTTACATCTGATCATCAGTAGAAAACTAAAACATTGCTAGGGGCATGTTGTTTTCCCAGTATAATGTTTTTGCAAGTTTGATTACCATCATGGGGCAAATCTCGAAGACTTTGTCGAGTAAAAGAATGTGCCAAGTTTAGTCAATCTGGGGCAATTACGTCAAGATTTGACAAATCTCTCAAAAAATTCTGTTGATCCGAGGCAGATTATTCCAAGTCTGCATGACGCCAAAGATCTCTATGAACCTTTTTGAGGTAGTTTCCTTTCATAGACCACGTAGTCTGGGGCAAGTTGTGAATCAGAAGTTACCTTGATCACCTCATTAGCTTGAAGTACAAAGGTCGTTGCCATGACCAATCCAGAGTATGTCACTCTCTACCAAAAAGCTTTGAGACAACGGTTGACTGTTGGGTTTTCTTTCTCACCTTGTGTTGAGTTTTGAACTAAAATCCCCCGCATGTTAACTTGTTTGCTTTGATGTTAACTTCTTATTTCCTCTGCAAGTGCAGAATGGAGATTTTCTCCAAAGAAATTTTCTCTGATTCCCCATAATAGAGCTTGATGTGTTGTCTAATCTTTTTGATAAGAAGAAGACGATCTGTAAATTCCTCGCAGAAATTGATAATCCCCACTGAGTTTGTTCTTCGTGGAAGAATTTTTCTTCAGTGTTCCTCCTCAGCTCATTTGTCAGGATGGAATTAATCCCCGGTGGAGTTTATTCCTCAAGGGGCAAAGCTTTGTTTGACCGTTTCTATCCAGCTTGTTCTTGGAGTTGAACTTTGGTCTCTTACAATACTATTTTGAACCTCTCTAGGCTGGGAAACCTAGATTGAGAAGGCATTTATTTTGCACCTCTTGAGGATTATGCTTTCCTCTATAATGGAGAACTTGTTTGTGATTGATGTTCCTATCAGATATTGAAAGATTTATTTTCCAGCAGTGATGTTATTGCACTCCCTTGGAATTTGTGCTTGAAAGCAAGGGGCAGGTTTTGACTTTGAGCAACTTGTGTTATCCCATCATGTTTTGGTTGACAACAAATTGAAGCCTCTTTATTTGAGCAAGTTTGTGCGTCTCCACATATCAATCTTATCTTCAAATCAAATGATAATCTCTCATACTTTATGAACTTATTGATTCCAAATGGAAGAAGCTCAACGAATGGCAGTCTCTTTCAGCAGAAGACAGTTCGTTCCGCTTAAGGATTTCTCGACAGGGTCGGCAAATGGCAGTCTCTTTCAGCAGAAGACAGTTTGTTCCCTTTGAGATAACGGATGGCAGTCTTCTTCATGAAGACAGTTCGTTTAAGAATTCTAATTTTAAAGTCAGCAAATGGCAGTCTCCTCCATTAGAAGACAGTTTGCTCACTTTTTCCTAAGATGGGTCAACGAATGGCAGTCTCTTTCAGCAGAAGACAGTTCGTTCCGCTTAAGGATTTCTCGACAGGGTCGGCAAATGGCAGTCTCTTTCAGCAGAAGACAGTTTGTTCCCTTTGAGATAACGGATGGCAGTCTTCTTCATGAAGACAGTTCGTTTAAGAATTCTTATTTTAAAGTCAGCAAATGGCACTCTCCTCCATTAGAAGACAGTTTGCTCACTTTTTTCCTAAGATGGGTCAACGAATGGCAGTCTCTTTCAGCAGAAGACAGTTCGTTCCGCTTAAGGATTTCTCGACAGGGTCGGCAAATGGCAGTCTCTCTCAGCAGAAGACAGTTTGTTCCCTTTGAGATAACGGATGGCAGTCTTCTTCATGAAGACAGTTCGTTTAAGAATTCTTATTTTAAAGTCAGCAAATGGCAGTCTCCTCCATTAGAAGACAGTTTGCTCACTTTTTCCTAAGATGGGTCAACGAATGGCAGTCTCTTTCAGCAGAAGACAGTTCGTCCCGCTTAAGGATTTCTCGACAGGGTCGGCAAATGGCAGTCTCTTTCAACAGAAGACAGTTTGTTCCCTTTGAGATAACGAATGGCAGCCTTCTTCACGAAGACAGTTCGTTTTGCTTAAAGATTCCTCAGCAAAGTCAGCAAATGGCAAGTCGCTTCAGTGTAAGTGACAGTTTGCATCCAGTTCCTTTTCTCAAGCCATGTCCTTGATTAAAGAAGAAGTTGATCCCTATTCTCAGCGGCAACTCATTGTTCTTAGCAGCTTATCGTCAACCATTGAGGCGGTAATTCAATTTTCTTCTACCTTCAACTATTGAGTTGGTAGCCTATCGTCAACCATTGAGGCGGTAATTCAATTATCTTCTACCTTCAACTATTGAGTTGGTAGCCTATCGTCAACCATTGAGGCGCGAAAGGTGATGCTATAACCTCTCTGACGCGAAGTGTTTTCCCCAGAGAAGTTTCTTTTCCCACCAAAGTTCCGTCTCTCCAACAAAGTCTTGCCTTCCCCAGTGAAGTTTCTACTCGCAAGACGTTTGTTTCCCCAGCGGAGTTATAGCAAGATATTTGTTTTCCCCAGTGGATTACCTGTTACTCCCCAGTGTTGTCATGCTTTATTATCATCATATGCATTCATTAAACATTGCATTGCATCTTAGGATCAAAAATTGTGTTTTATATATTTAAGTCTCTTCGATTTTGTCAAAACGAAGATTTCCAATCATCGTATCTCCAAATCGAAGAAACTTAAATAGGGGCATCTGTCATACCCCAATTTTTGACCCTAAGATCACACATCATTTGCATACCAATCATCAATCAAGAAATTTTAACCTAGATCTCTACTTGCAATGTTGTTCTCAATTCATCTGCAAAGGAATCATCGAGCACCCATGTTTTAGTCTTGTATATATTGTTCTACTAACCAAAATACCAAAAATATTGCCTTGTGCTTTTGTGTGTTTGTGTTTTGTAGGTATCAAGTCAAAACATCCATCAAAAGGAGAATTTTTCAACATTTTCACTGTGCAAATCGATTTGCATAAGGTGTAAATCGATTTACACAACTGTTTCTGCACCAGATTTGCTTCTGCCATTAGTGCAAATCGATTTGCATAAGACAGCAATCGATTTGCATAACTGTTTTTGCCCCAGATTTTGCCTTTTTTCAGCCATGTAAATAGATTTGCATAATGTGCAAATCGATTGCACCAGCACGAATTTGGAAAAATGAAGGCAAATTTCAGCTTTTTGAAGTGTTGACATCATTTGCAAGCATGGGAAGCATGACTTGGTTCTTACATTTGATTTCCTACATCATCTAATCATGTACCCTCATGTGATTGCATCAAGGCCATTGGATCTCATTTTTGGCTCCAAATCAATTTTCCAAGCCTAATTCTATTTTCCAATCCTAACTCCAAGCCACAAAATTTCCCAAGCCTAAGTGCTATAAATTGAGGCACTCCCCTCTTCATTTTTCAAGCTTTGATAGCCAAGAAACTTATTGCAAATTCTCTCCTCACCTCTTCCAAACCCATCACTCAAAGCTCTTTCTCTTCCACACAAATTAGTGAGTCACATCTTGAACCTCACTAATTTAGAGCTAAACCTCAACATAAACACTAGTTTTTGCATCAATTGTGAGAGATCAAGGCTTGTGGTTGTGTGTTCTTGAAGAAGATTCAAAGTTTGTGAAGATTTGGTAAAATTCTAGATCCTTTACATGATTCAAGATGTGATCCATTGTTGTTTATGCTTGATTCACCTTTGGTGCTACATTGATGAGATTTGCTTGCTTAATTGATACATTTTCGTGCACAAATTGATCCAAGATCACAAGGTGTTTGGTTTTATGTTTAAACAAGTTTTCTTCTCTTTATTTGCTGTTTTTTTTGAAAACTGTGTTATGCAAATCGATTTACATCTTGTGCAAATCGATTTACACAACTGAAAACTGCGCAGATTTTGAAAACAGAGTTGTGCAAATCGATTTACACTCTGTGCAAATCGATTTACACTGGGCAGAATGCTGATTTTTTGTAGTTTTTGACTTGTTTTTGGTTCTAACTCATCTTCTACTCCATTCTTTTGATATTTGCTTTGAATCACAAGTTAGAGGCCTAATTTCTCTCTAATTTCAATGGACTTAGGGCGTCGATAGGATGAGAATCCAAATCCGCAAAATTATGTGATTGAAATTATGGATGAAAGGAGCCTTTAATGTGGTTCCATCTTTTATTTCTTTTTATTTTGGTCGATGAAAGTCTTAATGCCTTGAGAATTCTTATGGATTCTTGGTAGAGACTAGATCACTCACCATTTTTTCTTTTCGTGCGGTATTGCTTTCGGAAAACGATCTACATATCGTTCTTCTCGCATGCATTAGCACATAAAGTTTTGACCGGCCTCGTTGTAGGGTGATTTCTACATAAATCACTTGGCGATCTGCTTAACATAGCGCAATATTTCGTGTCCCGAATAAAAAAGATCAAATATGGAAGAGAATTGTATGCGGTTGATTTAAGACTTGTGGAGGTTTTTATCGTGTAGTCGCTATGATTTTATCAAGCTTCTGATAAACCCCATTGAATTTAAATCCGAGTACATCATTCACTCACCATCGATCTCCTGCTAATTTTGATAACATACTTGACAAGTTTCAAGATGGTTATCTTTAACATTTAACAACTAACTTTAATTTCCGCACCTTTACTATACCGCTCTTTATATTACCGCTCTTTATATTTCTCGCTTTATCGCTTTACTTTATCATTTCATCATATTTACTTTCTGTCATTTTCTCTTTGTCCACTTGGACATATGTTTATGCTTCCGTATTTTTTTTTCTTTTGTCCACTTGGACCATACTTTATTTTTTCGCTAAAACACTAATAAATAATCAAAATCTAAAAAATACATAAGGTTCTCTTTGGACTATCGGTTACTATCCCTAGCGCTTTGGAGATTCGGACTTATGGACTTAGTACCTTTGGACTCATTCTATTACTATCATGTGATTGTTCTGTCTGTCTGGCATTGTTCTGTTGTATGTTTATGTGTGCAGGTATTTCCTTGAAAGCCCTTGATGGTTAATTCCAAGGCATTGAGATAAGGATTTTACCCAAAAACAGCCGTTACTCTGCCCAATTTTCGTCAGAATCTTAATGTGCTTAATGAAAAATGGTGCTAAGACAATAAGTTCATCTGGATCCCCAAGTGTTAATGTGTTGGTATTGATAAATCCAAAGGATGGGAAAACTACCTTGGCTCTTAATGTCAAGTGTTGGCTTCTTACTTGGTTAGACCGTTTCTTTCCTTAGCTTTTATTTTACGCAATAGGATAGCCTCTTCATCTCCTCCCATTCTTAAATTTTCAAAATCTTCTCCCTTTTTCAAAAATATTCTTATGTTTGCAAACCTTTTCAAAACCTTTTTTCTTAAAAATATCTTTCGCCCTTAGTGGCTTCTCTTCAAAAGTTTAGACACCGTTAATTGTCGAAACGAGTGGTTATACCCCACGATTTTGAAATTGATTGATAATAACGAGATCTTTTCCGCGTGAGAGAGCTAGTGGCATACTCGTTGATTTTATCCGAGTTGGCGCCCTTCTTTCATTTGCGATGCAAAGAACTTGTTTGTTCTCATGCTCAAGATCAATGGCTGAGTATTTCTCTCTAACGACAACAAAGTGTTTATTCGTTTTAAAACGTTTTTCCCAAAAGCGGAACTACATTAGCTCTGACTTCTCCATTGCACCGAGGAGGTATGTAGGCCCAAAGCTTAACGCTTTGCCGAGCTTATTTTGAAAATAAAACAAACCGTTTTTTTAGCACACACACACACAGATTTTCAAAAAGGTTCCCGTGGAGTACCACGGATATGAGGGGTGCTTTAAACCTTCCCCTCATATAATCAACACCCGTACCTGAGATCTCTTTCTTGTTTTTTTTTTAAAAACAAAACTTTGGGTTTTACGTTCTTTTCCCTTTTCCTTTGAAAAAATAAAGCGCGGTGGCGATTTCAAAACGGAATATTGATTCGAGTCAATCCCATGGCTTCGATGTCAGATTTTCCCCGCTACAACATGACTCATGTATATGCATGTGGTACCAATCGGAGCTTCAGCCCCTGTCACCAATTGCCCGAATCTGAGGCATAAGGCATAAGCCTTCCTCACTAATTTGCCAATCCAGGCCGTCACAGAGTATGCATATGCAATGTGACTCGACAAACAAGACATACACAACATACTCATCACAATCACACGTCGCTGCGAGGCATACGCCTACATCATTGATAATTACCAATTATTAGAGGTAATTCAACGTCACAAATAATTTTTCATCTTCACATAGAAATAAAATCATCACGATATCATCATGCTTCGGTATAAACACAAAACTTCACATATCGATAAACTCATCACAATATCATCAGGTTTCGGTATATCACGACAAACATATAACTTCACATATTAACAAAATCATCACAACATCATATTTCAATATATCACAACAAACAACACATTAAGTCAATTCACATTAGTCTCATAATCCTCTATAATTAGTCGTTTATTTAACTCACTAATCCACCATCAACTAACCAAAATTATTCACCTAATATTCTCTAATCAATGGGATACATCCTGCGTCACTACCGGTTATCTAACTTCCGGTTAAATCCTTAATATTCACGACTTTACAGATTTTCGAGTTATACTCCCAAGTCACTAAAAACACAGCTCAACCGGTTAATTCGGATACAATTCTATTCTTTACCGGTTATTCGATTCGTTTGGTTAAATTCTCAAGATATCGTAATTTACCGTTAAACCGAATAGTTAATCTAAGTTCAAGTTTATTCCAATTGAATAGGCTTATTGAAAATTAATTTAACCATTAATTTAATCGATCGATTAACATCACTATTTCAACAAAATAACACCACCACGTTGATGTACTAATTAAACTTAGCTACCACGTCAAATTTCATCAAATTCCGGACAACTAGTTATACCGCTTAATTCGGCTATTTCGGTCAAACGAGACTATTTTGAATTACATTTTGTTAAGTGGACTAACTTTCTTTTCTTTTTCGCTACAGTACATAAAAAAAGTAACACATAGCATCCATACTTAGTTTTTCGCTACAGTGTGTCGCTACCACGAAAATTAACAGAGTCGCCACTAACATATTTATCCTGAAAAGGAAGGGAATGCCAGCAAACCACAAAACAAAACAACGGTCTCACGACAAGAGAAAAAGGGTAAGGGAGTCGGTTACGCGAGGGGAAGGTATTAGCACCCCTCGCGCCCATCGTACTCGATGGTATCCACGCTTGTGTCTAAAACTATGGGTGTGTAAGTAAACTACGCTAATCTGGACTAAATTGAATGTAGAATGTAGGGAAAAGAAAGAGTTATACTCGCACGGGCCCTACCCCGCTGCCTACGTATCCGTTTTGCAGAATCAGAGGTACCGTAGCTCGGCTAACTAATTTTTGTTTGTTTTGTGTTTTTTAGGTGAACGAGTTACATTCACACTCTGCTGCTCGACCTTTGGAGACTTATGCTGGGAATGGAGCGGAAATAACAAGCTCTTAAGAAAAGAAAATCAAAGAGTGTGGTTTGTGTTTTAAAGAATGCATGAGGAAGACCTAAGCTAAGGGGAAAAGCTCGCTACCTAATGTTATCATACAAAGGGTGCAAATCTAAGCTAAGCTAGCAACCTACGAGGGATAAGGGAAACAAACAATAATATCACATAAATGAGCATCCGCTCGTAAAGCAAACAAACCAACAGTACTGACCGAATGGTAGAAAAGCGGTCCCGCCATAGCCAAGGGGAGCAACTCAACCCAAGTCAACCAAGCATTAGACCTCGTGAAAATGATCGGGCCATAGACAACAGGGCGGACCCCTCTCAGCAACCAAGCCGTCACGGATCGTAAAGGAAAACGGTGCGTGCGTACACCGAGCATCAACGTCGAGCGACGCGAGCTATAAGAAAGGCGGGGGTCCGACTGCATGAACCCTTTTCCTGACATACTCGATAACAAGATCTTGTGCTGGTTCAGAAGCGAGCAACGCGTAGCGCGCATACTGAACATACTCGATGAGACTAGGCGGGGGTTGATTGCTAACCCTTTCCGCGTGCCTTCCATGAGGACTTAACGGAGTGCCATATAGGACTTATTACACCGTGACTCCCTGCCGCAAAGCACAAATATAAGTACACCAACAAAAACAGAGCCTCTTTCGAGGGCTTGGCCAGATGAATGTCTAGGTCGTACTTCTCATGTTATTGGATGATGCGAGAAAGCGGTAAAGTGCGAGAAAAGTAAAATGAAACGGGATCAATACCAAACGGATGATGATCCGTAAACTAAAGCGAAACAAAGTGAAGAAACTAAGAATCTCGCGAGCGAGCTCGCAAAGCAAAAGCAAATGGTCAGCACACCGATTAGCCATGAAAGCATACAAAGGTCGACATGCGCGTCGAGCACAATCACGATACACCTGCAAGCGGAACAAGCAACCCAAACAAGCAGATACAAAGTAATAGAGATGTGTCTCCAGGATGAGAACACAATACAAATGAAGGAAATCGTGTTCCGCGAATAAAGCGGAACACTCAAGCAATAAGCGCCGGTCGGTGACTATCCAAGAGCCTTGCACACTAGCACACAAGTTAGAGATAACAAACATCGCAATCGGAATTGCGTTATTACTATAAAGCGAATGGAAACGGACAAGTAATGTAAACATGGAATGGATAATGAAACATCAAAGAGAAATCAAACATGTATGATCTACAAATTAATTAAAACTAAGCATCTAGCAAGATAGTACATCTCATAAGCTTTCCGATGATATAAAGAACGTGCAAATCGGAGTTACGAGCAAAAAGTTATGCAAGATTGAAGTTAGAAAAGAAAACACAAAAATTGCACACAGGAACCGGTTCCTGCATAGGACAACCCGGTTCCTGGTACAAAAAACCAGAACCTGGCCAAACAGAGTAAATTGGAAACCGGTCCCCCCTAGGGACAACCCGGTTCCTAGTACAAAAACACAGGGGCATGCATATTTGAGAGAACTGGGAACCTGTTCCCACCTAGGGACAACCCGGTTCCTGGTACTAAAAACTAGAGAATCAACACTTTTGGATTGAGTGGGAACCGGTTCCCGCCTGGGACAACCCGGTTCCTGGCGTAGCAAAACCAATTTTTAAGCATTTTTAGGACCTCGGAGCCATTCGCATTCAATCCAAAACCATTCCAACTCGAAATCCAAGCGAACAAACATTGAATATTCATACTATACGTAAATCCGCAAATCAAATGAGTCACATATCAACAATTATGCTAAGTGCGACGCGTCAAGCAAGGCGAATATCAAGTAAAAGTGTGACACATGCATTTGTACAAACACTTCGAGTGCGACACAAGTAACATATACGAACATTAACAATTATGCACACCAAATCAACAACAAACCATGGATCCAAGCACAAATGTCACAATTCATCATCAACAATCATCAATTATATGTAACAAACATCAAATCCAACCACAATTCACATGAACATTATCGTTTCGAGCAAAAAACAAACAAATTCACCGATCAATCATCATCAACCATCCATAAATCAAGAACAAGATATAGATCTAGATCCAAATTCATATAATGATCATCAATTATGCACTTAATTCAAGATTCGAAAGCTTACTGGATGAAGATCCAAACCGAAGCGCGAACACGAACACGATACGAACGCGAACGCGACACGAACGCGAAAGCGAAATCCAAGGAGAGAGTGAGAGAGGGCGCGCGAAATCTAGTGAGGAGAGGAGGAGAAATTCGAACTTCCGATCTTGATTCTTCAATCCATGTTCTTGATCTTGGTGAAAATTGATGAATCTTGATGAAAGTTTTATGTAATTTGTGGTTTTGATTCAAGAGAATTGAGAGAGAATTGAGAGAAAGTGTTTGTGAAGAAACTTGGTGAATTGAAATTATGAGAGTCCTCCTTGATTTGTGAAGAGCAAAATGTTTATATATTGTCAACGCGAAATGTCCAAATTGCCCTCGATGCGTCTTATTTTGGCTCGTTTTTTAAGGAAACTCGGTTCGGCTCTGAATTCCGGAACGAAACCAATGCCACTGTGAAGATGACCAAATTCGTAACTCGTCTCCGCGAGAATCGTCTCAATCCGACACACGATGAAGAAATTACGCGCGTTTGAATGACGAGAAACGTCGATTCATCTGGTGCGACTGTGCAGAATTTTGTGAGTACCGCCCAAAGAACTCGATAAAACTCCATCTTCGACTAAAAATCTGAACAAGCACGTGTGACAAAGAATTGAAGCTAACGAAATTTCCAAGAAAATACCGCCGGAGTGGACTTCATACGATAAAAATCGAAGGAGTTATGAATTTTCGAACTCGGCGCGACATACTCGAAAACACACTTTTTACCGAAACCATTCGATGATCCTTAAAATTTTGGGAATTTTCCGTGCATAATTGGCCTTCGGTCCGAACATATGAAATCTTGGTAATGATGGTACGGAGCTCCAATTAAATTTTCAAGTGAATCCGACGAGCGGATTAGGAGATATGAATTTTCCGAGGTCTGAAACCCTACATTCAGCACTGTTTTTCACCGTGAAATCCCAAATAATTTGCAAATCTGGCGACCTTCCTCAAAGAATTGGCTTCCGAGCCGAACACAAAAGTTGTAGATATCGTCGAAATGGTCAGGGCATCGCGAGAACTTAGCTCATATCACCTTCCAAATATGACTTGCAAATTTTCTCATATTTCCATTGCTTAAACCATTTTTCACACCGTATCTTCTTAAACCCATGAAAACTCTTTATTATTTTCCTTCCATTTTTGAATGACGAAATAAACGTCATTATTAACTTATAGCTCAAATAAAGAGGGCAAATTTTGGGGTGCAACAGTTGCCCCTATTCAAACTTCTTGAACCTGACGAGTGAGAAACGAAAGTTTCGAACCGTTGAGGTGGAAGGAGATTGAATACCAGAATGAACTCGAAAATTTGCGCTCTTGATCAATAGAAGATTCCGTCTTGTAACAAGAAAGAAATGTACCACCCCGCAGGCGAGGAGAAAAAACTTCGATTGATCTGGATAATAAATATGCTCCAACTTGTGATAAGAAGGAACGGGCACCCATAGGCAGGGGAAACACTTCAAATGATCTGGGCATCAAGAGAAGGAACATCTCGACTGATCTGAGTATCAGGCATAGCAGATGTCTCCGAACTTGCATTGGGATAGATGTCTTAGGTCGATCTAGGAATCGAGGGAGATACATCGGTTGATCTGGACATCAACGAGTAATAGGTATCTCTGATCTGGGAATCATGATCTGGGAATCTGGGTAGACATCTCTTCTGATGCAATTAAATCATCAGGTAGATATTCCTACTAATCTGGGAATTAGCGGCTAGCTCCTTCATAAGACCACGGGGATCCGGAGGCGGCT